>NC_064921.1:101753223-102079473 GCF_023897955.1 Schistocerca gregaria | reverse complement strand
CACAAAGTAAGCGTATACCCCCCTGAGGATTAATGTAATTATACCATCAAGTGTTACAAATTACAGCAATGGAATGAAATGTATCATGGAAAACCTTTGTATCACTGTACTTCAAATATCTTTAAAAATAAATGTTTTAAGTACAAAATTAATCACTGAAATACGTGTACTGTAGTGCTAATCTGTGCGTCTTGTTGTAAGATAATCTCTGTGCAAGTGTCATAGTTATCGTCCTCCAAAAGCTAAGTTCTGCAGAAGTCAATGTACTTACCTCATGATAAACAAAAGTCAAATGCTTTGCGTATAGATATCTTAGTTATTACGCTTATTGCTGTGATGAAGAAAGTACTGTGCTGTAACGTATTGTTGTGCTACAGAAAAGGCTGTCTCATTGTAGCTATACCACAAAAGTTACTACTAAAACCTGTTTTACTTTCCAGAATAATTCAGGAAAACTGTACAGATATAAAACAGATACAGTGTAAAGGCAATAATATAAATAGTGCCACTCATTAGTAGCGTCTTGATATAATCGTGTAGCTGTCACATAAACTAACCATATAAAACAGAAACACCGCAAAAGCAACATTGTAAATTGTCACTCATTAGTAGCGTCGTGATATAATCGTGTAGCTATCAGAGAAACCAAATGCTAAGTCATCTTTAATCTCAAAGAAAGTACTTTAAATCCAGAATGTATTTTCAAGTAAACCAAAATGTTGCATTAAAATCTCATTAGCTGTGAGGGTATGTGTTCTAAGTATGTAAGCCTTATAGTCGTTACATAATCGTGCAACTAACAAGCAAGAATGTACACACACAATAACACTGTGACGTCTGTTCACTATAACAATGCATTCGTAATTTCTGTTTAAATAAGTTCTCTTGGTTCTTGACTGGATATTTAACTTTAAAACATAGTTGCATGTTAACAGATTCTAAGTGTGACAAACAGTACTAGTAACGTGAAGTGAAAAATTTTACAGCAAAGACTAAGTTAAAAAACAGATTACCTCTCAATAAACGGTTTTATATGTGAAATGTGGTGCAATCCTTTACTCTTCATAGTACTCAAAGTTTCAACTTGAACCCAATTATCATGCGGTATACGTCGGTAAAGAATACTGGACCTTTTCTCAAGGTTAGCGTCTATGTTATTTTTCTCTGAGCCAGCCGGTGCAAGTGGCTGCCTGCGGTGCGGGTCATTGTCTGCCTCTTTGTTGGCGTGTGTCATTATTGGGATTAGGAGACCTAACTTCTACAAATTCATCTTGTCGAGGAGGCCCTGCCCTGTTTGAAGCTCGCCAGTTCTGATGGAATTCAGGTCTGTCGTTTTCTCGGTAGTTTCTGTAATTTCTTTCTTGTTGGTTGAGTGGTGGAGAATTTCTCCCTGAATCGAAACTGCGCGCTGAACTGTTGTGTCTGAAGTTATTCTGTCTCCCTTGATAGTAATTGTTTTGGCTCCCATATTGTCTGTTTCTACGATTGTCTCTGTTATAATCATTACTATGGAAATGCGAACTTTCTCTGCAGCTATTACTCTGCCATTGGTTGTCATATGGGTGGTGTCTGTTTTGTTCACGATTTGTGTTATGAGAATAGCCTTGTCCTGTCCAGTTATTATTTCTGTCATCGCGGAATTGTGACGGATGTGACCTGTAATTGGTGTGCTCCGGTTTTCGAGTTCCGCGATTGTCAGTGTCAACTTCCAATTCTTGTAACAGTCCCTGAAAAGCTTCAATGTCGTCTTTGCATCGTCCTGCTAAAATAATCTGTCGTAAATGTTCAGGTAATTTGATTAAGCAAATGCGGATGAGTTCTGAGGGGCTGTATGGGTTTGAAAGATACTGATTCTTATGTAACATGTCTTCGAAATATTTCACAAGACAGGAAAATTCAGATTGTTCAAAATGTTTCATCATTATGATGTTATGTTTTACTCAGTCTTGTGTAGCTTGCGACCAATATGCTGAGAAGAAGGCATGATAAAATTATCCTTCGCTGTGACAATTGCGAATGACCGATCGCATTCTCACTGCTGGTCCATTCTCCAACTAGCCACACATAAGTTCTAATCTGTGCTCCAATGACCAGTTGGGAGGAAAACAATGAGAGAACTGATGGAGCCACGCTTGTGGATGAATGTTGTTGCCAGAATTGTTAAATGTTTTGAATTCACGTGCAGTAATGAACAGCTTATAGTCAAAACCATCGTGTCGGCGAGTAGCATATCGGTCATTGTTACGTCCTGTCGGCGGTTCCATCTCAGAATTCGGTGCACCTTGCCAATTTCTTTCATGATTTCCGAAATGCCCTATGTTATTATTTTGTGGCTTTTCCGTATTTCTAAGTTCCTCTTCCCGTGTTGGAGCGCGAGTGTCCTCTGAAATATGTAATTTTGGTATTACCTGCGTCAAATGATCTTGTACTTCCCGGATTGCTCTTTCTTACTGTGTATTGATTTGATTTTGATTTTTTTTTTGAATTTTCTAATTTGTTCATACTCTTCTGTGTCAGTGATGGCTACAGGTCTTGTCTCATTCAGATCATCATCTACCTTGGCAGATAAATTAGTGAGCTGATCCGAAGGTTCGGCTACTTTTTCCGATAGTGAACACATTTCCTCAGTGTGTTTTTCTGAACCAAGTTTCAGAGTGTCAATTTGTGTTGAAATCGAATCTACTGTGTCCTTTAAGTTTTCCTGAGTTTTTTCAAGTTGCGTAACTGAATCGGTGGATGCAACTGAGTCCAGTTTAGCTTGCAAGGTGTCGTGATTTTCACGAAGAGTAGTTTGCAATTCTTTTATGGCTGCTTCGTGATTCTGTAATGCATTTTCATGCCGCGAAAAAATAGGTTGGAAATGCTCATAAATTTGTTTTTACGTCATTACAGACTTTTTGACATTTCGATTCAATGTTATGTAACTCATTAGTTAAATCTTCACGTGTTTGTTTAAGTATGGTGTCTAACTTTTGAAGCTTTTGCTGTGTTTGTCTCTGATTTTGTTCCATTGTGTCTTACTGTTGCTGTGTTTGTCTCTGGTGTTGTTCCATTGTGTCTAACTGTTCCTGTGTTTGTCTCTGATGTTGTTCCACTATGTCTAACTCCTGAAGATTTTGTTCGATTGTGTCTAACTTTTGAAGCTTTTGCTGTGTTTGTGTCTAATTTTGTTCCATTGTGTCTAACTTTTGAAGATTTTGTTCCATTGTGTCTAACTTTTTGTTCCGTTTTTTTCTGATTTTGTTCAAGCTTTGTGTCTAACTTTTGTAGCCTTTGTCCCATTTGTTGCATTAACTGTAATAACAGTGCACTGGGGTCTGAAACATGTTCCTCAGTGCTGTTCGGTAGTGCATTTGAACCGGCAATATTCGTATTTTGAAAAGCAGAAAATATTTCTTGACCTATTTGGGAAAACGGCGAGAACGCAAAACCTGAATCTACAGTGTTTGCAAGATTGTGTCCTGTCATTTCGGAATCCTGAGGCGAGCTGTTGAAGACCGATCGATCGATAATGGTTCCCTGTTCACTAATTGTTTCACTGCTTACACCATTGTTTGCAGCCCGCTCCATTTCCCTATGTACAATTACCAAATTTCTACTTTGAACATTAGTTAATTCATTACTCGGTGGCGCTAACACACTGCTTTCGTCTTCACTGTCATTTCTCAGTTTACTTTGGAGCCTAGTATTACGTTTTTCACACGCCATTATTGTCACAATATTTCACACGACAACACAGAAAAACACAATTTGAAGAGCAAAAATAAGAGAACACATTAACATAGCAAATAATATCTAGTTAATTGCAAGCGCAGCTGCAAAATACTTGGTGCAAATCTACATGCATGCCACAATTGTTTTACTGTAAAACAATTAAAGACTGCAACTACAAAGGAGATTCTCTTTTCAATTACGCGCTAGCAATAAACAAAATCTACACTAATTACACAAACTACAAGAAAAAAAATCAGAAGATTCCAGTGAGGTATCCTCGGCTAAGGGTCGACATATGAAACGTCCCCTTATAAAAATTAATGAATTACTGTGCTTAAACTGACACACAATAGTTTATAGCGCAACGCAATCTGACTTTCAATAATCCCTACAAAAGAATGGCCCTGACTAACATTAACCTATACCTTTCACAAATCACTTAGCTCACAAAAATTTTCGTTACTCGAGCTACTGAAATACAGCGAGCACCACTACTGCCAGCTAAATAAAAGATTCAAACTACGGAAAGCACTAATTACTGATAGGCATAGTTAGAAAATGAAAGATTTTAATAGAGAACAAACAATGCATTTACCTCAACAGTGTTCAAAAATGCAATTCATGACATCCAGTCTTACAATTTCAAAATTCCGCCATCTCTCTCCCCACATCCACCACTGCTGGCGGCTCATCTCCAACTGCGCAACGCTACGCGCTGTTAACATCCAGCCGCCCATCTCTCTGCCTATCCTCTTCTTCCCCTCTCTCACCATCTTCTACCTCTCCAAGTCTCTCTCTCTCTCTCTCTCTCTCTCTCTCTCTCTCTCTCTGTCTCCACCTGCTCCTATCCCCACTCTCTCACCCTGTCTCTGTCCATCCCCTCCTCCCCCTTTATCCATCTCCTTTTACCCCCTCGCTCTAACGTTAAGACGTTTATTGTTACCGCCAGTTACTATTCTGTAATAGTATTCTAATAGCAAGCTGACAAGGCTTAAGAGCCCCTTTCGTATTTGTTAACAACGTTTCCCTAATGTATATTTTATATCGTCATCATCTTGAAAGGTTCCCAGCCCCAGGCTAGGTCTGTTTGTACTGTAAGCCTCACCACGCTATATCCTCCTGTTTTCCCACCGTCTTTGTGTGTTCACTCTGATCCAGACCTCGCCTCTTTTTTTCAGCACACTCTTCCACAATTTTCACCAACTTTCCCTTGTTCTTATTCTTGGTCGTTTCCTTCGCATTTCCATTTCGTTATCCTGAAGGAATCCTCGTGTTTTCCATTCGGTTCTAGTGTACATACCACCTTAGCTAAGAGTTCCTCTTTCACTACTTCCCCTACTGTATCATTCCTCATTCTATCTCTCCTTGTTACCCCTATCCTACTTGCGATGTAGTCCATTTCACATGCTTGTAATCAGCTTACATCTCAATCTTCAGTACCCGTGTTTCAGATTCATAGGTCAGTATGGGGATGCAGTAACTTCTATATATTACTACTTTGCTTTCTTGTGGGACGTCTTTTTTCCAAACCAGGCACCTAATACTTTTATATATCATAGTGTATCAATAAAGATGGCGCAGACTTACAGGGCTGAAAGTACACTATAATAAAAGCACAAATCCAGTAAATACGGGTCCACAAACGGGTCGCTTGCGAGATGATCGCGACTGTACGGATCAACGCCGCCACTGACGGCATTGTTTGTAGCTTCGTCCGGTTTCCCCCCTGCGCACTTGAGGCCATCCTATGTTTGCTGTTTACACATCGGAACGTTGCTGATAGGTGGAGTTGGAATCACACGATAGACGCGTAACGTACAGGACGGATACAGTACACAGTCTCAAAGGTTATCAGTCACATCTGAGGAGTGCCACGTGTGCTGTGTTGTAGTTACAATGGAACCGCACAGTAACGAAGAGTCTGCGGCTATGCATTTCATGTAGACGGTAGGGCTAATGGAAATGCACGGGAGACTGCACGCTTGTACCAAGAAACGTATCCTGATCGAAGACACCCCGAAAGTCCATCATTTACAAGGGTCCAGCAGCGCCCGAGAGAGCCGGGCGTATTGCACACGGCAGAGCAAAAGGCAGGCCTCCTCGCATTGCGCCTGAGGTTGAGGATATGGTGTTGGAAACAGTACAGTGCTCTCCAGGAACCTCGACGAGAAGAAGTGCCACAGAAGTGGCTGTACTAAGCCACAGTATTGTATGGAGAATTTTACATCGCAATTTACTGTACGCTTACCACCTCCAACGAGTTTAAGTCTCAATAATGCGGACTTTGTTTCTAGAGTGATGTTTTCTCAGTGGCTGCAACAGCGAGCTGCATTCGACCTCCATTTCGCATGTAATATTTGATTTACAGACGAAGCAGGATTCACACGTGATAGTGTTTTTAACTATAAAAATACGCATTTGTGGTGTGAAATAAACCCATATGCTGTTCATGAGTCACCACATCAGCTACGTTTCTCACTAAATGTGTGGTTAGGGGTACTAGTCGATCAACTCATTGGGCCACTCATTCTTTCACCACAACTTAATGGACAGAGGTACCTTAACTTTATGCGGCTTGAGGAAAATGCCCTTCAGCAGCGTCAGATATATGGTACATTCACAATGGAGCTCTGGCACATTTTGCTGCTGGTGCGAGACAGCATCTAACGCGCAGATACGGCCAGAGATGCACAGGTCGAGGCGGACCAGTACCTTGGTCTCCAAGACCACCTGCCGGTCGCGGTGGTCTAGCGGTTCTAGGCGCTCAGTCCGGAACTGCGCGACTACTACGCTCGCAGGTTCGAATCCTGCCTCGGGCATGGATGCGTGTGATGTCCTTAGGTTAGTTAGGTTTAAGTAGTTCTAAGTTCTAGCGGACTGATGACCACAGCTGTTAAGTCCCATAGTGCTCAGAGCCATTTTGAACCAAGACCGTCTGATCTAAATCCTTTGGATTTTTGTGTCTGGGGTCACCTCAAAAGCAAAGTGTATAGCACACTCCTTTACACGGTTGAAGGACTGGAGCAGAGAGCTGTACATGTTTGTCAAGAACTTCGGAATGATCCAGAAGTTTACGGAAGGATTCGAAATTCATTGCAGAGACGAGCACAGTATTACATCCAGATGCAAGGGAAACACTTCGAACACCTCCTTTAATAGGTACCCCATAAGAGAAACTTGAACTAATTGCGATGTACACCCCAACAGTAAGGTCTAAATTTCAAATTAATGTATACTAACTAGGACGACGGTAACAATGACGTCATTGGCGGCTTGGAGCTATACAGTCGTAATTATCTCACAAGCAACTCGTACGCGGACCCGTGTTTACTGCGACATTTGTGCATCTATTATAGTGTATTTTCAGCCGTGTAAGTTTGCGCCACGCTTTTTAATACACCCTATATATATAGCCTATTTGTGTCCAAAAGTTGTTACAGTAACGATTAAAGATTCGAAGTAAACAGGTAGAGTACTATTTGATTTTTTTGTATCAATGATTTCCGTTTGTATAGGGTGTTCATTTTAACTGAAGACACTGAAACAGCTAGAAAACCACACTGCGAATCAAAAAAGTGTTGTAATTCCAATTTCTTTGTCTGGGAGGGGGAACATCCAACGATACCACACTCGAGCTTCTACCCAACCAAGTTCGTAAATGTCGGAGGGCTACTTTGAAATCTTCAACAGCAACACCATTATTAATTGAAGATTGTGATTCTACGGCAAAATCCATATACGTTTTAGTATCATTGGCTGTCCTCCTCAGAGAGAAACAGACAGGTAACATAACATTTTTTTGATCCGATACGTATGATAAATCAGAACAAGGATTGGGATAGTTGTAAGGAAAGGCATATGGAAGCTGAACCGACATATTTCGTCATTTTCTGTTTCATGGAATACACTTTATTGCTTAACAATAATTATTAAGATTACAAACTGAAAACTTTGTCAAAAATGAACAACAACACTCACAAGAATTTAAAGAACTTGAACGGGATAAATTCATTAACAATAAACAGTTTATACCATTACGAACAGAGCTTACAACAAGGAATATACCTAAGTCTCAAAATACAAGTAAGAAGTCACACCAACTAGACGTGACTGCAAGCTGGTTCAACAAACTGAGTTTTACCAGTAAAATGAATTACAAATGGCTGCCACTAAAAGTACTAACAATTTTCAAGCATACATAAAACTTAAAAAAAGGAAAATGTCCACCCAAAATACAGAAGGGACGATACGTCACGTCACTGACTGTGGTTGTTAGAAAACCCTTAACAATTTATAAACCTTAATAAAATTCCTTAAGCAATAAAATGCACAATCCGCCAAAATAAAATAAAAGCTGGGAAGGCATACAATTTAAATGTATCTCCCAACTATTACACACCAGCAGAAACATTAATAATGACCGTTAAATAAATATCCAATCCCTCAAAATACAAGAAAGCCGACAAGTGACAGCAAGTCACAAGCTACAGCAACCAGTTCTCTCAGCAAACAGGCAACAAACACGCAAGTTTGACAATGAATGGAGTTACCTAATGACTACGTGGTCATACACATAATTGAAAGCCATTAAAACCTAACACGCTCCAGAACTAGTATATAGGGTCTGTAAGATTTAAACAAATTGTTAAAGAGCAAATTTAGTGAGAAAGAACTTCGGACTTGCACCATACTCTTTAAAGCATATGTGCTTGTTGAATTCACAACACTGAACAAATCAAGAATTTCAGAATTAATTGGCGATCAAATTTACTTAACTTGAGCGAACACGAGGCGGTTGGTAGAAGCACCAGATTGTGGGCCAATCTAGACGTCGTGCGACGCCAGAAGTGTCGCCGCAGCAGAAACAAAACATGTCTCTGCTCCGGGCACAGGAAAAAGGAACACCTCGTCGGCTGCCAGAACTTCCCTGCCAAATCAGAAACGAATAGTTATCTACCAAAATAAGGCTATAAACGAGAATGTCTAGACTGTGGGGAAACCTAACGTATTCTGGAAGTGACTAAACATACGAATTACAAGCTTAACACTCCTTATGATTACTTGAAAATTAAAAAGGTGAAATATCAGCCCCAGCAAATCCAATTACTAGGGCATACTCATATACAAATTTGTTCCAACTTAAATTCCTCCAATTCAACTTACAACAGAGTGGCATGTGACAACAAATTATTATGTTATACAGACTGATGAAAAGCTTGCAATTACTCAGAATAGCGTTAAGATATTAAGACAGACGAGACCTTACGATAACAAGTACCAATAAAGAACAACACTTCGATGTGAAGGAGTCGAGACTTCCAGAATTCCAAGCAGGGGTGTTATTGCGTCCAATCTGTGCAGGAGTTTTTTCCAGGTATTATGAAATTTAAGCTTGCAGAGTTGGCCCTGAACTTACTGATTAGGTTGCACGCAGTGTCCACTGCTCTTCCCGCAACTCGTTGCAGACAATCCTAAATCCAGGCGGCAAAGCTTGCCTCAGAACGATTAAACCGCTCGAGGCTTCTCGAGACCCTTATTGTATACCAAGAGTCCCCTAAAATCAACATCTTGCCAGCCACGTGGCCTCTAGCTAACTGTCGGTACCATGGCGCGCGCGAAAAACCGACAGCACATCCCTTAACCAAAGACCCTAGTCTCCAACATCTGATCAGAATCGATATCTTCAGCCCAAGTAGTTAGTGGCGTCAGCAGAGTGTCATAGCCGCCAAAATTAAAGCCGCCACGGTTCACTGTAGTTGTAGAGATATTTCATTGTCTTCAGTTAAAAATGAACACTTTGTATTAACATATATACTTATATAAGCATATAGCTGTGGTCCATCTGGTGTTCATTAGAGTATTATGTAAAAATTTGAAATAAAACGATCAAGAACTTTTCGAGAGAACTTTTAGAGATTACCGATTTCCAGCAACCAACAATTATATAGTTATTTATATAGGTTGAGCTATAATTTAAAATAAAAATCCCTGACTCCCGATTCTCTCTGTGTTGCTAAGACGAGAGTGGAACGGAAATTACTTAATGTTATTCTTTCTGAACAAGAGTAATTCTGGACGCGGCCAAGGCAACGCCTTTCAAACTGAAATCTCTGTTGGACAGCAAGATGGGAGAGAACTTTAGAGAAGTTTGGTTTAAAGAAGGACGCCAGGATCGTAGTTCTGGGAAGTACCTGACTGTTACGAGTCAGGCAGGTAATCATAAGCTAACAGAGTTCCCTCAATAGCTTTGTGTACGAACGGCCCTTTGGAGTGGCTATAAAAAATAGTGCCCACCGTCACAGTCTGCTTTTTCTTAAATAAGCTGCAGCAGGTTCACTCAGTCACACCTACGTCGGCGTCCTGAGTCAGTCAACACAAAGCGTCAGACTGCTTCACAGTGGAACTGATGGACAACTGCCAGCCGCCGTCGGTACAATACGGCGAGGCGCTACATGCTACAGGTTCGGTTACGCGCTGTCGCACTAGGCTGTTGCTACTGTAATCTGCAACACCTGAGGATATAATTACATTAATCCTCAGGAGGGTACACGCCTACTTTGTGTATCATGTGTTTGGCAAGCACAGGGAGCCCTAGCTAATATGGTATTTGCTTATACAATTTTACACATCGGTGCCATATTTCTCTAACACAGAATTACACAGTTATCTGATTGTTTGACAGAGAAAGAAACATATTTTTACTACGTCAGTGACACTTGTTTACGCAATTACGCAGGTGGATAACTTCACACTTATGAAATTGTATTTTGTCTGTACTTTGTGAACTGTTCATATTTTTTCGGAACTGTTGTGATACTATGAGAGCTTTGAATGATCTATTTGGTATGGGATCATGATTTTTAAAGTACGTTTGAGGTAGATGACACTTTTGACATGAGCAGTGAATTTATTTTAGGTTTTGAAATTATTGGAGGAAGCTACGAGGTTTTATGACGTTATGATGACGATGTGTATTACGCTGTTGCGGTATGTTTATGATCAATAAGCTGATGCTACATGTGGAATTTGATTATGCTACGTATCTGTTATGATGAAATATTGAAGAAGTGTCTACGAATATGTATATGTGTAATAATGCAAGGAATAATGAGTAGTAGTTAGGGGCCCTGGTTTGTGAAAAAGGATGTTGGAAACAGAGAATCGTACTTTAAGAGTTATGAAATGTGTGTATATGTGTGAATGTAGCACTATGCTGGTGAAAATTTTTTGGACACTGTTATATTTAAAGTATTTTGTTTCTACAGATTTGTAACGCAAATTCTCAACCTGTGAAAATATTTTTATATGAGACTGTCACTGTAGCGGAAAATGCTGTCGTAATTTTTCAGTAAGAAAGTAAGTGACCACCTGCACGTAATGCGTCGTGGGCACCCAGCTGTACGACAGTCGCCTTGAAAAAAGCCATTAGTGTGTGCCTGTCAGAGGCACAGGTGGAGAGAAAAAAAAGAGGCCCTTATCCTCGCCATTGACATTCCTTTGTAGAAAGCATCGTAAATACGACACCCTCAAACTTGAAAACATGATTACACTGTAGAGTTCTTAATTTATGATATTTGCTGAAATGAAATGATGAGAAACGTTTCATGTCTATTGTCTTGCTAGTTGGAAGATTGTTTACTGCATTATGAAATGCCTTATGGCTAGCGAATGACGTTTCACGCCTTGCTTTGCTTATTTTGTTTAATATCTAGTTTCTAGCTGCACTGCAGCATTGGTTAAAACAAAATATAATAGATGTACTAATATCCCTATTTTCTGTCTACAGACCCAGTAAAGAATCATTTTATGATGTACTTTCTTAGAAAAAAGAGCACAAATAGACATTTCCCTTCACAGGAATTGCAAAAATAATTTTTTTACGATTTGGTAACTTATCTGCTAGTGTATGTTCTCGTGATGAATCACTCTAGTGTTAAGATGTGACATAGGTATTAAACATTTTTACTGTAATATTTTTTCTGCTTCAGCTTTGTCATGTTTAGATAAAAGTTATCGCATTTGCTGCTGCTGTTTGCCAGGCATAATGTTACTGAATTTGACTTTGTATTACTCTGTTAAGCCAGTTTTACTACGGATTTATTTTTCTTGTTTGCTGCGCATTGCCTTATATTAGTTGTAATATTGCTGCTTGCTTTGACAACTTCCATTTTTTTCACTGCTGTTTGTATTAATTGTATTGTGCTGCAGCATTGCCTCGTCCCTTAGTTTAGCATCTGAGCTCAGTAGCTTTAAATTAGCTTAAGATGGGGTAGGCTATAAAAGAGAACCAGTTGTGATGAATTGGAAGAAATGCATTGAGAAGCTATAAGAAAATGGTTTGGTCAAAAAAGTAGTGTACAGTTTCGAAAAACTATTTTTGAAAGAGGATGTGAACAAAATACAGAAAGCATGCTTGGGTAGGATAATTTTGGTGGAAACTGCAGTACCAAATGTTACACTGAAAACAAACCCTAGCCTGCATTTTGTGTTATTACGCTATGTGAATCTGTGTTTGTCCTGTCTTTATGTGATTAGGTAATAAGATTTCCGTTATAGAATTTTTCTGATAATATGTTATTTTCTTTGTAAAGATGTTTAGACATTATTCATTCTGTTCTGTTTTAACGCTCATGTGTGAAGTTGATGTTTCAAAAGTTATTATCATCTTTTATGTATTTATTTATGTCATAATTCTTGTAACACTGATGTATATGTATATTTCTATTCTTTTGTAAAGCCTGTACTACTGCAAATGTTATCTGTATTGTTACGTTCTTTAATAATGTATTTTGTACCTTTGTTATTGTATTCTTATGTTATAAAATTGTAATTGACAACAGTTCATCAAATTAAGTAACTTGTAAATTACATTTCACTGCACACGTTTCTGTTGGTCATAGTACATGGACAAAATTTGAGAAGTAGGGAATGATAGTGTTTGCACGTGTGTTGACAATTCAGCAAGGGACTGGATAACAGCATTGTTGGTTCTAAGGTCATTTCAAACAAATTTTTTGCGAGTGGACAAGTGGTGGTTTATGGACTTGCTATATTGTCCGCAAGACTCATCGATGATGATTGTGCACCTGCACAGTCGCAATGGATAGCTACTAGACATCTCTACAAGGACTACAGTGGGTCTGCACCTTTGATGGCCCACCAATACCATTATTTCTACAAGGACTGTAGTGGGTCTGCACCTCTGGTGGCCCACCAATAACATAATCTCTACCAGGACTACAGTGGGTCTGCTCTGTGATGACCTACCTACCAATATTCTTCAACTTTGACTGACTCTGCTGTCGGTTTGCTCTGTTGTGGCCCATTACCTGTCAGTATGTCAAGAGTCAGCACTGCCTTTCCGTTGGAAGGACTACACTACTACTTCAAGACTGCATGGAAATCCACTACTTCCGTGTGCATTTTCTTTTACTGCTCAGACATTGTCCAAAAACACTGCTATTTTACTGTGATGAACGATCAGGACTGTCTTTATGGACTGTGAGAAAATTTTAGCTTTTGACCAACATTGTATCGATAAGTGTGTGCATTTCATTTCTTTGTTATTGTAATTATAATTATGAAACCGTTTTTCAAATCTGTATTGGCCACTGCCCAAAACAATTTGTAAAAATTTTTTGTGGGGAGCATGGGGGTTATGTAAGTAGGCTGTTTTAATTTTTTTTATTGGTAACACCAAATAGCGCTCTGTTTGAAAAATCACTGGCTGTGCTGTGTGCACTCTGTGGCTGGTTTGCATTGTTGTCTGCCATTGTAGTGTTGGGCGGCTGGATGTTAACAGCGCGTAGCGTTGTTCAGTTGGAGGTGAGCAGCCAGCAGTGGATATATATATATATATATATGACTATTATGGTAAATACATTGTTTTTTCTCTATTAAAATCTTTCATTTGCTAACTGTGCCTATCAGTAGTTAGCGACTTCCGTAGTTTGAATCTTTTATTTAGCTGGCAGTAGTAAGAAGATTTTTGGCGAGGTAAGTGATTTGTGAAAGGTATAGGTTAATGTTATTCAGGGCCATTCTTTTGTAAGGATTATTGAAACTCAGATTGCGTTGCGCTAAAAATATTGTGTGTCAGTTTAAGCACAGTCATGTATAATTATTCTAAGGGGACGTTTCATAAATTGAAAGTCTATACGCTGTGACACCACTTTCGTTCCGTTTCGAGAAACTGTAGTTAGCAAGGTGTAACGCCACAGGGTGAAGTTATTTCTACATCTGTTTATAGCTCTCCACCCAAGATATCATACTGACTGTTTCCTACCAAGAAGTCCTCTATCCAGTCATAAATTTCACTTGATGACCCCCACCATTGAAACTCCGTCAGTAAATGTTGGAGTGTTACAAAGCCACACACCTTTCTGAAGCCAAGAAATATTCCATCTACCCGACTGTCTTGATCCACTACTTCCAGGATACTATGTGAGCAAAGCGCTAGCTGGTGTGAAGGAGATCATCTTGTAGTGATACCTCAAAGTTTGATCTCCATGTATGCTCCAGGATTCTACGGTGGGCAGATATCTAATGTATTGGATGACGGCTCGCATTACTGAGAACTGAAATTTTTTCCACCCATCAACATTGCGTTAAGCGCGCCTGGCGTTTTGAATTTTTTTTTAAGACGAGGCCAGTCATTTCATAGTATATCCTTTCATCGATGGGACGCTTTTAAGCAAGACTGATGTTATGGAGGGTTAACCAGTTAGTAAAATTTGATTCTGTGAGCGAACTTAACATTACTGTGTCTTTGATAGCGTCGAACAAGCAACTACCTTCCATTAATCCTTGTATGGTATCAAAAGCTTACAGATCTTTATTGAGGCACTTACATGTTGTCATCGAGAAGCATGCGTAGTATATGGTCTAAAAAAGTGCCCAGCCGGGAAAGTGTTGTGGAAGATGGTGGTTTCGTTCAAAGAAACTGTGTTTTTTCTTTTGGACCCGGATGGAAAATGTTGTCGGGGGTCTGATCACACTCGCTACACTCTGATATTGTTTCTGCAAACACATAGGAAGTACAAACAAGTAAATTTTATGACTGAATATCTGGATTGGAGGAATCTGTTATTTCACTATTTCACCCAGAATGGACTCGAGTACAAAGTGCCCCCTTAGGACATCCTGCATTATTATTTTCCTTCAATGTTATGACTGAATCAACCTCTTCATCTGTGAATAGCACTTACACCCAGTGTCCTAACTTACTTGCTGAATACATTTCAGACTCTGTTTTCCCCTCATTTTTTCCTCTCTGTAGCTCCCTGTTCTACCACACAAATTATTTGCTGATGTCTTAATAGATGTCTTCTCAGTCTGTCCCTTTTTCTTGTCGGTGATCTCCATACGACTCAGTCCTCCCTGATTCTGAGAACTTCCTCAGTTGTTATCTTATTCAACTAACTTTCAACATCGTTCTGTAGAACCATACTTCAATCGCTTCAGTTCTATTTTCTTATTTTCCCCGTGGTCTGTGATTCACTTCTATACAACGCTGTGGTCCAGAAGTACAGAAATTTTTTTCTCAAAATGCGCACAAGGCTAGTAAAAAATGGCTCAAATGGCTCTGAGCACTATGGCACTTAACATCTGAGGCCATCAGTCGCCTGGTACTTAGAACTACTTAAACATAACTAACCTAAGGACATCACACACATCCATGCCCGAGGCAGGATTTGAACCTGCGACCGCAGACTGAAGTGCCTATAACCGCTCGGCCACACCGACCAGCCAAGGCTAGTAAATCAGGGATATTAGTATTACAGCAAATGGAATGAAATGCGAGAAAGGCTGTAGGTGTCATGTCGCTTATAGTGAATGTCTGTCGAATATTGATCTCCACGGTAAACAGTGGCTGTCAGTGTTCCGTGAGAGCGTTGACATGGTTGGATGCATACTAAATGTCTAGACGAAATGGAAGTATCCACAATCCATAAACCAGGAAAAGCACTATATAAACCAGAAAATTGTCGCCCTACAATTCTCCTTAGTTCTTGCTACAAGCCGTTGCAAACAAGATCCTAAATCTATCTTGCAGAAAAATTCTGGAAGACATTTCAATTGCACAGTCTCGTTTATCGAAAAGGTCGAAGTGTACAGATCATGTTCACCATTCCAGAAACTTTTCTTGGAGCATGCTTACACGAAGACTTCAAAGCATTCAGTTTGTTGCCATTATCGATACCATATGGAGAGAGCACTTCTTCTGAAGATTGTAACAATACCTCCACTAACAGATAATTAGTTCAAAAATTATCACTTCGCGTACTCAAAGTATGATATTGTTTTGGCGCAACTAAAGGTCTTTAATGTGCCAGGTATTGCTACATCAATTGATTACAGTCACTAAAGAAAATTAACAATAATACCACTTATCTTGTATTTCCAATCCAACGACGATCTCGCTCTCGCTTTCGATCGAAACTAAAAATGTTGTCTAGGTAGCATGACTATCGCTGTTGGTGCGAAAGGCAATCGCATGTTAATTAAGCCGACTTGAAGAACTTACGAAGAAAATATTTCATGATTAATTTGATGGCTCTGAGCACTATGGGACTTAGTATCTATGGTCATCAGTCCCCTAGAACTTAGAACTACTTAAACCTAACTAACCTAAGGACAGCACACAACACCCAGTCATCACGAGGCAGAGAAAATCTCTGACCCCGCCGGGAATCGAACCCGGTAACCCGGGGATTAATTTGATGATTTATGTTTTTCATTGCAATGAGCTTCAAACTTTTTCAACCAATGGTCACTTGCAAATAATTCTTGACACTCACTTTTCACATAAATTCACATTTATTAAACTTTTTATACTTTCTCATGTGCGAAACGTTACTTCATCATACAATTTCGCAGCCGCTGCTGCTCTTAATAAAACTCACAACATTTTTCATTGTCCACAACTCAGACACATCTTTTCATTTCCAACACAAAGTCAAGACTGTTCATTTTCAAAACACAAACTTGACTACTCTGTACGCTTCCGCGCCAAAAGTCTCAAACCAGCATCAAAGATAACAATAAGTACAAAGATATTCACACTAGATATTATATCGATTTCAACATCTCAGAATATTGACGTACATACATACAAAAATGAAACCATATTTGAATAGAATAAAAAATATGGGACATTACGTAGAACAATATATGCGTTAATCTACGGTATCGAAAAATAGGTTTGGGGGGTGGTAATGGTTTTGCAAATATAGAACCATTACAAGATCCAGGAGCAGTATCCTGCAAAATCTGTGTGACAGAACATACCAGTCAAAATCTGTTCGGCACTGCAATGGTCTTTAGTGTAGCACAGTAGAGGGCTACTTTTTTCGCTAAGCATCAAGTATAGTAGTGAGCTCGACCCCCTTACAAGTACAAAAATCCCTACAATCTGCCTACAAACTATAATTTTCATAACAATATGACTATCTACATCTTTTAAATGTTATTAATAAATATTTTTTCTACGTATGTAACACCCTGTCTTTCACTTGAAGTCAGTTTAAGGATATGCTCTACAACGCTGATCTCGTTCCGACAGGCTAAAATCCAGATAATCAGCAATAACAAATACTGCAAGACTTCTTGATGAAGGATTTTACATACGCCGTATATGACAAACGCCACAAGAAGTAGAAACAGACCTAAACACTCCACTAAAGCAGCAGGCTTCCATTCCTAAGAAACACAGCGCAAAACGATAGAGTGTGCAAGCACTGCCGTTTTAAGTGGAACAAAAGTTCTGGCGTTTCTTACAGGAGTGTCGCGTCATATGCAAACACTGACCACAGATTCTGTTGACTGGGTAGAAAAATTAAATTTAATGCTATAATCAATTGTATATACTATAACCAGCTGTATAACTGTAAAAAATTGCACTATGTGTTTTGTATTTCGTTAGTGTAGTACTACTAAGAATTGCACCATAGACTAAATAAATAAATTGGAAGGGTGTATCCACCCAGCACGCCCGTGGCGGCTTGAACTCGGAATTTGTGTGGAGGAAGGGCAGCCCATTCTTTATAAACATCCGAAACCAGAGATGGTATTGATAATGGGTGTAGGGGTCTGGGGCAAAGTCTTAATTCTAATTCATCCCTCCCCACGACGTAACACTATCTCCTCCACACTTCACAGCTGACTTTACAGGCGATCGCAGGTAATGTTCTACAGGCATTCGCCAAACCCAAGCTGTTGTATTACCACAGAGTACAGCGTTATTCATTACTCTGAAACAGTCGTTGATAGTCATCCATCTACAAAAAAGGTACGGCCAAACTTTCAGGAAACATTCCTCACACACAAATAAAGAAAAGATGTTATGTGGACATGTGTCCGGAAACGCTTAATTTCCATGTTAGAGCTCATTTTAGTTTCGTCAGTATGTACTGTACTTCCTCGATTCTTCGCCATGATTTCATACGGGATACCCTACCGGTGCTGCTAGAACATGTGCCTTTAAAAGTACGACACAACATGTGGTTCATGCACGATGGAGCTCCTGTACATTTCAGTCGAAATGGTCGTACATTTCTCAACAACAGTTTCGGTGACCGATGGATTGGTAGAGGCGGACCAATTCAATGGCCTCCACGCTCTCCTGACCTCAACACTCTTGACTTTCATTTATGGGGGCACTTGAAAGCAATTGTCTACGCAACCCCGGTACCAAATGTAGAGACTCTTCGTGCTCGTATTGTGGACGACTGTGATACAATACGCCATTGTCCATGGCTGCATCAGCGTATCAGGGATTCCATGCGACGGAGGGTGGATGCATGTATCCTCGCTAACGGAGGACATTTTGAACATTTCCTGCAACAAAGTGTTTGAAGTCACGCTGGTACGTTCTGTTGCTCTGTCTTTCCATTCCATGATTAATGTGATTTGAAGAGAAGTAATAAAATGAGCTCTAACATGGAAACTAAGCGGTTTCGCACACATGTCCACATAACATATTTTCTTTCTTTGTGTGTGAGGAATGTTTCCTGAAAGTTTGGCCGTACCTTTTTGTAACACCCTATATTTACAGCGACTCAGGCGATTCGTAGCTCTGACGACAGAAGTGTGCGACTTTTGAGGAGCTGGTCAACCATTTTAGCCAGTTCTTTTTAACCCTCCGTTGCTCGTCATCCACATGACTTTCCCGCTCAATTCTGTCTGACAGGGCTGGATTGAGTTAACACCATTTTTAATACCTTTCTGTTAACTCTCCTCCGTTTAGTTATTCCATATTCCCCCCCCCCCCCCCCCAAAAAACGCACCCCTTGAGATACTTCTTCCTGTTATTCATATTCATCATTTTCTGACAATTTCTGTTCTGTTCCTGAATCATGACCGCTTTCATGAACAGAATCCCCAGTCTCTGAGTCAACGCTACCACTGTGAGCATCTTCATCACTCAACTCATTGGACTATTCCAACCATACATTAGGATCTCTACTAAACTCTGTCCGAGGTTTTTGCCTTTGACATTTCTCCCACAACTTAAAAATAAAGAAAATATAAGGTAACATGGAAGATAACTGCAATCAGTTTCAATACGTCGAAATTTACGCACATGAAAGATCGATTGAATCTAGGAAAGCAATAAAGTAATACAGACTTACTTTGTTTCAGATTGCGGCAGCAGAGCTCGCGCGAAAGACAAGTGTCCTCCAAACTATAATAATTATGTTTCATAATGTATTTTTCGTAACTGAAAGCCAAATGCAATTTTTTATAAATTGAACCAAAAAATAGTAAACCTCCCCTTAACTTCGGTGATCTGAGGGAAACCGGTGTTACCACTGTGGCATGGCCGTTTTGCTAATCTTACACGAACAATAACTGCACACGTATCTCCCATAGAAGGTGCAATCATTGCTGTCAGTGGGTATCCCAGTTAGAATGGCGGGTGCAAATTGGTTCCTACACCACTGCACAGGAAACACCAATTTTCGTGCTGTTTCCAGACGAGACCATGTTTACAAGAGAGGGCATGTCCAACAGTATGAATAGTTATGTATGCGACGACGAAACTCACACGCACTGGTGTGTTGATCCTATAAACAGACGTTTGCAATGAATGAATGTGCCGGTAATGCCTACGATTTTGTGACTGGACTTTACCCATATCCTGACACATTGAAGGGATTCGTGTACAAAGCGTTCATACAGCATAGTTCCTAGAAGATGTGCCGTCGAGAATTCGTCAGCTTGCATTAAACATCTCGAGGTACCGGCACAACCTGCGGTCGATGTTAGAAACCACACTGAAGTACATTTTGGACGTAATGTATTGCTCCCAGTGGTCCTGTTCGATACTCCTCGGACACCAGTTATGACACCACTGGACATCTTCTTCTAGAAGCATATGAAGAGCATAGTTCATGAGACTCCTGTCGATATTTCAACAGATCAAGTTGGTAGGATTACCTCAGCCACGACAGTAGTTTGCAACACTGCTAATATTGTTGAGCGTCTAGAACAATCGATATGTGTTGCTGTACACTCTGCCATGATTATGTTGGTCAAAGTTTTGAACTATATCTGTGAGAGCTGTTCTGATCACTGAAAAAATATACTAAATGCAGTGTAATAAAAATTTACGTATTTTGTCTGACGGTAATTACATCCCTTTTTTGTTATTGTATATTACAGACTTCTACACAGTTGTCAAGATATTTGCGCAGAAACAAGGGTGACTGGTGTAACAAACATAACACACCATAACTGCATTGTTACTCTGTAACAGTAATGAAATCCTTAACTCTGATTGGAATGTATACCGCAGAGATAGGCTGGACAGTGAAGGGGGAGGCGTGTTTATAGCGATAAGAAGTGCAATAGTATCGAAGGAAATTGACGGAGATTAGAATTGTGAAATGATTTGGGTGAAGGTCACGGTTAAAGCAGGCTCAGACATGGTAATTGGATGTCTCTATAGGCCCCCGGGCTCAGCAGCTGTTGTGGCTCAGCACCTGAAGAATAATTTGGAAAATATTTCGAGTAGATTTCCCCACCATGTTATAGTTCTGGGTGGAGATTTTAATTTGCCGGATATAGACTGGACGTTTATAACGGGTGGCAGGGACAAAGAATCCAGTGAAATATTTTTAAGTGCTTTATCTGAAAACTACCTTGAGCAGTTAAACAGAAAACCGACTCGTGGCGATAATATATTAGACCTTCTGGTGACAAACAGACCCGAACTATTTGAATCAGTTAATGCAGAACAGGGAATCAGCGATCATAAAACGGTTACTGCATCGATGATTTCAGCCGTAAATAGAAATATTAAAAAAGGTAGGAAGATTTTTCTGTTTAGCAAAAGTGACAAAAAGCAGATAACAGAGTACCTGACGGCTCAACACAAAAGTTTTGTCTCAAGTGCAGATAGCGTTGAGGATCAGTGGACAAAGTTCAAAACCATGGTACAATATGCGTTAGATGAGTATGTGCCAAGCAAGATCGTAAGAGATGGGAAAGAGCCACCGTGGTACAACAACCGAGTTAGAAAACTGCTGCGGAAGCAAAGGGAACTTCACAGCAAACATAAACATAGCCAAAGCCTTGCAGACAAACAAAAATTACGCGAAGCGAAATGTAGTGTGACGAGGGCTATGCGAGAGGCTTTCAATGAATTCGAAAGTAAAGTTCTATGTACTCTCTTGGCAGAAAATCCTAAGAAATTTTGGTCCTATGTCATAGCGGTAGGTGGATCAAAACAAAATGTCCAGACACTCTGTGACCAAAATGGTACTGAAACAGAGGATGACAGACTAAAGGCCGAAATACTAAATGTCTTCTTCCAAAGCTGTTTCACAGAGGAAGACTGCACTGTGCTTCCTTCTCTAGATTGTCGCACAGTTGACAAAATGGTAGATACCGAAGTAGACGACAGAGGGATAGAGAAACAATTAAAATCGCTCAAAAGAGGAAAGGCCGCTGGTCCTGATGGGATACCAGTTCGATTTTATACAGAGTACGCGAAGGAACTTGCCCCCCTTCTTGCAGCGGTGTACCGTAGGTCTCTAGAAGAGCGAAGCGTTCCAAAGGATTGGAAAAGGGCACAGGTCATCCCCGTTCTCAAGAAGGGACGTCGAACAGATGTACAGAACTATAGACCTATATCTCTAACGTCGATCAGTTGTAGAATTTTGGAACACGTATTATGTTCGAGTATAATGTCTTTTCTGGAGACTAGAAATCTACTCTGTAGGAATCAGCATGGGTTTGAAAAAGACGATCGTGTGAAACTCAGCTAGCGCTATTCGTCCACGAGACTCAGAGGGCCTTAGACACGGGTTGACAGGTAGATGCCGTGTTTCTTGACTTCCGCAAGGCGTTTGACACAGTTCCCCACAGTCGTTTAATGAACAAAGTAAGATCATACGGACTATCAGATCAATTGTGTGATTGGATTGAGGAGTTCCTAGATAACAGAACGCAGCACGTCATTCTCAATGGAGAGAAGTCTTCCGAAGTAAGAGTGATTTCAGGTGTGCCGCAGGGGAGTGTCATAGGACCGTTGCTATTCACAATATACATAAATGACCTGGTGGATGACATCGGAAGTTCACTGAGGCTTTTTGCAGATGATGCTGTGGTGTATCGAGAGGTTGCAACAATGGAAAATTGTACTGAAATGCAGGAGGATCTGCAGCGAATTGACGCATGGTGCACGGAATGGCAATTGAATCTCAATGTAGCGAGGTGTAATGTGATGCGAATACATAGAAATATAGGTCCCTTATCATTTAGCTACAAAATAGCAGGTCAGCAACTGGAAGCAGTTAATTCCATAAATTATCTGGGAGTACGCATTAGGAGTGATTTAAAATGGAATGATCATATAAAGTTGATCGTCGGTAAAGCAGATGCCAGACTGAGATTCATTGGAAGAATCCTAAGGAAATGCAACCCGACAACAAAGGAAGTAGGTTACAGTACGCTTGTTCGCCCAATGCTTGAATACTGCTCAGCAGTGTGGGATCCGCACCAGGTAGGGTTGATAGAAGAGATAGAGAAGATCCAACGGAGAGCAGCGCGCTTCGTTACAGGATCATTTAGTAATTGCGAAAGCGTTACGGAGATGATAGATAAACTCCAGTGGAAGACTCTGCAGGAGAGACGCTCAGTAGCTCGGTACGGGCTTTTGTTAAAGTTTCGAGAACATACCTTCACCGAAGAGTCAAGCAGTATATTGCTCCCTCCTACGTATATCTCTCGAAGAGACCATGAGGATAAAATCAGAGATATTAGAGCCCACACAGAAGCATACCGACAATCCTTCTTTCCACGTACAATACGAGACTGGAATAGAAAGGAGAACCGATAGAGGTACTCAGGGTACCCTCCGCCACACACCGTCAGGTGGCTTGCGGAGTACGGATGTAGATGTAGATGTAGATAACTGTGGGTCCCTTATACCAAAATACTTCGATGGTATTCCGCTGAAAGTTTCTAGGTGGAGCTCCGATCAACCATATATTTAGCAAGCAACCATCAAACTGCACTTTTTGTCTTCTAAAAACAGAAAACATTTCACCTGTGTCACATCATTTATCATTAAATATTATAAAAATGGAAGTACATATATATATTCATATATATACGTAAGTATGTTTCACATATCCTCCTAAACCACAGGACTGATTTCAACCCAGCTTGGTACACATTCAACTTAACCCCATGAAGCGGTTGGGGATGAAAACGAGGCGTAGTTCACGACACTCGAATTCCCAACCTTAATTCATCCAGTATTTCAGAGTGAGAACAGTTCTGACTTGCGGCAAACTTTACACATAATGTGAAACCTACAGGAAAATTTTTCTCGCTGTCAACTCCCACAAAATGATTAAAGTAAAAAAAGTTTATTGGTTACTCTGTTTTCACTGGTCATGCAATAAAACTGCAGCACGAAGCATGATGTTTTAATTTTTCTGCCAACTGCATTCTTGGCACATTTTGCAGACAGTATTCACATATACTGCTGAAAGTACCTGCAGTGTTAAATCATCGTCCGACGCATTATTCAGGAGAAATAGAGATTGAGCTGCATGAAATGGAAATTGCAGGACGACAGTCGCTACAGATACATGTGAAACACGGGTACAAATATTTGCGAAGTATATTATAGATATGCGAAACGCGCGTACTTTAGCAAAGTCGTGTCCAGAAGGCTGCTGCTAAACCCCTGAATCGATTCCTGCCAAACGTGGTACACACATTACTATCCGGAAAGAAATACTCCTGGGAACAAGAACTAGCAATCTGCTGTTATGGTGGTGGTGATAAGGGGGGAAAGAAAGGGAAGAAGAAAGGAAGTTCAGAGAGGAAGGCAGGGGGAATGGACAAAGAGAGAAGGAACGACGAGATGGACTAATGGAAGTGGAATGAATAAACACGTACTCGTGCAACGCTGGGTACACAGCTAGTTATTTATAAACCACATGTTCTAATGTCTAATAAGCACTGCAAATTTCTGTGCTACTGCCGGTAGCCCCTACCCCCCTCACACCTACGTGGGGTGAATGGCGTGAAATAGCAATAAAGGAGAAAGAAACGAGACACCTGATTTTTGTACACGAATGTGAACTATCAACAACGTCGGAAATGATTGTAATTGTTCTGAAATGTGTAGTTGATAATATTCAAGAGGACACAAAAACTCAAATAATCGTTTGAGGAACAGGAAAACGAGTTATTTCCTGTGCTAAATGCAACTGACGGTTCCATGGAAAAGAATTCGGGAACGGTCTGTGGCGTAACCTCCGTCCAACAGCTGTCGCCCGTTATCCGACAGAGTAGATTGCGGTCCTTGCTTTCCACCTGCAGGTCGAGTCCGGAACCTGTAAAAATGACCGACTCGAGCTTTAATTTGATTCATATCAACCATATCTCAGTTTCGACTACCGTGTGTGACCACCGGCCGTCTTCTTGGCAGAATCGTTAACAAATACGCCATCTAACGTGATGATGGTTTTATAGAATAATTTCAGGAACAGGAACTGAGAAAATAAAAGTATTTTATTTTTTCGCTAAAACTACGTATAAGTCAACGAAAATAATGCATAAACATGCTTGTTGAGAAATACGGTTGCGCATCGTAGTTAGAATAACTCAACATATTAACACACTAAACCAGACAAAATGAACCATGCAAGAAGAGAAAAATATACTATTTTTATAACTATAGTATTCTTTCACTACATCAAAACAGAGGTACAGAAATACACTTTAAACATTTTGATTTCTTTGGCGTGCTGCACACGTCTCACAAAACGAGAACGAGAAGAGAATTACTTTCAAGAAACACATTTTGAGTATTTGTTTATAAAATTTCTTGTTAAGACAAGGTGCGATGGATATTTTATTATGTTTCAAACGTATTAATCCTTGACACACCAGGACATCAGGCTGCTTCTTACTGCGTAGTACGGTTTTCACATAGGTACCGGTGTTTTATGGCACGTAAGATAAACTAGCTGCACCCATATTAAAATGTAGTATTGTCCACATCGGGACTCAAATGATTTCATTTTGGTTCATTCATATCGATATTACCAAGCAGGGTCAAACGGGCGATCATGACGTATTTTCATTATATAAAATTATACGAATTTGTCACTGTTAAATGTTAGCCGTGCTATTATGAAGGCCTTGGAAGACACTGATGGTAGAATGTGATAAAACGTTATCTAAAACCAAGATTTCGGTTACGTCCTGTGAACTTGGATGAAGTACCGAAGATAAGAACACGTGACAACCATTTCAGCTAATCATTATGATTCGCAGCACAGCCCAAGGTCTGCTGCCTGCAAAATTATCGTCAATTCCAAAGCGTATATAAAGCATCGCAGCCCATACAGACCACAACACGACTCCTCAAGATGTTCAGCCACACACTACTCGTCTTGGCCCTCGCAACCTGTGTGCTGGGTGAGTACAGAGGAAGAGAACACTGTTCTGAAATTAACTGTCTCTGTCTTTTATGATCTGCGCTGAAAGTTTGTTACGAGTTGAAACGGCCAGATTAATCTGGTACAAAGTAAAGGTAGCGCCATCTTGCAAAGAGTATTGCCGTTGTTCGATCTCCAAGCAACGTTTTGGCAGCTGCTTACTGTGCCGTTTGATATTGATTTCTGTATCGTAGTCATATGCACATTTTTTTTCTAATCTACGATGCTAGTCTCCTGCTCTGCGAGAGAGAATCTGCGCAGTTTAGATGCAGACGCGAGGAATGAACGGCAGACTATTCCGTTTTGTTGACTTTTGAAAAGTGTTTGTACGGACCTGTTGCGAGAAAGGCTCTCGTGATGGGCAAATGTTAAGCTCCAATACAGTTCAGGACTACATTTGCAGTTTATGACAAGTACTCAGTATGGAAGGGTTGACTGAACGCAACGTCGCTTTTTTTCTTCTACAGGTTCGGCGCTGCCAGTGCGTCGTTTGTCCCACACTGGACCGGCTCGGCGTTTCGCTCTCTCCAGGGGGCGAATCTACGGGGGACACGACGCCACCAGAGGTGAGCATCCACCTGCTGAGGGTCTTCACTTGCAGTATTCTATCTGGTCAAGGAAACGCTTTATCCTTTATCCGCGAAGTGATGGTGTTGTAGACAACGTACTTGAGCACATTTTAACGGGCTAAACGATCAACGAAGTCTAGATTAACGATCAAAGAGGTCTAGATTTGCACAAAGAATAACTAGTTTATACTTTATTAGCGGCCAGTATACTACTTAAATTGATTAAACCATAATCCCAAATGTATTCATTAATTCTACTGAATGCATTTTTACTTATACAAGGTGGTAAAAATAGTCTGAAAAGCTTGTAGTGGTGTTGCAGAGTAGGTTGCTATGAGAAATAAATTAGCCGATCAGGCCGTTGAGCGAGCAAATTCAAGCAGTCCTCCTGAGAAGTTGTTGCCAAACGTGTTCTTGGGCATGGGATGGTAGTAAGGGTCGAACCCGAACCAAAGGCTGAGCAGTCTCGGGCGATCCGATCTACGGTATGAGAACAATTTATACTAACTGTGTCAAACAACGGCATGATTGGCTAACTTCCATGTTAATTAACTCTGAAACTGTGTTGGTCTTCAGTCCTGAGAGTGGTTTGATGCAGCTCTCCATGCTACTCTATCCTGTGCAAGCTTCTTCATCTCACAGTACCTACTGTAACCTACATCTTCCAGAATCTGTTTAGTGTAGTCATCTCTTGGTCTCCCTATACGATTTTTACTCTCCACGTTGCCCTCCAGTACTAAATTGGTGATCCCTTGATGCCTCAGAATATGCCCTACCAACCGATCCCTTCTTCTAGTCACGTTGTGCCACAAACTACTCTTCTCCCCAGTCCTATTCAATACCTCCTCATTAGTTATGTGATCTACCCATCTAATCTGCAGCATTATTCTGTAGCACCACATTTCGGAAGCTTCTATTCTCTTCATGTCTAAGCTATTAATCGTCCACGTTTCACTTCCATACATGGCTACACTCCATGCAAATACTTTCAGAAACGACTTCCTGACATTAAAATCTATTCTCGATGTTAACAAACTTTTCTTCTTTAGAAACGCTTTCCTTGCTATTGCCGGTCTACATTTAATATCCTTTCTACTTCGACCGGCCATCATCAGTTATTTTGCTCCCCAAATAGCTAAACTCCTTTACTACTTTCAGTGTGACATTTTCTAATCTAATTCCCTCAGCATCACCCGACTTAATTCGACTACATTCCATTATCCTCGTTTTGCTTTTGTTGATGTTCATCTTATATCCTCCTTTCAAGACGCTATCCATTCCGTTCAACTAATCTTCCAAGTCCTTTGCTGTCTCTGACAGAATTACAATGTCATCGGCGAACCTCAAAGTTTTTATTTCTTCTCCATGGATTTTAATACCTACTCCGAATTTTTCTTTTGTTTCCTTCACTGCTTGCTCAATATACTGGTTGTATAATATTGGGGAGAGGCTACAACCTTGCCTCACTCCCTTCCGAACCACTAATTCCCTTTCATGTCCTTCAACTCTTATAACTGCCATCTGGTTTCTGTAGAAATTGTAAATAGCCTTTCGGTGTAACTTATCGAATTTCTTCCTTAACATTTATTTATCAGCACAACAGACCCTACATCATGCTCTCAAAGTTTCCAGACCGTTGATAGCCACCATGTATAATGCAATATTCATTGTAGTTGTACTATTTATTTTTAGCCTAGTTAACAGTTTTTATGTATACATCTTTATATAATCTCATTAGCTGCACAGTAATGTTATCGGCATTTAGTGCATCGAATGGCTCTGAGCAGTACGGGACT
Source organism: Schistocerca gregaria (assembly GCF_023897955.1). NCBI lineage: Eukaryota > Metazoa > Arthropoda > Insecta > Orthoptera > Acrididae > Schistocerca > Schistocerca gregaria. The sequence goes on along the minus strand of NC_064921.1, from coordinate 102,051,426 downwards.
TAATATCTGTCATCAGTCTCCTACAACTCAGAACTACTTAAACCTAACTAACCTACGGACGTCACACTCATCCATGCCCGAGACAGGAGTCGAACCTGCGACCGTAGCGGTCGCGCGGTTCCAGACTGAAGCGCCTAGTACTGGGCATTTAATTTATGGCCTCTAAAAGACACGGTAATTAGCGTCCATTTTGGTTTACGGCTAAGTTGTTGTTATTGTTGTGGTCTTCAGACCTGCCACTGGTTTGATGCAGCTCTCCATGCTACTCTATCCTGTGCAAGCTTCTTCATCTCCCAGTACTTACTGCAACCTACATCCTTCTGAATCTGCTTAGTGAATTCATCTCTTCGCCTCCCTCTACGATTTTTACCCCCCACGCTGCCCTCCAATGCTATATTTGTGATCCCTTGATGCCTGAGAACATGTCCCACCAACCAGTCCCTTCTTCTAGTCAAGTTGTGCCACAAACTCCTCTGCTTCCCAATTCTATACAATACCTCCTCATTAGTTATGTGATATACCCATCTAATCTTCAGCATTCCTCTGAAGCACCACATTTCGAAAGCTTCTATTCTCTTCTTGTACAACTATTTATCGTCCATGTTTCACCTCCATACATGGCTACACTCCATACAAATACTTTCAGACACGACTTCCTGACACTTAAATCTGTACTCGATGTTAAAAAATTTCTCTTCTTCAGAAACGCTTTCCTTGCCATTGCCAGTCTACATTTTATATCGTCTCTACTTCGACCATCATCGGTTATTTTGCTCCCTAAATAGCAAAACTCCTTTACTACTTTGTCTCATTTCCTAATCTAATTCTACATCTACATTTACATTTATACTCCGCAAGCCACCAAACGGTGTTTTTCGGAGGACACTTTACGTGTCAGTGCATTACCTCCCTTTCCTGTTCCAGTCGCATATGGTTCGCGGGAAGAACGACTGTCTGAAAGCCTCCGCGCGCGCTCGAATCTCTCTAATTTTACATTCGTGATCTCCTCGGAGGTATAAGTAGGAGGAAGCAATATATTCGATATCTCATCCAGAAACGCACCCTCTGGAAACCTGGTGAGCAAGCTACACCGCGATGCAGAGCGCCTCTCTTGCAGAGTCTGCCACTTGAGTTTGCTAAACATATCCGTAACGCTATCACGGTTACCAAATAACCCTGTGACGAAACGCGCCGCTCTCATAGAATTTTACTCTCGAATTCACTGAACGCTTCACGCATAGCCCTCCTTACGCTAACGTTGACATCGTCTATGTTCTGTTTGTCTGATAGGTTTTGGTTGCGCTTAAACTTGGAGTGAAGCTCTCTTTGCTTTCGCAGTAGTTTCCTAACTTTGTTGTTGAACCACGTTGGGTTTTTCCCGTCCCTCACAGTTTTACTCGGCACGTACCTGTCTCAAACGCATTTTACAATTGCCTTAAACTTTTTCCATAAACACTGAACATTGTCAGTGTCGGAACAGAAATTTTCGTTTTTATCTGTTAGGTAGTCCGAAATCTGCCTTCCATTACTCTTGCTAAACAGATAACCTTCCTCCCTTTTCTTATATTCGTATTAACTTCCATATTCAGGGATGCTGCAACGGCCTTATGATGACTGATTCCCTGTTCTGCACTTACAGAGTAGAAAAGTTCGGGTCTGTTTGTTATCAGTAGGCATCGCCCGACTTAATTCGACTACATTCCATTGTCCTCGTTTTGCTTTTGTTGATGTTCATCTTATATCCTCCTTTCAGTACACTGTCCATTCCGTTCAACTGCTCTTCCACGTCCTTTGCTGTCTCTGACAGAATTACAATGTCGTCGGCGAACCTCAAAGTTTTTATTTCTTCTCAATGGATTTTAATACCTAATCCGAATTTTTCTTTTGTTTCCTTCACTGCTTGTTCAATATACAGATTGAATAACATAGGGTAGAGGCTACAACCCTGTCTCACTGCCTTCCGAACCACTGCTTCCCTTTCATGTCCTTCGACTCTTGTAACCGCCATATGATTCCTGTACAAATTGTAAATAGCCTTTCGGTGTAACTTGTCGAATTTCTTTCTTAACATTTATTTATCAGCGCAGCAGACCCTACATCATGCTCTAAAGGTTTCAAGACCGTTGCTAGCCGCCATGTATAATGCAATATTCATTGTAGTTGTAATATTTATTCTTAGCCTAGTTAACAGTTTTTATGTTGACATCTTTATATAATCTCATTAGCTGTACAGTAATGTTATCTGCATTTAGCGGTTCAAATGGCTCTGAGCACTATGGGTCTTAACTTCTGCGGTCATCAGTCCGCTAGAACTCAAAACTACTTAAACCTACGGACATCACACACATCCATGTCCTAGACAGGATTCGAACCTGTGACCGTAGCGGTCGTGTGGTTCCAGACTGAAGCGCCTAGTACCGGGAATTTAATCTGTGGCGTATAAAAGACACGGCGTCCATTTTGGTTTACGGCTAAGTTAGTTTACAGGAATTAAGTTCCGTGGTCTTCAGCATAATTGTCTCAGAAATATATATTGGCGGACAAAAAATATGAAATCGATTCACACTGTTAGCATCCTCGTTCAAAACAGACCATACTTATACTAGCCTAATAGTAGGGTTCCTTATCGAGAGTTAAATTTGTCCACTCGCCTACAATCTGGCATAAAGATAGTCCTCAAGTATGCATGCTGGTGGTTGCTCTCGACGAAAGAAAGAACGATGCCAGAGTATTGTGCGGTGTGTGGTAGGGTGCTTAACAGATTTCCTTCCCGTCAGTCGCTGTAAGATGCTACGCCACTACAGAAAAAGTTTGACTGTCTGACTTCTACTTTCTTTTTCTAATTTCCAGTTCCTCATCGTAATAACGCATTTCGTTCGCCTTAGAGAATTCACGCAGCAGGTAGAGCGACTTAACAAGGAACTGTACATGGTCCGTGGTCATAGTACTGATTTTCCCGCAGCTCAGGTGCGGAGAATATTATCTTCTAGATACCTAGATGTCACACTTCTTCATTTGTGCAAAATGGTTCAAATGGCCCTGAGCACTATGGGATTGAACTTCTGAGGTCATCAGTCCCCTATAACTTAGAACTACTAAAACCTAACCTAAGGACATCACACACATCCAAGCTCGAGGCAGGATTCGAACCTGCGACATTAGCGGACGCGCCGTTCCAGACTGTAGCACCTAGAACCGCTCCTCCACCCCGGCCGGCCATTTGCGCAATCATCTTAGTTCGTATCAGACAAAATGTATCTCAGTGGCTACAGCGGAAGTTTACGTATGGAATTACAATTAATCGTCCTCGTTTATGTTAATTATGTCTTCGAAACAGTCTAAACAGCACAAAAAATGAGGTGTCGGGAATGTAATAGCAAATGGGTGATCATATCGTCAAAGTATGCAACTATAAAATCACAGCTATCGGTAACTGGACGTTCATCTTCACCTTGTATCATATTTTCCTTACAAACTTACTGAAATTTAAAAATTCTCTCTGTGGGTAGGCTATCGGGGGAAGCAAATGACATCACGGGTGGTAATCAGCTAGTTGAGTGGAAACTTCAGACTCGGCGCCCGCTGAGGCTGTTGGAGAGAAGACGGCTATCTACAGACAATGAGGCACTATCCTTTTTCACATTTCATTGTTACATATAAAAACATATAAGATTGCTCACACACATTGGTCAACAAAACAAAGGAAATCAAAATTTTATGAAGCCAAGCGAAGGTGTGTTGACAGCACATATCGTGGTTCTTCTTCGCAGGCGAGTTTCCGTACCAGGTGTCCCTGCAGCACGTGGTGCTGGGTCTCCGGTACCACAACTGTGGTGGCTCCATCCTCTCCAGCACTGCCATCCTCACCGCAGGACACTGCGCGGTCAGCCTCGGTCATTACGTCGTGAGTATTCCTACAAGGATGCACTACACTACACTTGCATCATCTTTTTTTTCCACAGACGTTTCGTACAATTTGTATGTTTGATGCCTGAAACACACATATATAAGAGGAAATATATTGTGACTTTGGGTAGTACTTTGGAGTAGTTGAGACAGAACAGTGATCATCTCCTGCCATTACGGAACTCTTTCTTTAATAGGTCAGATCAATCGTGGCTTAGGACATTAGGCTCACAACTGAATTGCTGTTAACCCTTTCAAACCCTCTGGCTATAATTGTGTATGTTACCTCTTACTGTGTCTCAGTTGCAGCAAAAGAATTTTTTTCTAATGGAAACCTCAGGTACACATTTGTAAATGCTCGGCCTTTTTATCATACGCAAGCGCTGCCAACTACCGGATACGGACGTCTCAATGAAAATATCAGCAAGTCAATGTAGCAGAGCACAGCAGCTCGTGACCACAACAATACACGAATGTGGTTTGTTGGCACTATTCCACTGTATAATTGAGTATTGTTATTGTTATTCTACGTGATAATATTTGAATGATCAATGATGTTTAAATGTGTTTGAAGTCTTAAGTGATTTAACTGCTAAGGTCACCAATCCCTAAGCTTACACACTACTTGACCTAAATTATCCTAAGGACAAACACACACACCCATGCCCGAGGGAGGACTCGAACCTCCGCCGGGAACAGCCGCACAGTCCATGACTGCAGCGCCCTAGGTCCGCTCGGCTAATCCTGTGCGGCTTTGAATGATCACTTTAATATTTATTAAAATAGAGAATATTTCGTAATTAGTTGTTTTAGTCCATAAAATGCCTGTGCCAAATGCACAAAGCTATTTTAGAGGACGGGTACTAAAATCTTGCATCTAAAATCATTAAAAATCACCTATGAACACTACCACAAGAAAATTCCACAAAAAATTCAGATCTTAAATGGTTAGTTTCATGTTCACCCAGTAGCGTCTGTTCTACCTTTTAAGGTCGGTTAACCTGAAGGGAGTAAACCAATACAATATCTCAAAGCACTCTCCAGAAAAAATTATTTAAGTCTTTCTACTATCAAATCGTGATATCCCAATACTAACGCAAATTCGTTACAGACGAATGGAAAATCTGATAGAAGCCGACCTCGGGAAAGATCAGTGTGGATTCAGTGGTAACGTTGGAACACGTGAAGCAATACTGACTCTACGACTTATCTTAGAAAAAAGATTAAGGAAAGATAAACCTACATTTCTAGCATTTTTAGACTTAGAGAAAGCCTTTGACAATGTTGACTGGAATACACTCTTTCAAATTCTAAAGGTGGCAGGGGTAAAATACAGGGAGCGAAAGGCTATTTACAATTTGTAAAGACACCAGATGACAGTTATAAGAGTCGAGGGACATGAAAGGGAAGCAATGGTTCGGAAGGGAGTGAGACAGGGTTGCAGCCTCTCCCAAATGTTGTTTAATTTGTATATTGAGCAAGCAGTAAAGCAAAGAAAAGAAAATTTCGGAGTAGGTATTAAAATCCATGGAGAAGAAATAAAAACTTGGAGGTTCGCCGATGACATTGTAATTCTGTTAGAGACAACAAAGGACTTGGAAGAGCAGCTGAAGGGAATGGACAGTTTCTTGAAGTCTTGAAAGGAGGATTTAAGATGAACACCAACAAAAGCAAATCGAGGATAATGGAATGTAGCAGGGTGATGCTGAGGGAATTAGATTAGGAAATGAGACACTTAAAGTAGTAAAAGAGTTTCGTTATTTGAGAAACAAAATAAATGATGATGGTCGAAGTAGAGAGGATATAAAATATAGACTGGCAATGGCAAGGAAAGAGTTTCTGAAGAAGGAAAATTTGTTAACATCGAGTACAGATTTAAGTGTCAGACTGTCTTTTCTGATAGTATTTGTATAGAGTGTAGCCATTTATGAAAGTGAAACATGAACGATAAATTGTTTGGACAAGACGAGAATACAATATATCGAAATGTGGTGCAACAGAAGAATGCTGAAGATTAGATGGGTAGATCACATAACTAATGAGGAGGTATTGAATAGGATTGGGTAGGAGTTTGTGGCACAACTTGACTAGAAGAAGGGATCGGTTGGTAGGGCATATTCTCAGGCGTCAAGAGATCGATCACCAATTTAGTATTGGAGGGCAGCGTGGAGGGTAAAAATCATAGAGGGAGACTAAGAGATGAATCCACTCAAAAGATTCAGAAGGATGTAGGTTTCAGTAGGTACTGGGAGATAGATAAGCTTGCACAGGATAGAGTAGCATTGAGAGCTGCATCAAACCAGTCTCAGGACTGAAGACCACAACAACAACAACATCCCAATAAAAGTAAATAATTTTACGTGTCCTCAGAGTAAAGTAGATGAAATATGTTTTCAGAATATAATGACCCACAGCTCGTAAATATAAGGAGCACAGAAATTAATGAAAACGGGACTGGTGGATTAAAGTGAGTAAAATGTTTATTATTTCAAAAGTAGTAGCCATAACTAGTAACACATTTACCCCACTGTAAGACCAGACGGTCAACGTCTGAAGTGTTATACTGAAACATTATTGTACCAAGACCTGCAGCTCTCCTTCCAGGGCAAATAGACGGCCGCACATGTCTTTCTTCAGGGCTCCAAAAACGTGGAAATCCCATGCGCAGGGATCAAGATTGCAAGGAGGATGTGTCAGGGCTTCCTAGTGAGACGACTGTACCGTACTTGAAATAACAGGCACGCCACCTCAGGTGAAGCCATGATGACATTTTTCTTTGACTGGGAGGGCTAGCTACACACTACATTTCTGGAACAAGGCATCACAATAATGCACAATGGTTCGTGGACACTTTGCAAAAAATAGAACCAAGTCCAAACGCCCAGGAATGATGACGGACGGCATCATTGTGTTGTAGGATGATGCCCGCCCATATTTTTCTAACGTTGTTTCAACTACGCTGCAGAAAGTTCGCGGGGTAGCCTTTACCATCACACAGCCCGATCTCTTCCTATGCGATTTCCATATTTTTTGGAACCCTGAAGAAAGACGTTCGTGGCCGGCGATTTGTTTCGGATGAACAGGTGCTCGCCTGGGTACAATCGCGGTTTTGCACTCAACCGCACGTATTTATCCGTCAAAGCATTGACCGTCTTTTAGAGCGGCTCAATGTATTAATAGTTATAGTGACTACTTCTGAAACAATAAACAGTTTATTTACCTTTATCCATCAGTCTCGTTTTCATTTGACTGCCGCTTACATTTTATGATCTTCGTCAGTAACAGCCATCAACAGATCCATTAAATATTTTAACATCACACACCGTCAGGTGGCTTGCAGAGTATGGATGTAGATGTAGATCATATTAGGCGTTATAACATCATGTTAGACGTCAGATAATAAGATGGAATCCATGAGTTACTGTGTGACGACAGTGACGAATTTATAGATTTTATTTTATTAATAATTCTTAATTATTTTAAATGTCTAATATGATGTTGGAAAAGCTTTTATGAACTTGACGATGATCTGTGGTTGCTGAATAACGAAATTTTGTTAGCAGCTCTTTTCGGCAATAATAACTTTCCTCAAGATAGATGGGTTGGGTTGTTTGGGGGAGGAGACCAGACAGCGAGGTCATCGGTCTCATCGGATAAGGGAAGGACGAGGAAGGAAGATGGCCGTGCCCTTCGAAAGGAACCATTCCTGCATTTTCCTGCAGCGATTTAGGGAAATCACCGGAAACCTAAATCAGGATGGCCTGACGCGGGATTGAACCGTCGTCCTCCTGATTGCGAGTCCAGTGTGCTAACCACTGCGCCACCTCACTCAGTCAAGGTAGATGAAGTTGACGCTAACAGTACATGAAAATAATGCACTTCCAACGGTACCGACTATCATCGAATTCACCTCGCCATTACCGGAAGAATATCATTTTTAGAACATCTCTTTATTAACCAACACCTAAGAACCAAGCAGTGAATATTTCTATGCAATCCTGCTCGCCACCCGCGGAAACATTTTGTAAAGTGTCGTGGCAGAAACGTAAAATTGGCTGCTTCATTTCAAGTATACCAGAACAAATTTTAATGATCAGTACAATATATTCAGTTAGAATGCTTCTGGCGTCTTCATATCGTGACGAAAAACTTTACCTTGAGAATAACCGAAAGAAGAATGAAGGCATACCAGAGTAAGATAATTTTATTAACACTTCATCGGCACTCTCACTTACAAAATGAAAAGGTGAACAAAATCATTGAAACAGACTCATGAAGACGTTCTTAGTTTGCATTCTCAACGCTGTTATGGATATTTCTTCTTGGCTGTGGAATGGATTAAACCCCTCATAATGAAATATCAAAAGTTTTTAACAAAGCAATCTAGCGAAGCACTCTAAGACAAATCGACGCACCACGAAAGAATTATCCGAATAGGGCGGAAATCGGTACATGTGATATGCATGTACAGACAAACAAATGATTACAATTTGAGAAAAACAGAATGATTGTTCAAGAGAAAGAGCTTCACAAACTGAGCAAGCCAGTAACGCGTCGGCCCACCTCTGTCCTTTGTGCAAGCAATTATTCGGTTTGGCATTGACTGATACAGTTGTTGGATGTCGTCCTGAGTAATATCGTGCCAAATGCTATTCAACTGTTGCGTTAGATCGTCAAACTCCCGTGACAGTTGGAGGCCCCTCCCGATAATGCTCCAAACGTTCTCAATTGGAGAGATATCCGGCGGTCTTGCTGACCAAGGTAGGGTTTGAGAAGTACGAAGACAAGCAGCAGAAATTCTTGCTGTTTTTGGTGAATGAAATGCATGTCTTGGATGGCTCGCCATGAAGGGTCACAAAACAAAACAAAACGGGTTCTTCCATGAAAAGAAATGGCAGCTCGGTCCATCGCTCCTGGCTGTCGAGCCGTATAGCTGGCGAATGTCAGGTTGGTATCGCATCACTATCTGGGGAATCTGCCTACAGGTTTTGAGCCTGGAATTGAGCCTGAAGAGAAATTGAGCCGTGATGATCAGCGAAGACGTGTTTGAAGATGCCCCGGACAGTGGTGGGATACCAAGTTGCCCTTCATTGCTAGCCACTGTAGGCTTACGTTTCAGCAAGATAATGCCCACCCTGACACGGCGATTGTCTCTAGTATTTGCTTGCCGTACCTTAGCTTGACTAGCAAGGTCGTCGGACCTTCCCCCACTCGAGAAGGTATGGAGAATAATGCTCAGGTTCCGCCAACTAGCTTGGGATTTTGATCTCTGGAGGACATCCGACAACTCTGTCAATCAAGGCCAAGTGGAATAACTGATTGCACAAGGGCCAGAGGTGGGCAAATGCGTTATTGGACCTTTCTTTTTGTCATGCTGTTCCTCTTGAATTAACCATCCATTTTGTTTGTCTCCACGTGTGCATCACGTCTACCGATTTCCATTCCATTCGGATGATTCTTTCTTGGTGGATAGTTTTTTTTTTTCCTCTGAGAGTGTAGATTGTACATAGGGAATATTAATTCTCTCTGAAGACATACCACAAACTACCTCAAACCGAGAACCTCTCAATGGAAGAAAATTAGATGTGTTTGACGGTGCAACGTCTCGTTAACAGGCCGTGGCCGGAGACTACGACCTGAGCAGCAATGAGGGCAGCGAGCAGGAGATCCGAGTCTCGGACCAGACGGTGCATCCGCTCTATCCAGGGTGAGTACGAAACATGTAAACCCAATGCCAACGCCGGTAACAGAACCCCGACATTTTATGGAACCAAAAGTCGAGTCATGAGTTATTGATATACCTTATTCCACAAAACTCAATTGGGTTTAGTCGTATAGCACATATACGTCTAGTTCTACATGGCTATTCTGTAAATCACACTTCAGTGGCTGGCTGAGGGTTCATCGAACCATCTTCACGCTGATTCTTTGTAATTGCACTCTCGAACAGCGCACGGAAAAAATAACAACCATATCTTTCCGTGCGAGCTCTTTTCTTCCTTATTTTATTATGACGATCTAATCTCCCTTCGTAGGCCGGCCTCAAAAAAATATTTTCGCATTCGGAGGAGAATGGTGGTGATTGATATTTCGTGAGAAGATCCGGCTGCAACGAAAAACGACTTTATTTTATGATTTGCACCCCCAAACATTTAATCATGTCCGTGATACTCTCTCCAATATTTCTCGATGGTACAAAATGTCCTGCCCTTCTTTGAGATTTCTGCTTGTACTCCGCTATGTTCAAAACACCCACTGGCTCAGTAGCGAGCCAGTGGGTGTGTTGGACCTTCCATCGAGCTACAGACCCCCTTGAAGATGTCCTCCGCAGACGGGGACGAAACGTTGGGAATTGACACAGAATTCATTAACCGACCACGGCATAACAGCCCGGATAATTATAATGGACATACGAATAAGTTGTTGTTCAGTATGATTCAACTGTTAATTACACTTAATAACGCTACTAGCGTAGCACAGTGCCTACAGAGAACTTTATTTTTCTTCAGAGGTGTAGCTGCAAACGACATCGCCGTCTTCACCTTGCAGTCCTCCCTGTCCCTGGGCACGTACGTCCAGGCCATCAGCTTGCCCAGCGCTGGTTCAATCCCTGCAGGTAATCCAGCTCATGACCGTAGCTGTTTACTCACTAGCAGAGGGTAATTTTTTGTCATACTGTCCAAAATATTTAGCAGTTTCAGCAAAGCTTTCATATGCTGGTAGGGAACGAAATTTGAAGGGGATTGCTTCCTTAGTGAAATCACTCATAACTGTTGAGCTCTGTGGTTTATGGCAAAATATTTATTACGGCTGCGAGTAAGGAAGGAAGATGCACGTTTTTATGCATGATACAGGGTATCAATCAGTTGTAGTCGCTACGCGGACTTCAAAGATTCCATCAGCAAAATCACTTCTATGTAAAGAGAGAAAACTGAAATTTTTATGCACGACGGGCGTTCAATAATTAGTGCAAAATATCTTTTTTCTGAAAGCAGAAACTCCCCCTCTTTTGGCTACAAAATCTCACTTTTCAACATAATTTCCGTTCAATGCAACTGTCTTATGCCACATTATTGGGACGTTTCATATGGCCGCATGTAGGCTACCACTCACTGACCGACGTCTGGAGAAAAGTCTTGTTGCATCGATAACATCGTCCACATACTGCCAAATAGATGAGAGTCGTAAGGTGCGAGATCTAGCTTTTAGGGTGGATGAGGAACAATACAATGAAGTTCTGTGAGCTCCTCTCGGGTGAGCAGCTTTACATGAGACGACGACAGACTTCTCGTGGAATGACTCACCGTGCTTTTGTTCACTGAAAAGTCTGAAAAGATATTCGACAAGAATTATGAATATCCGTGACGATCTGGTTTCCCGCCAAAAGAAACTCAGTGACATCTCTCTGCGTGGAACATACCTCTGTTACAGACGCCGTTTGGAGGCTACGTATAGCACCGCCACCTATCGGAACTTCATAGAACTACAGGGCGTGAACCCGGAGTATTCCATGAGACCCGTAACAAACTCCGATTTTTTTAAACCGAAATTGACCAAAAAAAAAAATGTGGTGCAGTACTTCAAGAACGCCCCTCGTATATGAGGACATTACCTTACCAGTGTTTCCGAAGCATCTGGGAAAGTTGTATGAGGAACTTGTAACACATCTTTATACAGAGATATGAGAGTCGCTTGTGATCAAGATGGAATAAAGATCAAATTTAATCTATTATTTTGTATATGAGTCACTTGCGACACTGTTCAAGAATTTGAGACTGTGGATGTCATCTCTGACTAAACAAAAGCTTCAGAAAATGGGGAAGCTTTGGGTATAACGTCCTGCTTAAGTCCACACCATCCGACAATGAGCACAAGTTCAGACTTCGGAAGTATCAGTAAGGAAATCATCTATGTATTTTTCGAAGCGACCAATTGGACGATTGCTTTAACCAATTTGCTGAAACGATGGGAAACCTAAATCAGAATGGACTGATGGGTGCGTTGGGACAGACTCTTTGAAAACTAAACTGTTAAATTAAGAGACCTTTCATATTAGGTCGTTTCATTCAGTATGATTAAGAGTGTGTTGTGAGTCCACTTAGTCTGCTAAGCATTGCTTTTTCATATGACGCCAGGTGGATCTACCGCCGTCGTTTCTGGCTGGGGCACAACGGAAACGGCCAGCACACCTGATATTCTACAGACAGTTGACGTCAGCATCATCGACTATGAAACTTGCAGCCAAAATATCGACGACCTGGATATGGGAACCAACCCGCTTACGGAGACCATGGTCTGCACGGGACCTATTTATGATGGCATCTCCGTCTGCAGTGTAAGTTACGATTTGCGATAATTCCGTTTGACACATTACATATTTTTAAATTTATTTATTAATTTTAGTCTAGTTATCCTAGGCGTATTTTCAAGAGCGTTGAACTCATTTAGTGACCAAAGGAGGTGAGTACATGCTGTTATTTAGCGAACATAGGAATTGTGTTTATCAGTAAACCACAAACGCGTCTTCACTTTTGCACTGATTGTATGCTTAGGATTAAAGATACAGGCTATCTGATAAAGAATGACCTGATTTCAAATATTCTCGTTCATAAAAATACTACAAACATAGGATGAACTGCAACATTCTCACAAAATCTTAAAGTTTTTGCTGTTCTGTTACATATGCTCTATGTGTGCTCCAGAAGCACCAAGAACAACACGTAGACAGTAGCTGAATTCGTCATAAACGTGACACAATGTATCCCCTTTAACAGAGGTTATGGTGGCTGTCATTTTGTTCTTCACTTCGTCTTTGTAACGGAGTAAAGGGGAAATCAACACACTTTCCTTACCATATCCCCTCAAGAAAACATGGTATGAGGTCATGTCCTGGAAGCCAAGAATGCAAGGCATCGTCTCGGGGTCCTGTGATCCTTATCCAACGTTGAGCCAGAGGGTTGTTGAGAAACTGACGTAAGTTCTGTGCCAGTGTGGTAGATCTCCTGCTTGTTGGAAAATGAAGCCATCGGAATCCTCCTAAAGTTGCGGTTAAAGCCAGTTCCGCAGCATTTTAAAGCTGAACGCTGGTTTTAGCGCACGGGACACTGAAGCACTGTTCTCCATTCTTGCCCTCAAACGGCGCCAGATATGACACCGTACGATTTTTTGTTGTGACGATATGTGAAGGGGAGAGTGTCCATCCCCCTTTTACCTCGTGAGAGCAGGTAAAAAACGGAATAACAGTCGCCATAACTTCTCTAAAAGCTGATGCACTGGGTACAGTTTATGGACAATTTAGCTATTGCCTAGAAGTTGTTCTAGCTCCTGTTGGTGGAACAACACGGCATATGTAATTCCATATAAAACTTTAAGATTTTGGTCAGTATTTTGCAGTGTACCATATATTTGTAGTACGTTTTTATGAATTGTTTGGAGTTTTTAGTCAGGCCACTCTTTTCGAAGCTTCCTCTATAATATTTCCTTAATTGTTCGTATAGAGAGTTGGTTTAGCAAATTTCCCAGTTATTGATTACAATGGTTCATACATTCGGACTAAGACACCTATTCTGTTAAGTAATCCCCCGTCACTTGATAGTGGCCTACGAGACGAAACCCCTGACTACTCTAAAGATATCGTAGGCACCTGATGCTGTTATTTATTCAAACTGAAAATGTGCCAAGCTGAATCTGTTATGATTAACTCAAGGTATTTTTTCCTTTTTTTGAGCTGTTACACCTCGCAGAAATGTAGCCATTTAAGAAGGCTAAGTGTAAAATAATTGTATAGGTTATTCTATCTAGAAGAATGCTTTCCAGAAGCACTGAAATTTATCCACTGACACATATATGTTTCATTATCTTTAGGGTGACTCTGGCGGCCCTCTGGCGCAGAACGGCGAACTGATCGGTGTGGTGTCCTGGGGAGTGGACCCGTGTGGATACCCAGGCGCTCCGTCCGTCTTCACCAGGGTATCTGCTCACCTGGACTTCATCAACCAAAATCTGTGAACAAACACCTCACTTGTGTAAATGAATATACATATCCTCCGACTGCTCTTCATTTCAACTTCTCATTACCATTGTACTAACTACACCTGAATTTCGAACATATACATTAATATATGTGCCATTACAAAATAGTATTCATCTGTTTTATTTTTGCCAAATTGTGTGTTAACTTAATAGTTTTTGTACTTCATCAAATGAATACCGTTTGACATAAATAAGTAATTTCTGTGTGACGTCTTATGAAGCGTATTTTATTGACAACACAAAAAAAACGAAACTACGTCCTACACTACAACTTGTATACATTAATCAACACATACCATTTTAAACAAATAAATTTTTCTTTCTTGGCCATGTCAAACAAGATATAATTCCAAGCAGATTTAAGCAATACAGCAGCCAAGAACGACAAACTACTGGAGCACTTTTTAACCAGCCTGAATATAAAAATGACTGTAACCTAAGTAGCAGAAACAACTGTAAAGTTGAAAACCATTTAGGAAAAGCAGAGCCATGTGCAAGAAATTATACATTTGTCGAACCTTTAACACTAGCATACCTGATAATCGTAATCACAAATAGATACAATACATGCTCCATACTAAAACCATAGAACTGGTATAGCTAAAACACCATAGCAGAATACATCCAAACAATAAATGACCAGGTACGTATACTCATTTACTCACACGGCGTGTAAAAGCTTAGTGCCAAGACACATATGCACCTGCAATGTGAGAAGAGTTGTAAACACTTTCCGGGCCCTGATCATTAGTATCTCTTAGCAAGATGAAGACCGCCCCAGAAATTCTGACACAAAGTATATTTGTCTTGCTGAAGGAATATGCCTTTCAGTTCAACTACAGAGCGAGATCAGACTGTGCAGTCGACAATGGTATTTATTCGTTAGCGCCAGTGTTATTGTTTTACTCACGTTCTTACTAGTCAATGGACAAGAATCAATACTGCAGTATGGCAGGTCAACCTGATGGAGTTCCTCTGAAACAGCAGTTACCTAATGGAAACAGACACAGTCCGAGAACGCATACGCACAAATTATTTGACAACTCCTTTTCAGGTAGGCCTACTGTTGTCCACCGATGGAACAAGGCATCTCGAACTCTGTGCACGATTTAACATCCAGCTGAATTTAAGAAAAGGCTGAAGCACTTTCTTGTGTCCCTCTCATTAGTTATTCCACAAGTGTTAAAGAACACGTCCATTTTAGCTGACCAACATTGAAGCAAATGTTCATTTCTTTTGGAAGTTTCGCTTCTTTATCGTTTCGTTTCTGGTGTAGTCATGTAATTTGACCTGCGCTCTTTATTGTGTTCATGTTAATACCTCCATCCGTCGCAACTCTTCTCTCTGGCTCATCCCTGCCGTAGTCCGTAGTAGTTTTCACAAGTGAATATAAACCATGTGTTTTCTGCTAGGGCAGCTACTGTTTATACGATTCCTGTCACAACCATTCTTGAGTTAGGGATTCAATACTATATGTAATACCTCCCGTTGACAGGTGTATGGTAGTAAATATACTAATGACCCTAATGCTTCCAAGATTAATACAGAATAGTCTTTTTTGGATTACAGTCTCGCTGAAATTTTTAAATGACAACGTTTTCGGCATGGACTGAACTAGTTATTACCACTTACACAGTCACAATATAAGCTTTTAACTGATTTTCTAGTGGCTAAGACGCAGACATCATCAATATTAGCAAAGTAAGAAAAGAGGGTGTGAGATTATGCAGCTCATACCGGCACTATCGGGAATATGGTGCGTTATTCCGGCATCTAAGACTTCTTCACATTTAATCAGTTTTGGAGAAATAAGCAGGTTCCAAAAGACTGGCTGAAGGCCAAAGTAATATCCATCTTCAAAAAAGACGATAAAAATTAATGTTGAAACTATCGATTCGTAAATATGCTGGACTTAGCGTATAATAATCAGGTTCCAGAAAAGAACAATCAATTATTAACAATGTTTTTACATCGCAACAAGTTATAAGATAGAGACGAGTGTTCAGTAGAGAAACAAGAGTCTCCTTTGTGGATTTTTAGCAAGATTTCGGTAACATGAATAGAGAAATGCTATGGAATATCGTGGCTGAACGAGGTAATCCATCTCACCTAATAAATGTTATTACAAGCCTGCACAGAAACATGGAAATGGTTATAGATATGGAAAAAATAAGATACAGAGCCAACGAACACAATCACAGGAGTACGACAATGAGTCTGCATTTCTTCAACACTGTTAAATATATAAGCAGGTTCCAAAAGACTGGTTGATGGCCAAAGTAATATCCATCTTCAAAAAAGACGATAAAAATTAATGTTACTGAAAGTCAGATTGCGTTGCGCTAAAAATATTGTGTGTCAGTTTAAGCACAGTCTTGCACAATTGTTCAAAGGGGACGTTTCAACGAGTTGGCGGTAAGGCGTCAACCGACGGAGGGGAGTGTTCCAGAATTGGTAGCCACTTTGAGCGCTGTCATACTGCAGCCGATTGACGTCACCTCGGCAGCGATCTGTGAGAGAGGTGCGCCCATCTGATTTCATAGTGAAGCCCTTAAAGGGCTCGAGGATACTACTGGTCTTCCAGGAGGAACCCAATCTAATGACAGTCAGTTGGGTCAGGTGCGGTCACTGTTGGCGTATTAAACTAATCGGGTGGCTGATTTGAGTACGTTACAGTTGGGAGCTGATCACAAAAAATCGGCTGCTGAGTTGGCAACTCTGGTGAGCGCGTTGCAGTTTAAGCTTACGCGCTTGGAGTTAGTTGGGAGGAAGTTCGAAGATAGTGACTCGCGCTATCAAGGGGAACATCGGGGCCAAACCGGGGATGGCATTGTTCCAGCGGCTGTTAAGTTAGATACCGTCTTTGCTACGCTGTCTAACACTTTTTTTCTTTCACGGGCCATGGCCGCAGAGTTTACCTTGCAACAATTAAGTGGGCTTGTAATTAGTCAAAAATTAACCACCGGGGTTCGGAAACAACTTGAGTGCCACCACATTTGGGAAATGCAGTGCGGTGACGAGCAGTCACACCAGTATGACGATGGAATCTACACAGCTTCCTTGGCCTTGCTTGTTGAATTACCTGAACGCGAATTAGTTTCTATCATTCTCAAGGGAATGTATGTGGCGGATAAGCCAAATTTTGTTTTCCGTAAGCAGCGTGAGACCTGGGGAGACGTCCGTGATGAGGCTGTAGCAGCATCCGAATTACTCCTTTAGAGCCACGGGCGTTGGGAGGTTGTAGGGCGCGACATAGGGCCGATTCCGGATTATCCATAGCCGTGGGACTTAGCAGAAGGGAGCCGAGGCGTTGCTTCGGATGCGGTAGTTTAGTTCATTTGGTACGGTCTTGTGATTAACCTCGTGCTCTTAGAGCTAGTAGGTGACCGGGGTTCCAACCTTCAGGCCTTGGTGTACTCACGTAGTCGTTCCCGCATCATCCCCTTTGCCTTATGTTTGTTCTCGGGAAGGCGGCGAGCCCGTCTTCGCTCTCTTGGATTCTGGTAGTTCCATGGCATTATTTAGTTTTGAGTGGTTTTGGAATTTGGGCATCTTATAGACTTCGCTTGGTCCCGGTGCAGAGATGTCGCGATAGAGTTGCATTCGGTAAAGGTCCGGCTATGTGCCGCTTTGGTTGTAAAAGTGTTATTAAATTATAATAAATTACAATTAGAAGGTGAAACTGACCCCAACCTTATTTGGCCCTTTCCACAATCCTAATTACCTGTTTTGCCTAGCCTTTTTATTGGGCGTATCAGCTACGAAGGTAAGGTGCTGAGTTTCTGGGATACTGGCGAAATAGTTGTTAGACCTTCGTCAGATTTTGATACGTGTGGCAGTTATACTTCTTTCTCCTTCTTCTGGCCTTATCCAGTATCTTCACAGGGTCCTCGTGTTATTGTTTGACATTGTTAGTGTAGAGGGTGGCCAGGTGACCTTCCTGTCACCTTTCCCCTTGTGACGGAAGTTATGTACCCCATCTCCCTGCGTCTAATTGTTGACAGTTCACGGGATGGAGCTAGTTTCCTCCAATGAGATCGTCAACGACACACCCGAACCATTCGCCGTTGCCAAACTGTCACAACAAATGCTCAGCTGACTTCTATTGTTTAGCTTGTGCTGTGTATCAAATGTACGTATTCCGTTACCATCGTTCTGCGTGTTTTGAGTGGTTTATCGCGTCTGGTGAAATGAAAGCCCGGAAAGGAATTGCGATTAAAGGACAATCGCGACAGCACGTGTGCAATGAGCGGGAGTACTTTGAGGGGGAGGCAGAAAATGGTGGCCATCTCTTGCCGGTTTCCAAAGCAGTCGCAAGATCACGAGCCGTGGTTACAGTTAGTGAACTTAGTGTAGTTCGTATTAGTAAAGAGAAATACCAGAATGAACGAACTGTAGTAGGACCCTCTTGTCCTTATACTCTGGGAAAGCCACGAGGTTTAAGGCGCCATGTCACGGATTACGCGGCCCCTCCAGCCGGAGGTACGAGTCTCCCTCGGGCATTCGTGTGTATGTGTGTTGTTCTTGACGTAAGTTAGTTTAAATAGTGTGTAAGTCTAGGGACCGTTGACCTCAACAGTTCGGTGCCTTAGGAATTCACACATGTATATATGAATTCTGGACAAGAAAAGTACACAGAAAGACGTAACAAATCTGGATGCTTTCGAACGAGACGCTATATACAATTATCATTGGCCTACATTAAATAAGCTTCGTACAGTACTGCGACAGGCCGAATTTTCTGAAGGCAACAGATCGTCGCTGCGACTGCTTCTGCAGAGTGTCGGCTTTAAATACGAAAACATTTCAGGCCGTGAAATGTTGAGGGAACGAGAAGACATAGACGCACGGCCGTGCAGAAGTTTAGGAGGACGACATTGTCTGGATCGATGAAACATGGGTGAACCAGATCGTACTATTACGAAACGTTAGAGTAACGACAAAAGATGCAGGTACCTACCACGTCCTTATTCCCGGTTCTCAACTGCTTTTTAGATCCAAGAAAACATCTGAGTACCACGAAGAACTGAATCATGAAACATTTTCAGATTGGTGCGAAAATACATTGGTACTAAGCTTTGAAAATCCGTCAGTAATTATTGTCATTACCCTATACCATTCAGTTATAAAGAAGATGACTCCAACTCTGTCCTCTCTAAAGTAAGACATTATTCAGTGGTTACGACAACACAGTTACTGTGGGTGTTTCATTGAAAATGGTAGAATTATTGGAACTCATGCCACTTCACAAGCCACAGGTTCCGTAGCTTAAAGATATAGACATAGTCATAAGACTAACACCGTATCAACGCTACTTTAACGTTTCTGAACATATTTAGGTTCAAGTGACATGATACGTTCCTCGCGAAAATAAACAAAGAAATATTACTGAGAGGAAAGTTCTGACTATTCAGGGCCTGGTAAATGTCACCTAAATAGTCCGGAGGGCTGTTGTGACGCATGCGAAGCGAGTAACGAAGCGTGGATTATTGAAGGTCATCTCGAAGATAGTTTATTGAACTTGTTACTTCCCGTTGTTCATCCAAGTAGGAAAGTTCCAGTGACTCTTACATGAGTGGCATGCACCCTCCTTTGGACAACACAGCTGCCTGCAGCTAGCAGTCGATGGAGATATGCACACAAAAAGTTCCTTACTTTTAAATAGTGTATATTATTTCTATGTGTCGTGCCAGTGTCTCCTATAACGTGTGTCAGCCACTGTGAGGATAGTCCCAAGTAACCAATGAAAGAAGGGAAATTATAGCTTGCTTTTGGTACTAATTTCTCTCTTGAGTTTGCCCGCAGAGGTTAGCTTTAATCGCTGTGAGCAAAGCGAGCGTGATGCATACTTCTGCCACAACTTGTCCGTCGGATACATTGCATATCACGAGGTACTGGCTATGCTAGTAGTTCAGTCACGTAACATCAGCTGTCGACAGAACATCACGGTTTCCCATCATACTTCAAAACGGCCACTGCCGACGTCGTGCGCATCACACGTAAGAAAAGGGGGGCCTGGCACGTTCAGTAATATTAACAATTCGTCTTTATACTGACAGCCTGAGAGCATGTATTGATGTATTGTCTATACCAGAAATATTGACAAGCAGTATTAAAGGTCCCAGAAATATTCTCAAAGAGTGCTGTGAATGTGGGGTCGATCACTGACGGTTTGACATTATTCACCATTCAGGTATTGGCAGAGCTTCATGAACCAGCCACACAGTGCTAATGTGCAGTCTTCATGTTAGCAGTTCGTCTTTGAGCATAACATCCCTCAGCAGTAGCTTTTTAACAGAAAACAGTTTTAAAAGTACTGTGCAGTAGTTGTACTTATCACTTTACAGTGATCAGTCGAGCATTGTCTGTAGTATTGTTTCCTTCCTCAGTTTGGAGACGTAGTAGGCCCCGTCATCTAATGTACATGCAATGGCTACGAAATACGTATCAGCCTTGTCACGTTATTTACTTTAATTACTTGAATATATCATTGGAATACAGAACTCACAGGTTTTAATGACATTTTTTCCAATTGTGTTTGATGATATTACAGCACTAAATTTCAAGCATTATAAGGACTTGCTTGTTGCCAGAAATTACAGTTACACGTAATTTCGTCGACTGCGATTGCCACTCCCATTGACTAATTTTGCTTTTCTATTTTACGTCGTATCAACATAAATAATTTGTCGTAAGACGAAGGACTTATATGAAAATGATACGTCATCTTTAGTTTCCGTGGTTAAGATTTTAGTCAGTAAATTATGACACGACAAGTATCTTATTTTTCTACCATTCTCGTATACATTGTACCATTTCTTTTTCGTTGTCTATTGTTTCCCACCTTTAGCTAAAGTAATTGCAGCACGCGCTTTCTTTTTTGTGTTCGACATCTTAACCTTATAAAATGATGAAAATAGAAGTAACGAACTTCAAAATGCCACCATCGCTTTACAAGAAAATTTATTCACATTGTGGCGATATGGTTAGCCGAAACCGGTAAACTGAGTAAACGCTCTACTAAAGAGATCGTGGCTGAATGAAATTTGTTACTTTTATTTTCATATCAATGTAGATCACATCCAGAGTGGAATAATGTCAATCATATATAACCATGTAAACTGGCCTTGCCCACTGACAGTACTGAGAATATTATTGCTGGTGTGCGGGTCTCTTCAACATTTTAGACGTATGAAAAACTGGTATTGTCAATAAATATTGAAGGCGTGCCGGACTGTCAACAGCACTAGTGAAGTGACACGCCATGTGTCGTCTGTAACAGAGCTGCAGCCGGCGGCCGCTGTTGCAATAATGTCGGTGCAAGTGACAGACGTCAGCTATCAATTAATTTTAATCGGACTACAGTATTATCCATGTGAAAGTCTGTGAACGTGTTCGAAATGTTTGGGAATAGCGTTGTTGTTGGTGTGGTCTTCAGTCCTGAGACTGTGCAAGCTTCTTCATCTCCCATTACCTAGTGCAACCTACATCCTTCTGAATCTGCTTAGTGCATTCATCTCATGGTCTCCCTCTGCGATTTTTACCCTCCACGCTGCCCTCCAATACTAAATTGGTGATCCCTCGATGTCTCAGAATATGTCCTACCAACCGATCCCTTCTTCTAGTCAAGTTGTGCAACAAGCTCCTCTTCTCCCCAATCCAATACCTCCTCATTAGTTATGTCATCTACCTATCTATCTTCAGCATTCTTCTGTAGCACCGCATTTCGAAAGCTTCTATTCTCTTCTTGTCCAAACTATTTATCGTCCATGTTACACTTCCATACATGGCTACACTCCATACAAATACTTTCGGAAACGACTTCCTGACACTTAAATCTATACTCGATCTTCACAAATTTTTCTTCTCCAGAAACGCTTTCCTTGCCATTCCCAGTCTACATTTTATATCCTCTCTACTTCGACAATCATCATTTATTTTGCTATCCAAATAGCATCTCTTTTACTACTTTAAGTGACTCATTTCCTAATCTAATTCCCTCAGCATCACCAGACTTAATTCGACTACATTCCATTATCCGCGTTTTGCTTTTGTTGATGTTCATCTTATACCCTCCTTTCAAGACACTGTCCATTCCGTTCAACTGCTCTTCCCAGTCCTTTGCTGTCTCTAACAGAATAGCAATGTCATCGGTGAACCTCAAAGTTTTTATTTTTTCTCCATGGATTTTAATACCTACTCCGAACTTTTCTTTTGTTTCCTTTATTGCTTGCTCAATATAGAGGTTAAATAGCATCGGAGATAGGCTACAATCCTGTCACACTCCCTTCCCAGCCATCGCTTCCCTTTCATACCTCTCGACTCTTATAACTACCATCTGGTTTCTGCACAAATTGCAAATAACTTTTCGCTCCCTGTATTTTACCCCTGTCACATTCAGAATTTGAAAGAGAGTGTTCCAATCAACACTGTCAGAAGCTTTCTCTAAGTTTACAAATACTAGAAACGTAGGTTTGCCTTTCTTCTAAGATAAGTCGTAGGGTCAGTATTGCCTCACGTGTTCCTACATTACTACGGAATCCAAACTGACCTTCGCCGAGATCGGCTTCTACTAGTTTTTCAAATCGCGTGTAAAGAATTCGCGTTAGTATTTTGCAGCTGTGACTTATTAATCTAATTGTTCGGTAATTTTCACATCTGTCAACACCTGCTTTCTTTGGGATTGGAATTACTATATTCTTCTTGAAGTCTGATGGTATTCCGCCTGTCTCATACATCTTGTTCACCCAAGGGTAGAGTTTTGTCAGGACTGGCTCTCCCATGGCCATCAGTAGTTCTAATGGAATGTCGTCTACTCCCGGGGCCTTGTTTCGAATCAGGTGTTTCAGTGCTCTGTCAAACTCTTCACGTAGTATCATATCTCCCATTTCATCCTCATCTACATCCTCTTCCATTTCCAAATTGTCCTCAAGTACATCGCCCTTGTATAGAACCTCTATATACTCCTTCCACCTTTCTGCTTTCCCTTCTTTGCTTAGAACTGGGTTTCCATCAAAGCTCTTGATATTCATGCGTAACAGACGGGATATGGGAAACCGCCTGGGACCCACATCCAGGGTAGCCGACAAACCGACCCTCATTTATTTCGCTGGGCAGGTTCGATGCGGAGTCCTTTTACACCTCCGTAAGTGCCAACTGCTTATTGCTGACTTACGCGGCTATCCGAGTGCGTAATTGTATTCACTATTTCATTAAACTGGTTCGGAGTGACGTTTGTTCTCAACGGTGGGCTCGTAGAGTTATTACTAAGATTTTTTATGAGCTGCTACACACTTCGACTGTTGTGTTTCATGTCCAGATCGGATCGTAATGTAGCGCACCTCTCCTTCTTTGTACATCTTTAAAACATAGCTGAACAAAGAAGGAAGAGATGGGCTACATTAGGTTTCGATCTGGACATGAAACAGAACAGGCTAAGAGCGTGTAAGCTGATAGAAAGTCTTAGCAACGATCCTACGAGGCCGCCGTTGAGTAAATACCTCACACCGAATCAGGTTTCTCACCAGCTGCTACTGAATGCAAGACAAGGCAGAAGGCGTCTTGGGTGAATCTCAGGCGAAACGGGGGAGGAGAGAGAAAATCTCTAGAAGCTCCATTCTCACCTGAAGAATTGGGAAGAGCGGCGCGAGAAGTGAATGGAAATAAATCGGCTGGTTCTGAAGACATACGAACTGAACATATAAATCAGTTGGTTCAAAACCTAATGAATGGCTAGTAAGGATGATGAACCGATGTTTCGAAGCACTTCAGATTCCCAAACTGTGCATGAAAGCACAAACAGTACCATTACAAAAGCCTGGCAAACAGCTGTCTGAGCCAAAAATTTCCGTCTTGTTTCCTTAACTTGCCACTTACATAAGTTGTTTGAAATACTGGTTTTGTCAAGAATAACAACCAAAACCGATGCAAAACTTATCACTGAACACTTTGGGTTCAGACCAGGGAAAGCTTGCTGCAGTCAAATCTGACTTAACACACTGATAGGAAATTGATAACTGATGCTGTCTTTGTAAACTTTCTGCTGTGTATGTCTCCTCACGGAGGTCGACGAAATAACTGAGCACATTCGACTGACTTACATGTTAAGAGGCATGTTGCAAAGTCGAAGATTCTACTTAACTCTTGAAGGGATGAAAAGTAGATAGAGAAACCAAAGGAATGGATTACTATAAGGAAGTGTTCTTTCTCTTATTTTATACATCCTGTACACAAATTATCAGGCACACCAGCAGAAAAGAAAGATATTCAGATATGACGATACTGTCATTATTGCTCAAGGATGAACATTTGAAGACTTTCAAAGAAAACTATCAGAGGCTTTACATCTGTTGGGGATCAACTATTAAGAAAATCATCTACGTCATAATACAGAAGAAAGGCAAATATGGCCATTACACCTGCGTAATAGAGAAGCCTCAAGACATTTGGGAATAGAATGGAGAGCGTATAGATTACAATACTGCACCAAACTGAAGTACTTGGGAATCACCATAGATAGTAGACTGTCATTTAAATAGCACTATACTGTTCTGAAAGGAAAAATATGTATTAGAAACCATATTATAAGTAAAATGACTGTTTCGACATGGGAAGCACAACTTGAAGTTCTTCGATCATGAGGAATGGGAGTCTGTTTTCCAGCCGGAGAATATGCGGCACCAGTATGAGTGGCAACTAGTCATGCCACACAAGTAGACGTAGCTTTAAATGAGACTGCCATGGTTTTCATCGTATGGCTGACGCCTACACCACTAAATTTACCCGCTTGCGGCCATAGCACCTCCAAATATCAGCCGCAAAGTAGTCGGTGAAATAGAAAGGGAAAAGCAGAAAATCGTCCCACGGCACTTAATGTACAACCGCCACACAGTTCCAACTCTTCACGGAAGAGCTTTATCCAAAGGACAGTATCCCTAGAAACCGACCTGAGACCCACTGCCTACCTTTATGGTTGGACTGTCCGAAAAATTAAAACATGGCACCCAAAGAGGAAATCATACAAGGGCAGCAACTCAAGTATAATACATGAAGAGCACTGAGTGGATTAAGAACAGGAGTAGCAAAATACAAAGTAAACATGGTTAACTCGGGCTACTCTGATGACGAGTGTGAATGCGGAGAAACACAGACGACTGAACATTTGCTCATGTGCCCACGGACCGATTTTGTTTCCGCAGCCGAAGATCTGTTTTTGTGCAATGACTAGGCTATTAAAGCTGCAGAGTTCTGAAGGAAGACACAGAAAGTACCTGGGAAGTAAGTATTAATTTGAGTTTGTAAAAAAGCAAAGATTGTATTGCAACAATTTCTGGATAGTCAGGAGGAAGGGTTTTGAAGAGCATTATTTAAACATTCTATAAAAGTACTAAGGTTATTCACCCATTACATAAACATATATAGAAAATATAGTACTCTAACTAGTGGAGGCTTGACTGACGCTCAAGGAAACAGCAGCACACTTTCGAGTCAGCAAGCTAGGCAATAAAGCACATGAGCGTTATAGTGTGTCCAGTAAGGAATGAATTTTCAACATTTTGCACGAAATTTGAACGTGCCAAAGGTTGGTACTCCCTGAGTTCCGCGTCTGATCGCACCCTTTCAAAAAGCCAACTGAACTGATGTTGCAAAGGAAATGTTCCAACTGTGTCGATACAATCCATGTGACTTGGTTAGTCATCTACTCTACACGGACAACTGCGGTGTTTGTCAGTATGACGTAGAGACAATAAAGCAAAGCAAGCAGTGGTATCATGTGGATTCACCACCGCCGAAAAACGTGTAGACTTTACCATCAACGGGCAAGGTGATACTGTGTGTTCTTTCGGAATTCCAAAGTGTCTTACCAACAGATCATGCTGTAACAGGCAAAGCGTCTTAGGAGCTTACTTTGAGTTCTCGTGACGAGATTAAGGGTATATTGGGGCTGCCACGCAATGAAGGAGATTAAGATTCCTCAATAAGAAGTTCTGTCGTGTAAGCTTTTCCCTAGCTCTTCAGGCACAGGATCATGTAATATCTGGAGAAAGAGTGGTTCCAAGAAAGAGGCAACAACGTGTGCTCGGTCAAACCAACCACCCAGCCACTAAGGCCTCAGTACGATCCATATGAACCTGAACTACTTTAAATGAGTCATAACATTTTAACCAATAACGGGACACAATAATTTTTGGAGATATAATACACAGCTATGAGATGATAATAAACAATAGGTGATTACATACTTACACACAGTACTCACAGAAACTGTTGGACTTTGCATAACTGCACTCGTTTGACTGTATTCTTTGTCGTTCTGTGAAGAGAGTACTGGCCAGTGTTGCTTATTTCTTGCTCATTGGCCTGAAGAGTACTGCACTTGTCATTGGTCTATTCTTGTAGATTCGGACAAACGGCCTTAACATAGATACCCAAACACAAAAAAATTCGCAATTCGCTGGGTGGGGGAAGGGGGGGGGGCGGGTGCACGGTGGAATTTATATCAGGTGATCCAGAGGAGCACACATTTTTTGACATTACTCTATCACCAAAGAAACTGGTTACAAGTTGCATGAAAGCTTTAGTTGTGTGACTTTTGGATCATCCTGTAGGAAATTATCTTCTGTAAGTTCGACGTAATCCAGCTACTCCACAAATGTGTTGAAGATACCCATATAAACTGTAGTGTCTACGGTCGTATCTAGAAAATGCACACTTCAACCTTCTTATCATGCAGTGGTGTTTCGTGGGTGATAAGAGAGTTTACACCAGCCCAGTATTTGCTGTTTTTATGTTGATGTAACATGACAGATTAAATCTTGATTCGTCTGTAAACCAAGAAATGGAGAGCGTGTCTGGACTTTAAACTAGAAACCATGAAACCATAGACAGTAACGCATTCTTTATTCATGACCTGAGCCTGCGATGCTTGCATCATGCGCACTCTTGACGCTCTCTTTAGCGACTTCTTCGTAGCCCTCCGACATGTGCCATACGACATGCCTGTCTCCTGGCTCAATGGACGCCCTGATTTCCTTGGAAAGTTCTCCAAGCACCTTCTAACATGATCTATAAGTCCTGCATTCAGTGATGGTCTGTCTTTACCACTGTCACTGTTCTCTAGCTTCCTTACAGTCGATAAAATTGTTCAGTTTCTTGAAACAATGCGCACGTTGAACTCTCTCCAAAATGTCCATTGCGCGGCAAGCAATGACTCTGTATTCAAATATGATTTCACAATGAAAAATCACTTTCAAAGTGTGTAGCGCAAGTTTATGTTAGTCATAAACTGCGAATGAATCACTTACTTACTCGTTATTGTCACACAGTTCGAAATACACCCTCACGTACTTTACACACCACATTCGACGACGCTACGAACGAACTAACACGAGCCGAGCAAGGGCGGTATTATTCCGGACAAAGGATCTCATGCGCAGAAATAACAATCAAATTGCCAACAACGGGTGATACTACTCCAAGAGCTACTGAGATAATCAATACAACTTCCTCGTTTCTACGAGTTTTCGGGGTGAAAGTAGTTCAGCTTTGTATGGATCACCCTGTAGAAGATCCAACAGAGAACGGCACCTTTACCAAGGGATCGTTTATTCAGCGGGAGAGCTATATGTACATCTCATGAAACGACCGTGACGAGAAAATCGGAAAAATTGGAGTTCACGTGGAGCTTTGCCTACAGTCAGTCCTCCCACGCGCTATTCGTGAATGGAAAAGGAAAGGGGGAAAAGATAGTGTTATGAGATGCACCCTCCGCCATACTTCGCATGATGGCTTACCGAGTACATATGTATAAAGTCTAGGTTAGGTGCTAATAGCACCCGTGGTCTAGGGACGCCGGCGGTAGCTCAGCGTGTTCAGTCAGAGAGCTGGCTGCTCCCTGTAATAATAATAATAATAATAATAATAATAATAACTGACGAACTTCAATGGGTGTCATGTGACGTTCTCCACCGTCAGATGCAACGGGGAAAGATGAAGACGTCCCCCATCCCGTGTTCGAGCCCCACCATAGCTTTATTTTTTAATGAAATCAACATTGGCGGCCGAATACTTCCGGTGTAAGGAGTCACCTTCATTCAGCCAACGGCCTTTACGAAGAGCTCGGAGGAGCGGAGAGCTGTCCAGGACACTCCGTCTCCCTTGGGTTGGCAAATGTCCCTAAAGGTGGAAGAATCAGCAATGACCAATGGCATGAGGATGCAGATGGCAATGGAAACGACTTGTTGTGTTTGGCTGTAGGGCGCAAAAAACAACTGGGGTCATCCATGTTCAAGTCAAAACCATTTAACACGAACACAGAGAGGAGTTAAACGACAATACGTCAGCCCCAATGGACAGAATAGGAGACAGCTAGAAACAGGCACGAGGAGAAAGGGCTGAAAAGAAAAACACCATGCAGAAATGGGGGTCCAAAACTTGAAAGTAAATGTAAATCGCCATATTACTTCGGCGGATAAAAATTAAAACGCAATCGACAATCCGCGCGTATCCTCTAAAACGGCTGCTAAATCAGCCGGCAAACCTAAGCTGGAACGCAAAATTGTTAATAAAACGGCATTACAGCAGAAAGTGGCGGACAGTTAAAATTTAGGCGCAATGTGTACCAAGCGGTGCGGTAGTGCCGCTTAACAGACGACGATTGCTAAAAAGTCAGTGCCTAATACGCAGCCGAGTTAAAACTATCTCCTGCGGGAGGGCTCACAGGAGGTCGTCCAAGGTGCTGGGAGAGGCTTAATGAGCTGAAGCTTATTCCCTTGAAGGGAGGACCATTGGCGATGCCAAAGGGACACCACCTCCTGACAGATGGCAACGCAGAGATTATCGGAGGGAATGTAGGTACTCCCGGGCAGAGGTACGAGGACTGCAGCCTTGGCAGCTGCGTCAGCAGCCTCGTTTTCTGGCAGACCGACTTGAACAGGGACCCATAGGAACATGACACTGGCTCCACGAAGAGTGAGTGACAGTTTTCCTTGACCCGCTGCACTAACGGGTGAGCAGTGTACAGCACTTATAGGCTTTGGAGGCACTGAGTGAGTCTGAGCAGAGTACATAATTGGAAAGTCTGTGTCGCCGTATGTGCACCGTGGCCTAATACAAGGCGAAGAGCTCGGCTGTATATACTAAGGAGTGTCAATAATTCGCATTTATTATTATACCGCCGTAGGGTCATCTTCTGGGCGTTTACACCATTGGTCGACTGCTGGTGGTGTCACTCCTGTCTACATAACGGCAGGAAACTACACCAATGGTGTAAACGACCAGAAGATGACCCCTACAACGGGTTGAAACCGGTTGGCGGTATAATAATAATTATAAATCCGAATATGGCGGCTTTTGAATTATTGATTAATCGTACTAATCGCTGCTTCTCTCCACAACCATGTTATCCAAACAATTGAGGAGTGTGCCGGAAACCGATATCGAAAGACACTGGTGACAATGACGAAGGCAGATCCGATTCATGGTCAGTCCCAGAGCCCCCAGTGTAGACAAAGGTAGTATCGCGAAGTTCCATGTGAAGATCGTGAAACTGGAGGCGATAGACCGAGACTGGAGTAGTGTCCTTAGGAAGCGAATGAAGGTCAACGTTAACATGGGCCGCTTCACGAAGCCAAGGTGGTGAAGGGTTCACACCCACCGGGAAAGTTGTAGGTAGTGTGAAGTTTAGCTGCCGCAGCAAGTGGCAAAAGTGGGCTCCAGGAGGTAACAGAGAAGAGGCATGAGCCCCATAGTGACAATCAAAGGAAACATCAAAGAAGGAAAGAAGGAGGCATAGGAGCGGGGGGGGGGGGGGGGGGGGGGCGGACGCACGGCAGACGAACAGCATGCATACCTGCTTTTGAGAAAGTCACGGCGGTAGGACAGTGGAAGTTCAGGAGCTTCGTCATAAAGACTCTCAAGCGGGCTGGTGTGAAATGCGCCTGTGGCCGAACGGATGCCACAATGGTGGATGGTGTTGAGACGGCGTAAGACGGATGGGTGTGCAAACATATAAACAAAGCACCCGTAGTCGAGTTTCGAATGGACCAGGGACGGTACAAACGAAGGAGAGTGGAAGTACCATTGAGGACACGTAGGAGATTGACGGACTGCGTACAGGGGGCTGCCGGGTAAGACACCTGGGAGGACCAAGAGAGTTTCCTATCGATCATGAGTCCCAAAAATTTCGTAGTTTCAACGAACGGATGGGCAACAGGCCCAAGATGTAGACACGGTGGGAGAAACCATTTGCGCCGCCAGAAATTCATAAAGACGGTTTTGTCAGCGAAAGCCATTGTCGATACTCCAGTAGTAAAGACGATCAAGACAGCGCTGAAGACGCCGCTCAGTGAGACAGGTCCTTGGAGAACTGCATTAAATGGAAAAATCGTCCACAAAAAGAGAGCCGGAGATAACCAGCGGGAGGAAGGTCATTATAAGGTTAAAGACGATAGCAGAAAGGACGACTCTCAGGACGGAAACCATTGCATTAAAATTACGAACTGTGTATCCACAGGACAAGTGGCCTGTAATTGAAAATGTCTCATGATTTCTTCATTGCCAATAGATTGCGGTATGGTCCCCCATTCGGATCTCGGGGAGGAGACTGCAAATGGGAGGTGACCATGAGAGAAAGACTGAAAGCATAATTTTCTACGAGTCGGATCGTGGAATATCAGCAGCTTTCACATTGTAGGGAAGCAAGAAAATCTGAGACTGGAACTGTAAAGTCTCAGTCTAAATATAGATCGGGTCTTTAAAGTGAAATGGAAAGGATTTCTGGTCAGAGGAGTGTAGGATAATATAAGCAGCAGAAGAAAATGGTATAACGTAAGTAAGATTCGTTATGGACAGGAACGTAGGGCAGAGAGTGTATTACTGCTAACAGTTCAATGATAAGGTTGTTCTTGTCAGAATCGACAGCAAACCAACACCTACAACAGTAGTTCAAAGATACATGCAAACGTTGCAAGATGAAGATGAAGAGAGATTGGAAGTGTGAAGATACCGAATGGGTAATGCAGTACCCAAAGGGAGATGAAAATCAAATAGTCATGGGGGCTTGGAAAGCAGTTGTAGGGGCAGGAGTAGAAGAAAGTGTTACGAGAGAATATGGGCTTGATACTAGGAATGAGAGGGGAGAAGACTAAATGAGTTTCATTCAGAAACAGCAAATTCTATGTTCAAAAAACACAAGAGGGGCAGGTATACTTGACCGAGAGACACGGTAAGATTTCAGTTAGGTAACATCATGGGAAGACAGAGATATCGAAATCACATACTGGGTTGTAAGGCTGACCCACGAGCCGATATAGACCCAGATCGCAATGTAGTAATGATGAAGAGGAGGCTGATGTTCAGCAGATTAGTGAGGATGAACCAATACGCAGGGAAGTGAGATAAGAAAGTATTAAGGCATGAAGAGGTACGTATGATATTCTCCAAGGCTATAAATGCTGCAGTAAAGACTTGCGCCGTAGACAATACTAAATGGACATTTCTAAAAAAAAAAAAAAAAAAATAAACATCGAAGAGACTCTGTTCTCTGGTGGAAGTGCATTATGCAGATACTGCAATATTTGAGTAATCGGGTGACCTCATTACAATTTATATGATGAAAGTAAGTTTTCGTCGCGAGGTGATTGTGGTACTGTTTAGTCAAGATTATTCCGGCTGTAGGTAATGGGGCGGAAGCTTGTACATAGTGTAATAGGAGCTAATAGGCAGATAATAAGTAATTGTTTGGAAGCTGGTTATTGCGTAACACATAATTTATTGTACCTTGTGATAGTGCAAACTAAAATGCGTTATCCTCTTGTGAAGTATAATGATTAGGGTTACAATCAGAATTATGTGTTACGAGTAGGATGTGTCTTCTGGTTTTCAATCTACATCTTGAAACTGTAGGGTGACGTATCCCTACGGGTCTGTAAAGTTATCTTCTTGTATTTAGTGACATTATACTGGTTGGTAATTAATTTTCTCGGTTTCACTGCGCCACGAGCCTTGTTATGCTGTGTTTCAGTGATCTGAGCATGCCACGTTGAATGTCCGCCATCTTGTTATTCACGTGTGTTGCCTATACGGCCCACATGCTGATAACCAAGCTCCTTCTGGGAAACATTAATAATAAATTGTCCTTCTACCCTTGCTACAGGTTTCTGCTGGCGATAAAGGTAGTCCGACGTATGATGTGCTGCTGACTGCTGTTTGTTACACGTTGTGCTACAATACGCAGTCTCACTCTTTATTACGATGTTAAGCAGGTAGAGGAGTAGGGATTAAAATGCTTTTATAGTGAATAACGATTTGTTGGGTACCAAAACTAAGTTTACATAAACGAGGAGGCAGCCTATTGCACAGCTGGAGGTCATAATTACAAAATATTTTTTTTTTTTTTAAGTAGGCCATTGCTTTTGTGAACCATCACACTCATGTTCGTGAGTTGTGTGATTCTTTCCTATTTAATTTACGAGTCGTATTGCGTTACCAAATTGTTTCACCGATGAATCAGAATTATAGATTCTGCATATCCTGAAATCGTCAACGATTTTGGTAGTAGTTCACTATGTTCAACAGTCACACAAAACACACACACACACACACGCACGCACACGCACACACTCACACACACACACACACACACACACACACACACACACACACACACACACACACACACACACACACACTTGCTTACTTACTTGTTGACTTAGTTTGTGATCTAAACTTCTTTGTAATATAGAAAAAGTTTTATTTTTTAGGATATCTCATTTGCTGATAATGTTTCTCATGTGTGGCTCTTCAGGCTCTCCCGAAGCATCTGCTGCAAATACATTTCTCGGGCTTGCCACCGGTAATTCATCTGGACCTAGGACTGGTGATTCCCAAGGTGAGTGATGATATGTCGTACTTCTGCTGGGGTAGTAAGGTCTGGTTCTAGCCATTTAACTTCCTCTTGGAGGGCATGGTTCAAATGGCTCCAAGCACTATGGGACTTAACATCTGAGGTCATCAGTCCCCTAGACTTAGAACTACGAAAACCTAACTAACCTGAAGACATCACACACATCCACGCCCGAGGCAGGATTCGAACCTGCGACTGTAGCAGCCACCTGATCCGGGACTCAAGCGCCTAGAACCGCTCGGTCACAATGGCCGGCTTGGAATTCATGTGCTTGACTTTCAGTCCGAGTCACAAAGTCGTCACCATCAACCAGGTCTAAGGTGTTTGCTGTAAAAACTTCTGCCTATCCCAGAGGCTCGCAGCATTGACCGTTTGGGCCTTGTATGTCTAGTTTCAATGGTCGAAGTTGGCGCAATGCTCGGTCAATGCGCCATTCATTGCGGGACTGAAGTATAAAAGTTTCCATTTTATCTTCCCACACTTTCTGCCTTCGTTCAACTGCTCAGAAGTGGAGTCCGCCTGCAATCTCTTCATTTCTCTGCAGCCTTCAGGGTTATGGAAACTTCTCCACAGCCCGCAGGCTGTATTTATAAGAGACTTAAGTTCCTGCAACAGTGGGGAAAAGTTTTCATGTTAGTTGACAAAATCCTGCACAAGAAACAAAGAAGGAAAATCTTGCCCTACATTTATGAGCCTCTGCAATAGCCATCACACCAAAAACCAACTGGTGTACTATTCGATATCTAGGTAAGCTATCAGACAAATTAGCCAAAACAAAGAAATCCCAAAACCATAAAACTTCATGTAACCTCCTATTCAACAGCAAGGACAAAACAGAGATACTAAACAGTGGTGTCTATAAAATAACCTGCACTGATTGCAATAAACTATACATTGGCCAAATGGGGCGGGCCATAGCAACAAGGCTGCCTGAATATGAACGCAGCTTGAGATTAAATAAATCTGTCTCCACCTTTGCTGAACATATGTTCAAAGAAGGTCACAAATATGTAACACACACATAAGTGCTACATGTAGCCAACAAAGGAAGAAAACTCAGCCTACTAGAAGCATCTGAAAGTAACAAACACTTAGCCCTAAATTCCCAGCTGATTCCAAAATGACCAATTACCAATTGCAACTGAGCACATCACCTCTCTTAAACTTTACACAATACAGTAAACTTGCTACTAACCACAAAGTGTCCCAACAGTAAACAAATACACACCCCAATATATTCCAATATCCATTATGTGTTTACATTCGTAACTGTAACACAAGTGTAACAACGTAATAATTGGTATTTATTAACATACTAATGTCAAAAAAATTTCTAATAAAAAACTGTAACACTCAAAGAAAACATCGCTGTTTTACAACAAACAATGTGTGTCCAGTGCAACTGTTCACAGCAAATACCATCAAAATTGTAATTTTCGTAACAATGCGTATTCCAAATAATTCTAATTTTTGTCATGGATGGTACTGACAAACGATAAAATGTGATTTATTATGTTAAGGAACAGTTTTACGGAACAAAATGTCAAACGACCCATTTCAAAATCCCAAAGACAATACCGCAACTAAAGATCGTATGTAAGTGCGTTGTATCGTAGTCCAGAATGTTTGGTTCGTAAGAACTCAAGCTCCTTGTAAACAATAGTCAGTAGTAATCTCGAGATGCCTGACAAGCTGAAAACTAGTTCATACAAATAAAAGACAGCAGAACAAAAAAAAAACCACCTAAGTGTTATTCAACTCTCAACAAAAGTTAAAGTTTTTCAACGCAAACATTGCACTAATTGTTCCCCGCTTCCTCTATAAATCTAAACGATCGGAAATGAAGTTGAATATGTCGACTTTACAAAAATTTTAAAGAAAGGAATTCACACAGAATTACATTGTCCAGTCACATTAATTTGACCACTTATTGAAAGCCTGGACGATCATCTTTTCGAAGCGCGGACCATTGCGGGACGTGCATGAATAGTATATGGTAGGTAATCTATTAATGAATTATGTCCCTAACAGCCGCCATCAGCATGTACCCACAGGGTTAAAAGTAGCAGACATGGCATCTGACGACAAACTATTACCGAGGAACATCTCTTCTAATGTGACCAAACGCCTATTTACAAAAAACAACAGACTATGAAAAGTAACCTCGTTAAAGTCAATCATTAAAACTAGTAGCCACATATATGCAACTACACATACCGGACTATGACCTTAGAGTGTCCGTATTGAAACCCATCAGAAAAAAACAATCAAGAACATGCATGCATTAAGACACAAGAACAAGACAAAGAACTCCGAAGGTTCCATAATAATGGTAAACCAGGTCGTAACTTACGCAAAAGCTACCAAAGTCGTTGCGCGTCTAAATACATCCCAGACAAAACACGCAATTCATATCTTGTACCACTGCAACTTAAACTGCAGTCTGCAGCGATACATTAGTGTAGCCACACTAAAGGCAATTCATGCAAAGAAAATCAATACTGAACCCACTCCCAGTAACTAATGAACCCGACCCAACCACACATTCAGAACAAAATAAATGTGGCAGTTCAAATCATTCACTGCTCAGCATTACGTAATCACAGCAAGGTCAGAACCAAACACTGTGCAAACAAAGGCAAATTAATGAAAGGGCAAACAAACGACTTCCTCATACTTCTTAAAAACCGGATGCACACAAATGAAAAAAAGTTTTGCGTCACCCCGGTTCCCAGAAGTCGACTGTGGATATTACATCACAGACATAGTCCCTTTGAATGTTCAGAGATGTCACTAAACCCTCCCAGAGACTTAAACATCTATGCATGAGCACCGCCTATTAGGAGGGGTCCGAAAGCCGATCAGTTCCAGTCATTCCACCAGGAAGGAGCTACACGGCTCATGTTGTCTGTAGTTCAACCATGCATAGACGGTCAATACCGCTGTCCGATCGCGTCCAAATGGTCACTTTGTGCCAGGAAGGGCTCTCAACAATGGAAGCGTCAGCCGTCTCGGATTGAACCAAAGCGATGTTTTTCGGACCTGGAGGAGATACAGAGAGACAGGAACTGTCAATGACATGCCTCGCTCAGGCCGCCCAAGTGTTACTACTGCAGTGGACGACCGCTACCTACGGATTATGGCTGAGAGGAACGCTGACAACAGCGCCATCATGTTGAACAACGCTTTTCGTCCAACCTCAGGACGTCGTGTTACGACTCAACCTGTGCGCAAAAGGCTGCATGAGGCGCTACTTCACTCCCGCTGTCCATGGCGAGGTCTATCTTTGCAACCACGACAACATGCAGAGCGGTAAAGATGGGCCCAACAACATGCCGAATGGACCGCTCAGGATTTGCATTGCGCTCCTTTAACCGATCAGAATCGCATATGCCTTCAACCAGACAATCGTCGGATAAGGGTTTGCAGGAAACCCGGCCAGGCTGAACGCCTTAGACATGGTGTCTAGCAAGTGCAGCAAGGTGGAGGTTCCCTGCTGTTTTGGGGAGGCATTATGTGGGGCCCACGTACGCCGCTGGTGGTCATGGAAGGTGCCGTATTGGCTATACTATACCATAAAGCCATCTGACCGATAGTGAAACCACATCTGCAGCATATAGGCGAGGCATTCATACCCCCATTGTGCACCTTGTGAATGACTTCCTTCATGATAACGACATCGCTCGAATAGAGTGGCCAGGATGTTCTCCCGAGATGAACATGCCTGGGATACATTGAAAGGGCTGTTTATGGACGACGTGACCCACCAGCCACTCTGAGGGATCTACGCCGAATCGTCGTTGAGGAGTGGGAAAATGTGGACCAACAGTGCCTTGATGAACTTGTGGATAGTATTCCACGATGGATAAAGGCATGCATCAATGCAAGGGTACGTACTACTGGGTATTAGAGGTACGGATGTGTTCAGCAATCTGGACTACCAAACCCAAAGGCTCGCTGTATGGTGGTACAACATGCAATTTGTGGTTTTAATGAGCAATAAAAATGGCGGAAATAATGTTCATGTTGATCTCTATTCCAATTTCCTGTATATGTTCCGGAACTCTCGGAACCGAGGTGATGCAAAATTTCTTTTGATGTGCGTATTATTATTTATTATTCACGTATGGATCCAATAGGACCAAGCGAGGTACAATCAGTCAATGTTGATTTGATGTTTGGCCTTTCTTTGTGTCCAAATTTTTTCATCCTTTCAGATTGAAGTCTCTTTCTTTCATCAGACCGTGGCGTTGCAGTCCGTTGTCTAATTTCCCTCTGATCAACTTTCGAATCAAATATCTTTTGTCTCAATGCTTTTCTATCTGTAACGTCTGCCTGAGCTATACCGGTTACTTTAAGATCCTGCTTAATCGTAGCGATCCATTTAATTGGCTCAGTTTTGGCCTCACTTCTATTTTCGTAGAATTCTGCTATTTGTGTTGCCAACCTAATGGGTGTCATTCTTTTAATGTGTCCATAAAATTTAAGTGTTCGTTTTCTTATGTCGCTGTGTATATCTGTCTATTCGTCTATTTCCTTATAACTTCTCAGCCAATCAGTTCCTCCATCAGTAATTTTTGAGCCTAATATTTTTCTAATAATCCTTCTTTCTTTCTTTTGTATTTCTTCTGTATCGCTTTTATTTTTTAAAATTAAAGTTTCTGCTCCATAAACATATTCAGGTTTGATTACAGTGCTACAGCGCCTATGTTTACTTAGTTTACAAAGTGACTTTTTATTATAAATGTTTTGTGTTAATCTGAATGCAGTTGCCATTTTTTAACAGCGAACTTAGTTTTGAGCTTTTTAGACCATTTTGTAGTATGATTTCCCCGAAGTATTTAAATTGGGAAACCATTTTTACTTTTTCAGTATTTCGTGTTCAAAAGCTTTGGTGCTTCTTTGTTGCACGTCATGTGTTTTTAGAGACTGCAAAAGCGACTCCCAGGCGTGGTGTATTACTAAGAACTCTTTTATCGGATTTAATTTTAAAAAGACCATATTACCAAAATCCATGTTGTTATTGTCCGACATTCGTATTTTGTGAAGTGCCAAAATTTGAAACTTCTGTTCTTTTAATGTATCTCCCACTTTATCAAGTTTACTTGGTTGAAAAGGGTTTGTGTGTTAAATGTTGTAAAAAATTGTTTTCGATTTAAGTTTGGCAAAGGACTCAGACTTTCTCTGCTGAATCACATTGCATTTTAATCTGACAGGAAGACCAGTATCGTCATTTGTACATGCTGTTGATTGACCACCTTGTGTAACACTGTGATTATCAAAATGCTCCATCATGACTACAGCTGGAAGCATGTGGGGTTGACAAGACTCATAGAATGTTAAGACCGAAAGGGTTAGTTAGAGAATATAAATTTCAGCCGTACCAAAAGTGAACAGACGCTGACCACTATGCCACTTGCTACAAGACAGAGGCAAAGTGGGTTTTGTTTTGTTTGGCCTTGGTCCGGCACTGCTTATTCTGTATTCGTAGCAGCGCAGCTGTCCACCATGTCTGATGGAACTTTTACAAAGTCTTGAAGCCATGCTAATTTTGTTTTGTTTGTGTAACAACACCACATTTTTATTATGTAATTTAATGATGTGATTTATCTCATTTTAGTTATAAACTATGATTTATGTTGTCTGCGCTCTCATACTCTTCTATTATCTTGTGTATGTTTCCATATGCAATGGCCTGACTGTGACACGATGTGTTATCGAAACTGGTAGCATGTACTGAGAAGAATAAACGCAGGTAGATTGAAATATAGCCGTTGGTTTTGTTATCATTATTGAAGTACTTTGTATCTGGCTGCAGTCCCACTATCCTTCATGTATTACCAGAGGCTCAACATACCTTACTAGGTTTTGTGAGTTATATTTAAGTTTGCACAGATTAAGATTATAATGTGTGACTTGGTTAGCTGCATATTTAAATCTAAAAGTGAAGCTTTATGGATGAGAGTGGAGCTTACGAATCTATATTGCAAGCAGGGCAATTTATCCAAGAGTGTTTCCTCAGAATACTTGAAACTGAGTTACGTGTTAAGTGTTAATGGTTTAGCCAATTTACTACAATAGGCTGAAAAGTTAGTAGGATATGAAAGATATAGAACAGTAAGGACTCATGAGATGATAATACTAATGCTTAAAAGACAACAAAAGAGTAGTGGGGGCTACCCATAAAGCATTTAGTGATTTTAAATTCTTTGATAGACTTGTTAACAATACGGATATGCCTTTTAAGAAATATGAATTACAAGCTTCGACATTGACGCTAATAAAACAGCAATCCGAATATAGAATAAATTTCCTTTACTTTACGTCTATGGTCACAAACTTTTTGTCAATAGATTACTGTTTTCTGTTTATAACGACCTTCTTCACATCTGTTTTTGTAAAAACATTGTCCTAATGTGTAGTGATGATGACACTATGGCTGCAGAATATTAAGGCATTGTTTTTATAAAACAGATCTGAAAATTTCATTATAGGCCAAAACCGATAATCTGTTGACAAAAGGTTTACGACCATAGACCTAAAGTAAAGGAAATTTAAAGATAAATTAGATCTGTTAATGAAAGGTAATAAGTCAGTTATTAACAGGAAGTTACGTAATACAATATTAAATCCTTAATTGTTAAAGTTACGAGAGTGTTGAGTTTTAATAAGGTTAGCAAGGCACAGCAAATTGTTGTTGGAAATAGTGTGGCGGATGCTATTACCTCACTTCAGAATAATAGTAATTATTATGGGATTGGCAGCAGGAATGGCTGAACAAACGATGAAAGAATTCTACGTAGGATCAAGAAAAAGTTAAAAACCAAGATTCTATAGCAGTTAAAGCAGGCGAAGGGAATACCCCTGTGATAATGCACGCGAGACATTGCTTTCGTTAAGTGAATGCGTTCTTTGAAAGTAATAGTATTACTAAGGGTAACCACGATCCCACTAAGCGCTTCAGTGTAAATATCAAACAAGATATCAAGGGTGCATCGTTTATGTTAAATGAGAAATAGGGTAGAAGAATAGGAACGATGAACTCACATGCAGCTAGGCTTGGGGTTCAACCTAAAGTGTGTAACACCAATATTCCTGTGTGACCTGTAGTGAATTATATTGGCTTCCCTGCATATAAGTTACGTAGGGAAGTTAATAAGATACTGGTTAAGAATTTTATTTCCGAAGTTAACTTTATACTTAAAAGTACCAATGACACAGTAAACAGGACGAAAGATGTAACGATCCCGGTAGGTTACAAACGGATTTCGTTAGATGTAACTAACCTATATACCAGAGTACCAGTGGCAGAAACAATTAACATCATGTAAAATAACCTCTTAAAGTTTAAAAATCCATCCATGGCAGACATAGATCAGTCCATATTGTTACTAGATTTGGTTGTATCGCGTAATTATTTCTGTGTTAACGGTGAGTTTTACCAGCAACAAGATGGACTTGCCATGTAATGCTGCCTTTCCGGTACTTTTGCAAGCGTTTTCCTTAGCGGTTTGGGAATGTTTACTTAGCATCCAGAGTTGAATGACACGATTAAGGACCGATATATGGATAACACCATTTTACTGTATAACTATGAAGGTAATGGACTCAGGAATCGTGTCTCGTTTGTTTCGGTTTCTAGGTGGCCCTGAATACACACTGCAAAAGGGAAATTTGCTTTTGTTCTCCGTTACTTGCTCAAAACACAAAAGAATAATATAGTGTACTAGGTATACTACACGCTTATAATAGCTACTGTTTTAGGACCTGTAGAACATTACTGCTGGGTTCGAGTACACACCTTTTCGCTTTCAGAGGGAGACGTGGTGTTACTGTGAAATACACGGAATACGCGGAGATTTTTTCCACTGTGTACATACTCTATGTACTGATCAATGAGAAGACACGAAACAAGGGAGGTCTAATGAACTTATGTCCGGATATTACAAAGAATGATGTTTAATACGCGCTGTACCGTGCAGCCACTGTTACAGTATGTGCTAAAAATTGTCTCCATGTGCCTCAACGCATGCATGTACGCGCGGTAGCATGTTCTGTCTTACCGGTTCACTTCGGCCAAGCTGCGTCCGAATAGTTTCAGAGGCAGTATGAATACACTGCTCCATTGTCTCCTCACCTGGAATGGGTTCTACATACACGATACTTCTGAGATGTCCCCATAGCAAGGAATCGGACGGATTGAGATCCGGTGCACAACTGGACCCCCTCGTCCGATCCATCGACCAGGGAAGACACGATTTAGATGCGTCCGGACATTAACGGCGAAGTGGGCTGGAGCACAATCATGTAGCAGCCACATAACCCTTCGAATCATCAATGGCACTTCTCCTAGTAGTAGTTGCGGGAGGGGGGGGGGGGGAGGCAAAGTACTTGCAAGAAACGCCGACAGTTTCAGTTTGTTAGCCGACATGAAAGGAGGCCTGATCCCGAAATATGGTCACCAATTATCCCAGACCACATATTTCTGTTGCACCGATGCTTATGATTCGTTGTCACCACACCATGGGGGTTCTGCTTACTATCCAGAAGATGACTGTTATGAAAGCTGAAGATGCCACTCATCATAATGGTGGCCCCATCTGTGTATAAGATGGAAGACACAAATCCCTGAATCGTGGTTGTCTGGTGAAGGTGTCATAGACATAACTGTTCCCGATGTGTAAACTCCTGCACACCCTATAAGTGATAAGGGTAGTAACAATTGCCACAGAGAATGTTCCACTCGGTCGCCTGGCTTACCCTGTACTGGTGGGGCAACTGCCTGGTACTGACGCAGAGGTAGGCTTCCACAGTGTTAATCTCATTTTCATCCAAGTCTGGTGTCTGAGCATTTCGAGTACGTGTTTCGTGATTTCCTGCTTCGTGAAACGCCTGTGTCTCAGACAAACGACGAAACACTGCTGAAAACATTGAAAGCTGTGATTATTGTCGGTGGGGATAGGTCTTCTGATAGAACCTCGCTGCCCGCCTGTTGCCATTTGCCTTTCCGCATGTACCGTAAATTCAACGTCGGCAAACTCTCGGTTCGAAGACCAAACCACTGTGTACAACGCTGTGTTAGATCCACTACAAGGCGAGTCAGCAAGAGAAGTGAATCGGACACAACATAACCAATTACTATGGCAGAAAAGGGCACTAGGGCATCACGTATGAGGAACTGCACCATCCTCTCGGAGGAAGCTACGCATTCTTTAACTGTGGCCTTCAGAGCTATATGACATCTTTCATTAGTTTGCAACAAGTAACAAACCTGCAGTGAAAAGGTCATCTATACTATCAGTACGGCCGAATCTTATCGATGTCAACTTCCATCGATGTTTCTCAATCACACTTACCATCAAAGTAATCTTTGCACTTGCTTTGCCCGTTGAAGTGTTGAAAATGGTTTGCTGGACTGACCAATTTAACCTTTTATGGGATTATTTTCTGTGACAGGAAAAGGAC
Source organism: Schistocerca gregaria (assembly GCF_023897955.1). Lineage (NCBI taxonomy): Eukaryota > Metazoa > Arthropoda > Insecta > Orthoptera > Acrididae > Schistocerca > Schistocerca gregaria. The sequence goes on along the minus strand of NC_064921.1, from coordinate 102,009,119 downwards.
AGATTCTTTCTACGATTCCTAAACTACAGCTTTATTACAGAAAGAGCGTATACTGCGCAGTTCAATATTAAAACAGCATTAAGGCTGTAGGCTCTTTCAAGAAACCACTTTTGCAGCAGCCTGCAGTAAACTGCGACACAAATGAAAAGTCTGAATCGTTACAAATGATTGGTAGCTTAAACAAGATTCTTACTTTACCAAGTTCATCGCAAATAATTCCCGATTTCTGCAAGATACACGGAGTCAAAACGAATGTACATAAGGGGGTAATAATAATACGTGTGCCAGGTGATAACAGATTAGTGTATTGATATACTCTTGGCTGTACTCGCTTGATATTTTTTTGGACGATGTATGCATGATGCGAACGGAGAAGTACACACCGTCTATCCTAGCTGGTATTAATCGTAATCATAAAATCGGAATTTCTATGACAAGAAAGTAATCTTGGCAATGGGACTCGTACACAGACTGCAGTTTCTAACTAGTGTCACTGAACAATCAGACAATTAAATGCCATTACGCAAGAATACACCAGATAAGATTACGAAGCACGACCTTTTACAATATCACATATTCAATAGAGCTGAAGACTCTTTAAATAACTTTACACATTAAATGATGTGCTATAATTTTCGTAACTTTATAGGTAAAGATTTCGCTGTAAAATACTTAAAGCCGATGAATTCATTAAACTATTGTATTTATTGTATCGTAAGTAATACACAGAATACCTGCTTTTACAACTACTTCAGTACAATAGTATCGACAGAGTACGTTTTAGAGTAGAACTGCTATGCATTTCTTTTCTTTTATTTCTTATTTTTCTGAGTAGCATTGGCAACCTACGTCCTCAATTATTCGTTGGATGGTTTCCTACACAGCTCCCACTGATACCACAAAAGATATTCCCTGATGTCTTAATAGATGTTCTACCATCTTGTCCCTTCTTCCAGTCAGTTTTTTTCCATATATTTCAATTTCCTCTTCGATTCTGCGCAGAACCTCCTCATTCCTTACCTCATCATTCTACCTAATTTTCAATATGATTCTGTAGCACCACATCCCAAATGCTTCAATTCTCCTCTGTTCCGGTTTCGCACCGTCCATATTTCACCACCATACAATGCCTGTACACGGAATGTACATTCTCAGAGATTTCTTCCTCAAATTAACGTTTACGTATGAACCTAGTAACTACTTTTGGCCTCGAATGCCCTTGTTACCAGTGCGAGTCTGGTTTTTATGTCCTACTTGCTCTATCCGTCATTGGTTATTTTGCTGCCGAGATAGAAAATTCCTTAACTTCATCTGTCTACTTAGTGATAACCAATTATGATGTTACGTTTCTCGCTGTTCTCATTTCTGCTGCTTCTCATTTCTTTCGTGTTTCTTCGGTTTATTCTCAATTCATATTCTGTATTCATTAAACTGTTCATTTCATCCAGCAGATCCTGCAGTTCTTCTTCGCTTTCACTGAGGATACCAGTGCCATTAGCGAATCTTAATACTGAAATCATCCTTTCACGTTGAATTTTAATCCCCCTCTTGAACTTTCCTTTTATTTTCGTCTTTGCTTCTTCGACGTGTAGATTGAACAACAGAGGGAAAAGACAGCCTCCGATGATTTCCTTCTTGGTCTTACACTCTTACTGTCCTTCTAGGTTCTTGAACATGTTGTATATTAACTGTCATTCCCTACAGCGTATCTCCATTTTTCTCAGAATTTCGAATATCTTCAACCATTTTACACTGTCGAAGCTTTTCCCAGTTCACACCGTCCATCCTACCTGGTATTAATCGTAATCACAAAGTCAGATTTCCAATGACAAGAAAAGTAATCTTGCCTGTCGGACTAATACACAGACTGCAGTTTCTAACGAGTATCGCTGAACAATCAGAAAATCACATTTCATTGCGTAAGAATACACCAGATAAGACTGTAATGCACGACCTACTACAACAGCACATTCTCAGTAGATCGGAAGAGTCATTAAATGACTTTGCATGTGCTATATTTTACATAACATTATAGGTCAAGATTTCGCTGTAAAATACTTAAAGATGATTAATTCTTTAAACGACTGTTTTTGTTATAACTTAGGTAATACACAGTTCATCTGCTTTTACAACTTCTGCAGCAGAATAGTATCAACAGAGTGGGGCTTTAAATAGAACTGCATATCATTTTACACGTGATGACTGGGTGTAGTGTACTGTCCTTAGGTTAGTTAGGTTTAAGTAGTTCTAAGTTCTAGGGGACCAATGACCATAGATGTTAAGTGCCATAGTGCTCAGAGCCATTTGAACCATCATTTTACCTTTTTGTTTTCTTGAGTAGCACTTGCAACCAACGACCTCAATTATTTGCTGGATATATTCCATTCTTTGTCTTCCAGTGTACTTTCTACCCTCTAGAACTCCCTCAAGTACCGTCGAAGTCATTCCCTGATGTTTTAACAAATTTTCTATCATCCTGTCCGTTCTTCTTGTCAATGTTTTCCACATATTCTTTTCCCCTGCTGTTCCGTGCACAATCTCCTCATTCCTTATCTTACCAGTCGGCCTAATTTTCAACATTCGTCTGTAGCATCACATCTCAACTGCTTCGATTCTCTTTTGTTCCGGTTTTCCCACACTTCATTTTTCACTACCATACAGTGTTGGCTCCAAGTGTACATTGTCAGAAAATTCTTCTTCAAATTGAAGCCTATGTTTGATAATGATTCAGCATAAGTAATTCTCTTGGCCAGGAATGGCATTTTTGCCAGTGCTAGTCTTCTTTTGATGTCTTGGATTATTTTGCTGTCTAGGTGGCAGAATTACTTAACTTCGTTTACTTTTTGAGCCTCAATTCTCATGTTAAAATTGTTGCTGTTCTCAATTCTTCTCATTACGTTCTCTTTCATTGATGAACTCTCAGTTCATATTCTATACTCATTACACTGTTCATTTCATTCAGCGGATTCCACCCCATTTTTCATCCCCATAAATGTTTACGCCCCATCAGGATCTAACGCCAGAATAGCGAGAAGAGATTTTTACAGAGGCGAGATACCTGGGCTGATTAATATTCTCCGCACACCCGACATCTTGTGAAGCGACTTCAATAGCTTCCTACGTCAAAAAGACTAAACACTGAACTACATCTACCTAGAGGAACTCCATATTTGGCGCACGAATTACGTCTCACCGATAAATGGGAACCCATGTGCCTCAATGTGACAGATTATATAGGGCTCCCACCAAACGATACCCCAAATTGAAAAGCAAATCATATGGAAACAAAGACTGACCGAAGAATTCAATAAACGGAATTTTTATTACGAGCGCGGTAAGAATTTAATGTACACAATTTTATAAAAGTCAGTGCATGGGCGGTGCTTCATTTGTCCTCAGGTGATTCATGTGAAAAAGTTTCCGGCGTGATTATGGCCACACGACGAGTATTAACAGACGTTGAATGCGAAATTATAGAAGGAGCTAGACGCTTGGGACAGTGCATTTCAGAAATCGGTAGGGAATTCAGTATTCCGAGAACCACAGTGTCAAGAGTGTGCCGAGAATACTAAATATCAGGCATTACCTCTCACCACAGACAACACAGTGGCCGACGGTCTTCGCTTAAAGACCGAGAGCATAGGTGTTTACTTGTAAGTACTAACAGACAAGCAACACTGCGTGATATGACAGCAGAAATTAATGTGACGACCGATGCCAATGTCTTTGCTAAAATCACGATATCGCCAGCAGCGCCTCACTTGGGCTCGTGACCGTATTGATTGGTCCCTTTTTTTGGGGGGGGGGGGGGGGGGTCATCAGTCAACTGACTGGTTCGATGCGGCCCGCCCCTGTGCTAACCTCTTCATCTTAGAGTAGCACTTGTAACCTACGTCCTCAATTATTTGCTTGACGTATTCCAATCTCTGTCTTCCTCTACAGTTTTAGCCCTCTACAGCTCCCTCTAGTACCATGGAAGTCATTCCCTCATGTCTTAGTAGATGTCCTATCATCCTGTCCCTTCTCCTTATCAGTGTTTTCCACATATTCCTTTCCTCTCCGATTCTGCGTAGAACCTCCTCATTCCTTACCTTATCAGTCCACCTAATTTTCAAAATTCGTCTATAGCACCACATCTCAAATGCATCGATTCTCTTCTGTTCCGGTATTCCCACAGTCCATGTTTCACTACCATATGCTGTACTCCAGACGTACATCCTCAGAAATTTCTTCCTCAAATTAAGGCCGGTATTTGATATTAGTAGACTTCTCTTGACCAGAAATGCCTTTTTTGGCATAGCGAGTCTGCTTTTGAAGTCCTCCTTGATCCGTCCGTCATTGATTATTTTACTGCCTAGGTAGCAGAATTCCTTAACTTCATCGACTTCGTGACCATCAATCCTGATGTTAAGTTTCTCGCTGTTCTCATTTCTACTATTTCTCATTACCTTCGTCTTTCTCCGATTTACTCTCACACCATACTGTGTACTCATTAGACTGTTTATTCCGTTCAGCAGATCATTTAATTCTTCTTCACTTTCACTCAGGATAGCAATGTCATCAGCGAATCGTATCATTGATATCCTTTCACCTTGTATTTTAATTCCACTCCTGAACCTTTCTTTATTTCCATCATTGCTTCCTCGATGTACAGATTGAAGAGTAGGGGCGAAAAGCTACAGCCTTGTCTTACACCCTTCTTAATACGAGCACTTCGTTCTTGATCGTCTCTTGGTTGTTGTACATATTGTATATGACCCGTCTCTCCCTATAGCTTACCCCTACTTTTTTCAGAATCTCGATAGCTTGCACCATTTTATATTGTCGAACGCTTTTTCCAGGTCGACAAATCCTAAGAACGTGTCTTTATTTTTCTTCAGCCTTGCTTCCATTATTACCCGTAACGTCAGAATTGCCTCTCTCGTGCCTTTACTTTTCCTAAAGCCAGACTGATCGTCACCTAGCGCATTCTCAATTTTCTTTTCCATTCTTCTGTATATTATTCTTGTAAGCAGCTTCGATGCATGAGCTGTTAAGCTGATTGTGCGACAATTCTCGCACTTGTCAGCTCTTGCCGTCTTCGGAATTGTGTTGATAGTGCTTTTCCGAAAGTCAGATGCTATGTCGCCAGACTCATATATTCTACACACCAACGTGAATAGTCGTTTTGTTGCCACTTCCCCCAATGATTTTAGAAATTCTGATGGAATGTTATCTATCCCTTCTGCCTTATTTGACCGTAAGTCCTCCAAAGCTCTTTTAAATTCCGATTCTAATACTGTATCCCCTGTCTCTTCTAAATTGACTGCTGATTCTTCTTCTATCACATCAGACAAATCTTCACCCTCATAGAGGCTTTCAATGTATTCTTTCGATCTATCTGCTCTCTCCTCTGCATTTAACAGTGGAATTCCCGTTGCACTCTTAATGTTACCACGGTTGCTTTTAATGTCACCAAAGGTTGTTTTGACTTTCCTGTATGCTGAGTCTGTCCTTCCGACAATTATATGTTTTTCGATGTCTTCACATTCTTCCTGGAGCCATTTCGTCTTAGCTTCCCTGCACATTTCCTATTTATTTCATTCCTCAGCGACTTGTATTTCTGTATTCCTGATTTTCCCGGAACATGTTTGTACTTCCTCCTTTCACCAATCAACTGAAGTATTTCCTCTGTTACCCATGGTTTCTTCGCAGCTACCTTCTTTGTACCTATGTTTTCCTTCCCAACTTCTGTGATGGCCCTTTTTAGAGACGTTCATTCCTCTTCAACTGTGTTGCCCACTGCGCTATTCCTTATTGCTGTATCTATAGCGTTAGAGAACTTCAGACGTATTTCGTCATTCCTTAGAACTTGCGTATCCCACTTCTTAGCGTATTGATTCTTCCTGACTAATGTCTTGAACTTCAGCCTACTCTTCATCACTACTATATTGTGATCTGAGTCTATATCTGCTCCTGGGTACGCCTTACAATCCAGTATCTGATTTCGGAATCTATGTTTGACCATGACGTAATCTAATTGAAATCTTCCCGTAACTCCCGGCCTTTTCCAAGTATACCTCCTCCTCTTGTGATTCTTGAACAGGTTATATTCGCTATTACTAGCTGAAACTTGTTACAGACCTCAATTAGTCTTTCTCCTCTTTCATTCCTTGTCCCAAGCCCATATTCTGCTGTAACCTTTTCTTCTACTCCTTCCCCTACAACTGCATTCCAGTCCCCCATGACTATTAGATTTTCGTCCCCCTTTACATACTGCATTACCCTTTTTAATATCCTCATACACTTTCTCTATCTGTTCGTCTTCAGCTTGCGACGTCGGCATGTATACCTGAACTATCGTTGTCGGTGTTGGTCTGCTGTCGATTCTGATTAGAACAACCCGGTCGCTGAACTGTTCACAGTAACACACCCTCTGCCCTACCGTCTTATTCATAACGAATCCTACACCTGTTATACCATTTTCAGCTGCTGTTGATATTACCCGATACTCATCTGACCAGAAATCCTTGTCATCCTTCCACTTCACTTCACTGACCCCTACTACATCTAGATTGAGCCTTTGCATTTCCCTTTTCAGATTTTCTAGTTTCCCTACCACGTTCAAGCTTCTGACATTCCACGCCCCAACTCGTAGAACATTATCCTTCCGTTGATTATTCAATCTTTTTCTCATGGTAACCTCCCCCTTGGCAGTCCTCTCCCGGAGATCCGAATGGGGGACTATTCCGGAATCTTTTGCCAATGGAGAGATCATCATGACACTTCTTCAACTACAGACCGCATGTCCTGCGGATACACGTTACGTGTCTTTAATGCAGTGGTTTCCATTGCCTTCTGCATCCTCATGTCGTTGATCATTGCTGATTCTTCCGCCTTTAGGGGCAATTTCCCACCCCTAGGACAAGAGAGTGCCCTGAACCTCTATCCGCTCCTCCACCCTCTTTGACAAGGCCGTTGACAGAATGAGGCTGACTTCTTATGCCGGAAGTCTTCGGCCGCCAATGCTGATTATTTATCAAAATTTAGGCATTGGCGGGATCGAACCCGGGACCGAAGACGTTTTGATTATGAATCAAAGACGCTACCCCTAGACCACGGGTACAGCTCTACATGACTGGAAAACCGTGGCCTGGAGAGATGAGTCCTGGTTTCAGTTCGTAATGGGCTGATTGTAGGTTTGAGTGTGGTGCAGACCACATGGACCCAAGTCGTCGAAAAGACACTGTGCAAGCTGGTAGTGGCCCCTTAATGCTGTGGGCTGTGTGCCCCTGAACCGATCACTGACTGGAAATGGTTATCTTCGGTTGCTTGGAGACCATTTGCAGCCATTCATAAACTTCATGTTTCCAAACAACAATGAAATTTCATGGATGACAATGAATCACAGTCGGTCACAATTATTCACGACTGGTTTACAGAACATCTTGGTCAATTCGAGCGAATGGTTTGGCTACCCTTTGAACATTTCTGGGACATAATCGAGAGGTCCGTTCGTGCAGAAAATTATGCACCAGCTACAATTTCGCAATCTTGCAGGGACTTCAAGCGACTTGTTAAGTCCATGCCACGTCGAGTTACTGCACCAAGACGGGCAAAATGAGGTATCCCATGTCTTTGCGGTTAATTCAGTGTAATCAGTAAATAAAGTTCTACATATGTATTCACTGAGAGAAGTTCTGTCTCAGTATTTACATTATAAAAGTAAGTAGAGCTTAGCATAACTTAATCACAGGAAAGTCTTTCTACACTCCTGGAAATGGAAAAAAGAACACATTGACACCGGTGTGTCAGACCCACCATACTTGCTCCGGACACTGCGAGAGGGCTGTACAAGCAATGATCACACGCACGGCACAGCGGACACACCAGGAACCGCGGTGTTGGTTGTCGAATGGCGCTAGCTGCGCAGCATTTGTGCACCGCCGCCGTCAGTGTCAGCCAGTTTGCCGTGGCATACGGAGCTCCATCGCAGTCTTTAACACTGGTAGCATGGCGCGACAGCGTGGACGTGAACCGTATGTGCAGTTGACGAACTTTGAGCGAGGGCGTATAGTGGGCATGCGGGAGGACGGGTGGACGTACCGCCGAATTGCTCAGCACGTGGGGCGTGAGGTCTCCACAGTACATCGATATTGTCGCCAGTGGTCGGCGGAAGGTGCTCTGCCCGTCGACCTGGGACCGGACCGCAGCGACGCACGGATGCACGCCTAGACCGTAGGATCCTACGCAGTGCCGTAGGGGACCGCACCGCCACTTCCCAGCAAATTAGGGACACTGTTGCTCCTGGGGTATCGGCGAGGACCATTCGCAACCGTCTCCATGAAGCTGGGCTACGGTCCCGCACACCGTTAGGCCGTCTTCCGCTCACGCCCCAACATCGTGCAGCCCGCCTCCAGCGGTGTCGCGACAGGCGTGAATGGAGGGACGAATGGAGACGTGTCGTCTTCAGCGATGAGAGTCGCTTCTGCCTTGGTGCCAATGATGGTCGTATGCGTGTTTGGCGCCGTGCAGGTGAGCGCCACAATCAGGACTGCATACGACCGAGGCACACAGGGCCAACACCCGGCATCATGGTGTGGGGAGCGATCTCCTACACTGGCCGTACACCTCTGGTGATCGTCGAGGGGACACAGAATAGTGCACGGTACATCCAAACCGTCATCGAACCCATAGTTCTACCATTCCTAGACCGGCAAGGGAACTTACTGTTCCAACACGACAATGCACGTTCGCATTTATCCCGTGCCACCCAACGTGCTCTAGAAGGTGTAAGTCAACTACCCTGGCCAGCAAGATCTCCGGATCTGTCCCCCATTGAGCATGTTTGGGACTGGATGAAGCGTCGTCTCACGCGGTCTGCACGTCCAGCACGAACGCTGGTGCAACTGAGGCGCCAGGTGGAAATGGCATGGCAAGCCGTTCCACAGGACTACATCCAGCATCTCTACGATCGTCTCCATGGGAGAATAGCAGCCTGCATTGCTGCAAAAGGTGGATATACACTGTACTAGTGCCGACATTGCGCATGCTCTGTTTCCTGTGTCTATATGCCTGTGGTTCTGTCAGTGTGATCATGTGATGTATCTGACCCCAAGAATGTGTCAATAAAGTTTCCCCCTCCTGGGACAATGAATTCACGGTGTTCTTATTTCAATTTCCAGGAGTGTATAACAGTCTTGAGAGAAGAATTTATGCGTGTAAGAGACCTAGAGAGGGCGGAAAGTTTCAAACAGGTTATGTAGTTTATACAAATTCATCTTCTGACGGATATTGGGGCAGCAGATGCATTGTTTATGTGCAAAAAAAGTTGATGCCTTCTGCTGTATGTGTGACTTTCTATTTATTTACGATTCTATCTATAGTTAATGTCTTCACTATTTTAATACAATGTTTTTGCATATTATGTCGACAATATGTTTGCTGTACGAATAGACTTGAAGATTTTAAATTGGACCACTAAAATCAGTCGTAAATGAATAATAACTAATACATTCTGCTGAAGGAATTGTCATTACTGCATGTGTTGCACATAATCTATAAGTTGCTTTGCAGTACGACAGAAATTTTGGTACCAGATTTTAAATTCCAAAAGAAATCCAGAGGTACGAGTAGACTCTGACCATAATTTATTAGTTATGAACTGCAGATTAAATCTGAATAAATTACAAAAACCTTGGAAATTAAGTGAATGGGACCTGGGTAAACTGGCTTGATGGTTTCAAAGAGATTCGAAAAAGATTTCCAAACAGGTAGATGACATACAGTAGTAAACGAATGGATAACTTTGAAAAACGAAATGCTGTATGTAACAGAGGATAAAATACACAAGACCCAGTACAAACTCTTCCATAACACACGACATATTAAATTTAGTTGCCCACAAGACGAAATGCAGCAAATGAAATAGATGAAGGGGAACACAGACTTTTAAAAATTAACACTGTCAGAATGTGCCAAAGAGCTTATCATATATGTAAGTGAAGGTAAGACTGGAGGTATGATAGTGCGGAAAGAATTTTAGAAAGCACTGAAAGCCCTAATTAGAAACAATGCTCCTCGGATAAACGAAATTACCTCAGGCTCATTGAGCCTTCTTAAAACTATTCCATGTAGTGGATAGGAACTATCATACAGGTCAATTACCTCAACGTCAAGAAGAATATGATGATACCAATTCCAAAAAAGTTTCGAATGTTGCAGAATTGTTAGTTTTATAAGTCATGCTTGCGAACTACTAGCACCAATTATTAACAGATGAATGGAAAACCTGGTAGAGGCCTACCTCGAAAAAGACCAGTTTGGGCTCCGAAAAAAATATATGACCACCGCTAGGCAATATCCATCCTACGACTAATGTCGGTGAAAGAAAGGAGAATATAAGTCCCGTTGACTAAAGGTTTTGAAATTCTTAAGGTAGCAGAGATAAAATACAGGAAGCTATAGGTTATCTACAACATGTACGAATGCGCTATTGCAAATATAAGAGTCGAATTACACGAAAGGGATGATGAATATCAACAAAACACTGGTAATTGAATGCAGTCGCGTTAAATATAGCTATGCTGATGGAATAAGACTATTTAAAGTATTGCATGAATCGAAGTCAAATTGAAATGTTAGGAAATCTTCACCGAATGTAGGTGTCCACAGCGCAGTCTTAGCGTAGTCTTGTACGGAAGTGAAATGTGAACTAGTAGCAATTAAACAAGAAATCAGCTTTCGAAATGTGGTGTTACGTAACAATGCTGAAGATTAGATTGTTACTCAACAGTATTTACGAAACTGGAATTTTATGGCGTAACCAGATAAGAAAGCGGTCAATTAACGGGACACAATCTGAGGCGTCAGGGAATCTTCTATTTAGAAATGAGTGGAAGTTTTGGAGGTAAAAACTGTAGAGAGAGAACAAAGCTGCAACACAGGTACATTTAGGCTGCCTTACATATGCAGAGAGTAGAGACTTGCACGCAATAGACTGTCGGGAGAAACTGTATCAAACCAGTCCATCACAACAACAAGAGAAATAAGTAACAGTTATGCGAGACATGATTATTGTGTGTAAGTATTTCGCTCGTTTATACAGGTCGGTAAATACGTATTATTTTCGCGATATCTAAAGCATTGCACGTGCTCAGTCAGGTTCTCTCCTGGACTACACGATGATCATAGTTTCATTTTATTAAGGGGAGTTATAACGGAATTTTTTTTCACATTTTCCGATTTTTATCTCATTATAAATTTTGCAATTTATTATGGAAACAAATGCTGACTGAAGAATGCAATAAACGTCACATGGGAAGTATTTTTAAATATAATCTACACCGGTCGGAAATGTTAAAGTTTTTACGTGCTCAACCTCAAGACCTAATAAAATACGTAATTTTTATGCAGAAAGCTGTGGCTTGCTGTGATATAAAGGTAAATTTACTTGTTTGTATTGGTAGCACTGTCAAAAACAGTATCGTTTCGTTTCAAAGTATAAACACATGTTGTATGTCGAAGTGCTAACAACTAACAGAGGTAGGCTGACAGACAAAATGATTGATGAACTAGAGCAGTATTATCGGATGGCCATTACAAATAATACTGAGGATTTGTTGAAAATGAAGCAGACAGTATGTGCTTCCTTCTTCCACAGACTGTCAACCGATGAAAAACCAATACACCAACTTTGCCCTCCTGGACCTGATTCATGGTGCAATTACCGCAATGTCCAGTACTCAAACAGTTCATACAGCCATAAACAGTCCATCCCAGCAGCAGTAATGGATATCAGAAAACCTATTTACATAGGACTGGCAAATCCTGAATTACTGGATAAGTGTCTGCATGATCAGACTCAAAATCCCAGTGAGTCGTTCAATAATCTTATATGGACTCGCTTACCAAAAATGTTTTTGTTGGAATGAAGACACTAAAGTGGGGGGGGGGGCAGTGATACTGTTATTGCTTATAATGATGGCAACTTTGGTAGGGTGAAAATGGTACAGCATGTGGGAATTAATCCTAGAGTAAACTGCATCAGCGAACTTGAACGGAAGAACAAAGTTCGCATTGATAAAGTAGAGTATGAAGCACAGTTGGCCACTAAGGAGTCAAGAAAGAAGAAAAGAAGAAAAAAGCTTGTTAAAAGTTCAAGAGGATGATATATTTTATGGTGCTGGGTACTTTGAGTGACAAAAAAATTGAGAATATATTTAATTAGTTAAAGTCTTCTGAATCTTTAGAAGCCGTTACTGAAAATTTACATTTTACCCTAAATCTCAGAAACCACTTCTAGTAGAGTATTCAAATTTACAGGGAGTAATGACATACATATCCTGAGTGTACTGAACTAAAAACAGAACATAATGTTATGTATACTTAAAAAATATTTAGGATAACGTACAAAAAAGTACACAAAATTTTAACCGTGTACTTACAAAATTGTATTTCCGAAAGCAGTGGCTGAAATGCAAATATTGTAGTTCTGTAGACTGAGACCATACAGTTTAATGTCCTGTAGAAGTTCACATCAATGGCTACAGTGATTCCTGAAATACAGGGAAGCCAGGTTACTAAATTTAACATTGTCGGAATAGGGCGTTCCAACTCCCCTTACAACCACACAGGGAGCTGAGGCACCATTTGGCTTCTTTGGTTGTGTTGCCACCATTTGACAGAAGACAGTACTGGACATAACATTTACTAACACCAAGCTTATTAAAATCCACATTTCTTCCAGTTCATTAAAACCTTCGATTCTACGATTACTAAAATTTGATGTTACCGTAATGTCCAGTAAGGCTGGCTCATTTTATACTCCTGAAATGAAAGTACGTCGTCTAATAAAACTCATCTGATGCACACAGTAAAAGCCCATACCAAATTTACACATACAGAATGAAGAGAAAATAGCGCACTTGGAGGTTGGCTTGCGATTCCTCATAAAGATTCAGAACAAAAGTTTATCTATCAAAACCAGATCAGGCGTATTTTGAAAATGCGTGTATGGAAACGAGAACCAGGCAACGATTTCACATCGTGCAGCGCATTGGAATATGCAGAGAAAGGTGTGTCGCGTCTACATCCAACATGCGGCTGTGGTTTCAATCATCGTCAGGTTCAATTTTTATTTTTTAAGCGTTCGTTCTCCACTTTTTGTCGTTTATGAGCAGGATATCATTTTGTCCCATGACAATAGCCTGTCACATACGGTGGAATCCGTTAAATTGCGTGCTTGTAATAGGTTCCACAACGAAACTTCGTCTCAAAACCTGGCAGAAAATCGAAAGAGATTCTGGTCGTATGTAAAGTATGCTCTGCACCATAACAATGGAGATATTATCGATGACAGTGCTGCTAAAGTAGTTACTAGACACCGTCTTTTCGCAATACCGTCTCCAAAAAAGACGAAGTAAATATTCCAAAATTCAAATTAAGAACAGCTCACAAAATAAGTAACTTAGAAGTAGATATCCTCTGAGTAATGAACAAACTTAAATCTCTTGATAAAAGTAAGTCCTCCGGTCCAGATTGTAACTCACTTAGGTTCCTTTCAGTGTATCGTGATGCAATAGCTCCATACCTAACAGTCATTTAGCAATGCTCGCTCTACGAAAGATCCGTGCTACGGAAAGTTGTACAAGTCATACCATTATTCAAGGAAGGCTATAGAAGTAATCTACGAAATTACAGACCCATAATCATTAACAGCGATATGCACGAGGATTTTTGAACACATATTGTGTTCCACCATTATGAATTACCTCAAAGAGAACGGTCTATTGAAACGGTCAATTGATGCATAGTTAACAAAGATCTAGGAAACATAGTTCTTGTGAAACACAGCTAGCTCTTTACTCATACGAGGTGTTGAGAACTATTGACAAAGGATTTCAAATTTATTCTGTATTTCTAGATTTCTAGTAGACTATTGGCCACAAGTGGCTTGTATTCAAATTGCGTGTTTTTGTAATAACGTCTCAGTTATGCAGCCGGATTCGTGGCTTCCTGTCAGAGAGGTCACAGCTCGTAATAACTAAAGGGAAGTCATCGAGTAAAGTAGAAGTGATATGTGGCGTTCCCTGAGGTACTGCTGCAGACCATCCGTTGTTCCTCATCCATATAAAAGATTCGTATTATCACGTTTTGTATTATCGAGAAAGACGGGAGAGTGTGTCATGAGCATGACGCAGCATTTGCAAAGAACATCATTAAAATAAAGGCGTTTCTCGTTGCTCCGGGGTCTTCTCACGACATTTCAATCACCAACCTTCCTACTCTTAATATGATCACCATAGTAAAATAAGGGAAATCAGTGCTCGTGCTGAAAGACGTAAGTGTTCTTTTTTCCGTGTGCTGTTCGAGAGTGGAATAATAGAGAACTATTCTGAAGGTGGTTCGATTAACCGTGTGTCAGGCAAGTGTGATTTGCAGAGTTTGAATGTAAATGTAAATGCCGATATACTTGAAACGTCCCCTTAGAAAAATTATACATGACTGTGCTTAAACTGACACACAATATTTTTTTAGCGCAACGCAGTCTGACTTTCAATAATTCCTACAAAATAATGGCCCCGACTAATATTAACCTTTACCTTTCACAAATCACTTACTTTACAAAAATCTTCGTTACTCCAACTACTGCAATACAGTGAGCGCCACTACTGCCAGCTAAATAAAAGATTCAAACTACTGAAGGCACTAACTACTGATAGGGATTAGTTAGCAAATGAAAGATTTTGATAGAGAACAAACAATGAATTTACCTTACTAGTGTTCAAAAGTCATAATATATATAGCAGTTCACGACATCCAGTCTTACAAATTTCAAAACTTCGCCATTTCTCTCCCCACATCCACCACTGCTGGCGGCTCACCTCCAACTGCGCAACGCTACGCGCTGTTATCATCCATCTTTTCTCTGATTGTCTCTGTCATAGTCATTACCTCGGAGAGGTGATCTTTCCCTGTAATTATTATTAAACTGCCAACGGTTGTCATACGGTTTGTGTCTGTAATGGTCACGACTTGCGTTGTAAGAGTAACCTTGTTGTGTCCTGTTATTATTTCTGTAGTCACGGTATTGTGACGGATGTCACCTGTAATTGTTGTTCTCCTGGTTTCGCGTCCCGTGATTGTCAGTGTGAATTTCCAGTTCTTCTAGGAGTCCCTGAAAAGCTTCGATATAGTCTTTGCAATGTCCTGTCAAAACAATACGTCTGAAATGTTCAGGTACTTTGATTAAGCCAATGCGGATGAGTTCTGAGGGGCTGTATGGATTTGAAAGGTACTGATTCTTGTGCAACATGTCTTCAAAATATTTGACAAGACTGGAGAATTCAGATTGTTCAAATTGTTTCATCATTAGGATCCTATGTTTTACTCGGTCTTGAGTAGGTTGAGACCAATATGTTGAAAGGAAGGCATGATAAAATTCTCCTTCACTGTAACAATCGTGAATAACCGATCGCATTCTTACAGCTGGTTCATTCTCTAAGAAGCCACACATAAGTTCCAATCTGCGCTCTAATGACCATTAGGGAGGTAATCAATGAGAGAATTGATGAAGCCACACTTGTGGATGAATGTCGTTGACATAATTCTTAAATGTTTTGAATTTACGTTTAGTAATTAACAGCTTATAGTCAAAATCATCATGTCGGCGAGTCGCATATAGGTCATTGTTACGTCGTATCGGCGGTTCCATCTCAAAAGTCGGCGCACCTTGCCAATTTCTTTCATAATTTCCGAAATGCCCTGTGATAGTATTTTGTGGCTTTTCCGTATATCTGTGTCCCTCTTCCTGTATTTGAGCGCGAGTGTCCTCTGAAATATGTATTAGTTGCGCCAATTAATCTTGTACTTCCCGGATTTCTCTTTTCTACTGTGTATTCATTTGATTCTGATTTTGTTTAAAATTCTTAATTTGTTCATATTATTCTGTGTCAGTGAAGGCTACCGGTCTTGTGTCATTCAGATCACCATCTACTGTGAACTGATCCGAAAGCTCGGCTACTTTCTCCGATAATGAACTGGTTTCCTCCGTGTGTTTTTCTGAACCAAGTTTTAGAGTATCTACTGTGTCCTTTAAGTTTTCTTGAGTTTTTGCAAGTTGCATAACCGAATCGTTAGTTGCAACTGAGTCAATTTTAGCCCGCAAGGTCTCGTGATTTTCATGAACAATAGTTTGCAATTCTTCTATGGCAGCTTCGTGATTCTGTAATGCATTTTCATGGCGCAAAAAAATAGGTTGAAAATGCTTACAAATTTGTGTTTTTACGTCATTACAGACTTTTTGACATTTCGATTCGATTTTAAGTTACTCGGCAGTTAAATCTTCACATGTTTGTTTAAGCGTTTGCTCGATTGTGTTTAACTATTGAAGATTTTGTTTCATTGTGTCTAACTTTTGTAAATGTTGCTGTGTTCGTTCCTGGTTTTGTTCCACTGCGTCTAACTTTTGAAGCTGTTGCTCCATTTGTTGCATTAATTGTAATAACAATGCTCTGGTGTCTGAAACATGTTCCTCTGTACTTTTCGGCAGTGCTTTTGCACCGGCAACATTCGCTTTTTGAAAAGCAGGAAATGTGTCTTGACTTGATTGAGAAACGGGTAATGACGCAGAACCTGAATCTACGGTATTTGCAAGATTGTGTACTGTCATTTCGGGTTCCTGGGGCGAGCTGTTGCCGACCCAGCGATCAACAGTACTCCCTTGTTCACTAGCTATTTCACTGTCTACACGATTATTTACTGCCTGGTCCATTCCCCTATGCACAATTACCAAATTACTACGTTGTACATTAGTTCATTCGTTACATGGTAGCGCTGACACACTACTCTCGTCTTCACTGTCATTTCCCAGTTTACTTGGAGCCTAGTGTTAAGTTTTTCACACGCCGTAATTGTCACAATATTTCACACGATGACAGAGTAAAGCACAATTTAAAGAGTAAAATAAGAAAACACATTAACATAGCACTGAAAATAATATCTAATTAATTGCAAACACAGCTGCGAAGTATTTGGTGAGAATCTACACGCATGCCACAAGTGTATTACAGTATAACAAAGAAAAGCTACAACTGCAAAGGAGAGTCTCTCTACTATTATGCGCTAGCAATAAACAATAGCTACACTAATTACACAAACTACAAGAAAAAATCAGATGATTCCAGAGAGGTCTTCCCGGCTAAGGGTCGACATATGAAACGTCCGCTTTGGAAAATTATGATTACTGTGCTGGTAAACTTCTACGTTATTTGATACAAAGACAGCTGAGTAAATCTAAATTACTGAGACAGTTCTCTCATTACTTACTCAGATCATCACTAAACTGACACACAATTTTTTTTCTTTTTGCGCAAAGCAGTCTGACTTTCAATAATCCCCACAATACAATGGCCCTGACTAACAATAACCTATACCTTTCAGAAATCACTTACCTCACAAAAATCTTCGTTACTAGAACTACTGCAATACAGCGAGCGATAATACTGCCAGCTACATAAGAGATTCTAACTACTGAAAGCACTAACTACTGATAGGCATAGTTAGCAAATGCAAAAGTTTGATAGAGAACAAACAATGTATTTACCTTAATAATGTTCAAAAGTCATCATATATATATATGTCTATCAATTCATGACATCCATCTTTACACATTTCCTTTTTCTGGTGGACGCGCGTCTACATCGTCCGCTTATAGTAACCTCTCAAAATTTTGACATCTCTCTCTCTCACCTCCAACTGCCCAACGCTACGTGTTGTTCTTATACAACACTACACAAGAGAATATTCCAACAATGAGTCCAACCAGCCACCGAGTGCACACAGTACATTCAGTGATTTTCATACAGAGTGCTACGTGGCGTTACCAACATAAAAACCTAAACAGCCTACTTAGAAGCTGTTTTACACTTCACACACATCTCTTCTCGGAGAACCGAATCCTAAAATTGAAGACGTGATTGAGTGTATGAAGACAGCAGCAGAGAATTCGGCATGTGCATTAATGAGGGCAGAATTAAATATGGAAGGTAAACGAAAGGAAACAACGTCTACTAAAGTTAATGAAAGGCTGGAAAAAGTAGTAGCAGAGTGTGAAGAGGATAGTAACATCAGAGCTTGTTTGAAAGCAATCCCTTATGTCCAAAAATTTGAATGAAGCCATATGTTAGTGTTGGCCGATATATATGAAAAGAGTGTCCAAAATGTAAATACGCATACTAATTTACAAATTTAAAAATAAAATATAAAATTAAACAAATAAAAACGTAAAAAAGCAAGAAGTATGAAGAAATACACAAACACTGATTTTAAACACGCCTAAATAGCAGTTTGTTCTTGCCATTTGGCCAATCACAAGCCTCCATAAGATGTGATGAGAGTCTGTTTATTACAAAAAATCCGTAGACACAACATTATCACTTCCTGTAAGGAACGATGTTCCATGTATGGAGTACCATGATTGACTGTTTGATATTTCTTTTATTTTCTTTCTGACGCAACCACAAAATTTTCACTTATGGCCTGCATTGGCCAACGTCGTGCATCTCCAGAAACAGGTAAAACGTGTATCTAAGATTAAAATTTAAAATTCGTATTTCTTCTAGTTGTCTAAAGCATACTTTAAAATAAACATAAAATAAAGTACGGCTTTTAACTACGAATGATATATCATGTACATGTAATGTAAAGTACATAACAAGCGTTTTCGTATAATGCGTGAAGATGAAGGCCCCCTGTACAAGGGCTGCGCGTATGTAGGCCTGGGTGTGACGTGTACAGCTAATTTCACCTATATTCGTGCCTAACCCTGGTCTTCTAGTTAGTATGACAACGCGTCTTAGATGCATTACATGTACCACATGCTGATCCACGGCTGTGTACCACATTTTACTTTATGTTTTTGTTTTTTAAAGTATTCTTCGTGAATTGGAAGTAGTTATATTTTTAAATTATGTGTTTCTAAATAGGTTTCTCTTTTTTCGACTGTAGTCTCTGAAGATATAGTTCTAAGTAAAAATCAACCAACAGAAAAAATGATCAGTTCTCATAATAAGTCATGTGGCATTACGAATCTTATTCGTTCGTCACTAGTCCCCTTCACCTGTACACCACGTAAAAGTACGTTTACACGGACTGTAAAAATTGGCTGTTCGTGACAGTGTAGGCCCCACGAATTACAGCCACGTGCAACATTTCATTGTTTGCGGCAAAACATTTCCGTGTCAAATGTGTTTACATGAGCCACGCTATGTCCGCGTAATGAACAAAAACAAGACAGTGGATGTGAATGGTGCTCTCCTAGATTTGCATTCTACAACGAAAAAAGGTTAGCAAGAACAAAAGAAATAGGGCATCATGGATGCATTCTTTTCTAAAGCAGGTGAACTGCTTCCGAAACTTCAGCTTGTTAACTGATTCTGGGCACATTCCTTTTCAAGAATGTTGAAATACGATTTCGAACATATCGTTTAAAAGTAATTCGTCCGAGAATTGGTAAAACCAGTACCACTATTATCTACTATATACGAGTTGCAACCCGTCAGTTTTCGGCTAGTGAGGGTTGGTACAGAGGTTTGATATTCCTCTTTCAAGAGCTGAAAAAAAATACATTTTTAAAAGTTAATACGCGCTGTACCATGCAGCCACAGTTACAGTAAGCATGGTTTACTTCTAGAGGGTGGTACTGTCCCTTATACGTCATGCCTTAGTGCCCTCTCTTGCCATAGTAATTGGTAATGTTTTGTCCGATTCACTTCTCTTGCTGACTCACCTTGTGGTGGATGTGATACGGCGTTGTACACAACGGTTCCGTATTCGAATCGAGATCTTGCCAATATGGTGTTTTCTTACTTAGGGGCAAATGGCAACAGGCGGCGGGCACCAAGATTGTGTCAGGAGACCTATCCCCGCCGACAACAATCACAGTATTCAATGTCTGTAACAGTGTTTCGCCGTTTGTCTGAGACAGGGTTGATTGAGGAAGCAGGAAATCATAAAAGACGTAGACGAAATGTATGGACACCAATCTTGGAGGAAAATGTGGTGACACTGTGGAAGGCGACCGCCGTGTTAATACCAGGCAGTTGACCTGACAGTACACTGTAAGCCGTGTGGAACATTATCCGTGACAAACGTTACTACCCTTATTACTTACAGACCGTGCAGGGCTGCCTAGCTAAGACTTTCCACATCGGGAGCAGTTTTGAAACTGGTTTCTTCACCAGGCAACCACGACTCCGGGATTTATTCAGATGGCTCTAAGCAGTATGGGACTTAACATCTGAGGTCATCAGTCTCCTAGACATGGAACTACTTAAACCTAACTAACCTAAGGACATCACACACACCCATGCCCGACGCAGGATTCGAACCTGCGACCGTAGCAGCAGTGTGGTTCCGGACTGAAGCGCCTAGAGCCACCCGGTAACAGCGGCCGGCCGTGACTTAATACTTTGGAGCCAAAAAGTAGCATACTTCCACTTTTAAAAAATTATACCTCTGTTTCTACGGATAATAAGATTACTAAAGTATGCTGGTAATTATTTTAAACGTTGAGACAAAGCGTCTCACGAGCACATCAAGTACAGAAGTTCCCCTATTCCATCTGTACAGGGCTAAGAACAAGACGATAGCACAAATTGCTGTAAGTTGTTGTATATTTGTCAGATGATAGTAGTGCAGGCGGAAAATAATTTGCTGAGTTTGGATTCCAGAGTTCCATTGTTAGGAACATAGTAGGTTATAGCCTTCCACTGAAATTGGAACAGAAGTGATGATTTTTTTGCCTCAATAACTTTTTCCTTTAGAGATTTGTCACTAGCTGTGAGAGCTAAGTAAAACCTATATTTATTATGCTACCATGAAAACTTTTACTTCTTTCGCTGTAACGTAAGACGTTTACACAATGTTAGCCCACTAACATGTTAATGTAGAATCCTCGATCATAGTCTGTTCCTAAACAAGCAACAGAGGACAAAACAGATCAGCAGCTTACAGAAACCTCGTTTCAGCTTAAAAATAAATCTGTTGTGCAAAGTCACACAAATGCTATTTTCACTATCGCCAATTGTTCTTAACAACTTACATTATAACTTCAAAGAAGTAAACTATCTACTTCTATATCGTTGTATATGAGAATGTGTTTTTTTATATATTAAATATAAGGTAAAACACCTCTTTGCATATTAATCCCTCATACCGATATCTTAAACGATATTTTGTCGTTCACAAATTGGAGTGCTACCCATGTGAAGCTGCCGAGCTAGATATTTTCTCGAGATTTAAGTGAGATACAGACCCAAACGCTTAAAGAAAAATTATGTTACCTCCATTTCATACACAGCAACATGTGACGTAACATGCACCAAACTAACTCTTAGCGACTCATATTTTTAGTGCAGTCTATTAGAATTCAATGTGGTGGGTTAAATAATTTCGAAATTCTACAATAACTGTGACCATTATTAAAATAATAGGCAGTTCATCGTGCGGCTGATGAATGTGGCTACAGTACGCGAAAGAATTTTTTTTTCATTTAATCATTTCTTTAAAATCGTCTGAGAGAGATTGCCTGCCACGCCGTAACAGACAAACAATGTTTCGTTCATTCCGCCTGGGCAGATGGCACATGTCCACTGTGGTCAGTGTTTCTATCTATCTGCCACTTTGTGCTGCCTTAGTAGATGACGCAAATATATTCTTCACACTGCTTCAAGCCACAACATGCGAATTCGTGTTATGTCGATATCCTGGTTTCTTTGTGTGCACACCTTAAAGCAGAATAGGTGGCGATTTGCAGCAGATCTCACGACAAAGGGCAGTGTTGGTGCTGGCACACTAATGAGTGTGGGATTCTGCAGCATGTTTCCTTGTTGACCCAACGAGAAGGTCTATTACGACTGCAGTGGAGTGGACCACATATCAATGGAATGTGCCTATTTATGCCATCATCAGGAAAATGGCAGCTCGAAACATGTACCGCGAATTTGTGGGATTCTAGTGAGAGCAGTATCGTGTTATGTGGAAATTTTACTTGAGATGCCATGGGACCTGTGGTAGCAACCCAATGGCATCATAAAGCTATTGGCAACTGTCACATTACTGCAGACCACCTACTTCCGCTCATGCTTGATATTTTCCATGGCAGTGAAGGAACCTTCCAGCAAGATAATTATTCATGTCACGAGGTTAGAATCACGTTAAAGGTCTTTGAGCAACAATCTGTGAAGCCACGCTAATTCCATTCGCACTAACTACTCACAAATTATTTGGGAGGATTGTGTGGTCCATGCATACACACCTGCTGCCATATGCTTCCAGAAACCTGCCAGGTTGTCGGATCCATAGCACGTAGAATCATTGCAGTATTGCTTTCCAAATGTTTTCTAACAAGATATCAATCAGTTGTTTATTATCATTTGCATAATCAGGTTCTTTATTGTACTCAAACTCAGTTGTTACTCAACCATAAGGTTAAAACGGGCGTGTGGATTGAGTTAAATGGAAAATAAATCATAGAAACATTAGTCTAATGTGTAACAAGCGGGTTGGCTGACCATTATAGTGGGTGGTGGTGATGGACAGGTCAAAATTGGGATGTCAGTTAACTGCCCCCAGGGCGAGAATTACCAGTGGGGTGGTGGGTGGGTGCCTGATGGACGGCAAATGAGCTATCAGAAACACACCTCTGACAAACCATACATTTATTATTCAGTAAACATCAGTAACCGTGACGTTTCTCCAGACACCTATCGCCCACATGTCGTTGACATAGGCGCTGACCAGCCTCTGGCTCAGACCTGCAGACAGGCAGCTGCGAGGAAAGCGGTGGTGTCAGGCAGAGCCAGCACACTGCATCACCCACAGTGGCCAGCAGTAGGTGGGCAGTGCAGGCAGCATGCAGTCTGCCCGCATAACTGGGAGTGGACAAGAGCCCGTATGTTCCGTTCCCCTCCATGAACTAGCGCCACCAAGAGACGCTCTGACTGCAAAGCACCCAGTTCACAGTATTGGACTATGCAAGAGCGCAGCGCCAGGCTAGCAGCGTCTAAGTCCGCAGCAGAAAACACGTGGACCTGTGGAACACATGTAACAGTGGATGCAAAGACTGGCAGTCATGGGTAGATCCTCAAGGATGCTGGCGGACTGAGACACCTCTAACTAACAATGAGATCTGCTCCACGCTTGTTTTCCTATAACACTGTTTTATTCACTCAAGTTATAACAAAATCGCAGATGACCATGAGATAACCTGCCCCGTGATCGCTCTGCCATTCTGCAGCATTTTGGTAACTCTGGCCAATCGGATTGGCGAGAAAGTCCACCTCAGTGCCTCTGCAGAACTTGCTTAGTTGGTCTGACTGGCTTCTCTGGCTTCTTGCAGTACCCGAGGACGACACATCGATTTTTCTGGAAATAGGGACTAATAACCTTGCACTTTAATCCCTTTAATCTCCAAAGCAGCCAACCAATCGATTTTACTCAGCCGCGCTGAGTGCATTATATTACGACGCAGCAAATGTAAATATTTTATTGGTTAAACGAGGAGCGAGGTTAGTTGAAAGAAACATAACCATTATTAAATACCATGAAATTACCGCTTTGGCGTTCGATCGGAAATTGTCCAATTGATTGTTACATACATGGAAAAAGACGTAAATTTATGACCAGCGGACACATATTGCTGCACGGCGCATGCTACCGAAATGTGTAGGAACCAAGAATCCAGTTTAACGAGATTTATTTCTCGTATTTCTGTATCTGACAACTGCAGGCATGAGCGTTGTAATCTCATGCCCTTTTTACTTATTTTACTAATGTTGATGACAGCTGTGTTTTCAGCATTTTAAACGCTAGAAAATGATACTGGAGTTGTATTGTAATTGGCAGTTCAGTCCATGGCAAAATCGTTGTCTCTTAAAAACTTCAACGAGATTGCAAAACAAAAACAAAGACCCAGTCAACCAAATTTGGACGTGATCCTAAGCAGCAAATTGTACATATTATTTTTCAGCCCTCCCGTTTTCCACTCTCCTGAGGGGGAAACACGCTGTAGTGCAGCGTTAACATGAGCATGAATAAAACAGCAAAGGATCCATCTAAGACCACTGAATTCGACCACGCCCTCAGTGCCCATCTATGCAGCTTTGTTGCACACGTCCCAAATGCACCTGTCAGAAACACTGGCAGCAGCTCTAAACCTCTAGATAGGCAAACAGCGTCCAAGTGGTGTCGAAGGTGTTGCCTAACCCTCAGGTGCTATAGCAGCTGCCAGGCACATCTGGCGTCGAAATTTCTGAAAGTACACATCTAGAGCGCTCAAGAACGCTGCATGCGTTGCACCTAGGGGGTTGTCAAACTCTCGGATCTTAGTTGGCCCGTCTGCCTTTTTGTTCACGCACGTGTTAATGCTACACTCCCGAGTGATTACTCCACTGAAGGGAGGGAAAGGGAATGAGGACTCAAAAAGTGTAAGCACCCTTTGCTGATTCGCATCTCGTTCAAATTTACGAAAGAAAAAGTGTAGGGCACAGGGTTGATGGGTTGGCAGCACTGAGCGCAGTTTGACGGTACACAGAATTAATATTTATTTCTTTATTCAAGAACGTTGAAACAGTACATCACTGGCAGCTTTCTGAACACACTCTGATCTCCAGCTCTAGTTTTATAAATGTATAAGTTTAAAATTTTGTGGCTTCACTGCCATTATAATTTAAAGTTAAGATGCAGCCAAACATCAGCAAAAGAGATAACCTTAGAGCTTCAGCAGGAAGTTTAACTTAAATTTGATTACCAAAACCCATAAAAAATTGACAAAAATTGTTCAAATGGCTGTGAGCACTATGGGACTTAAATTCAAAAAGGTCATCAGTCCCCCAGAACGTAGAACTACTTAAACCTAACTAACCTAAGGACATCACACACATCCATGCCCTTGACAGCATTTGAACCTGTGACCGTGGCGTCCGCGCCGCTCCAGACTGTAGCGCCTAGAACTGCTCGGCCACTCCGGCCGGCAAATTTGACAGGAGTCAAGCTTGAATAGCACGAAAATTTAACTTCCAATATATGGTGTTCATTTATTCGACAAGTTAGCTAAAAAAAACTTAAATCTTGTTTCAAATTTACCGTAGTCATCAAGACTCACTGGCAATATCATAGTTAAGCAATTTACTAAGTGTCAAAATATTACTGAGTTGTTGAGATAGTCATGCCACAATATTTAGCTCACTTGGCTATGTGACCTGACAGAAGGCGATAGGCACTACACTGGACTAACAACAGCCTGATGTAAAACACGCGATCACTTTCAGAAGGGCGGCCGGAGTGGATGAGCGGTTGTAGGCGCTACAGTCTGGAACCACACTACCGCTACGGTCGCAGGTTCGAATCCTGCCTCGGACATGGATGTGTGTGATGTCCTTCGGTTAGTTAGGTTTAAGTAGTTCTATGTTCTAGGGGACTGATGACCACAGCAGTTAAGTCGCATAGTGCGCAGAGCCATTTGAACTTTCAGAAGTTAGCACCGCAGCCATGCTTTATAGTACGAGACAACAAACTGACGTATGGTCACAAGCTTTACAAACGGTAACGAACAGAGTGTCTATAAACAAATTCCACTGGCTAACTTCTCCACACAAATATAATTAGCAATACATCTACATCTACATCCACACTCCGCAAGCCACCTGACGGTGTGTGGCGGAGGGTACCCTGAGTACCTATATCGGTTCTCCCTTCTACTCCAGTCTCGTATTGTTCGTGGAACGAAGGATTGTCGGTATGATTCTGTGTGGGCTATAATCTCTCTGATTTTATCCTCATGGTCTCTTCGCGAGATATACGTATGAGGGAGCAATATCCTGCTTGACTCTTCAGTGAAGGTACGTTCTCGAAACTTTAACAAAAGCCCGTACCGAGCTACTGAGCGTCTCTAATTCTCTCCAGCAGAGTCTTCCACTGGAGTTTATCTATCACCTCCGTAACGCTTTCGCGGTTGCTAAATGATCCTGTAACGAAGCGCGCTGCTCTCCGTTGGATCTTCTCTATCTCTTCTACCAACCCTATCTGGTACGGATCCCACACTGTTGAGCAGTATTCAAGCAGTGGGCGAACAAGCGTACTGTAACCTACTTCATTTGTTTTCGGATTGCATTTCCTTAGGATTCTTCCAATAACTCTCAGTCTGGCATCTGCTTTACCGACGATCACCTTTATACACTCCTGGAAATGGAAAAAAAGAACACATTGACACCGGTGTGTCAGTCGCACCATACTTGCTCCGGACACTGCGAGAGGGCTGCACAAGCAATGATCACACGCACGGCACAGCGGACACACCAGGAACCACGGTGTTGGCCGTCGAATGGCGCTAGCTGCGTAGCATTTGTGCACCGCCGCCGTCAGTGTCAGCCAGTTTGCCGTGGCATACGGAGCTCCATCGAAGTCTTTAACACTGGTAGCATGCCGCGACAGCGTGGACGTGAACCGTATGTGCAGTTGACGGACTTTGAGCGAGGGCGTATAGTGGGGATGCGGGAGGCCGGGTGGACGTACCGCCGAATTGCTCAACACGTGGGGCGTGAGATCTCCACAGTACATCGATGTTGTCGCCAGTGGTCGGCGGAAGGTGCACGTGCCCGTCGACCTGGGACCGGACCGCAGCGACGCACGGATGCACGCCAAGACCGTAGGATCCTACGCAGTGCCGTAGGGGACCGCACCGCCACTTCCCAGCAAATTAGGGACACCGTTTCTCCTGGGGTATCGGCGAGGACCATTGGCAACCATCTCCATGAAGCTGGGCTACGGTCCCGCACACCGTTAGGCCGTCTTTCGCTCACGCCCCAACATCGTGCAGCCCGCCTCCAGTGGTGTCGCGACAGGCGTGAATGGAGGGACGAATGGAGACGTGTCGTCTTCAGCGATGAGAGTCGCTTCTGCCTTGGTGCCAATGATGGTCGTATGCGTGTTTGGCGCCGTGCAGGTGAGCGCCACAATCAGAACTGCATACGACCGAGGCACACAGGGCCAAAACCCGGCATCATGGTGTGGGGAGCGATCTGCTACACTGGCCGTACACCTCTGGTGATCGTCGAGGGGACACAGAATAGTGCACGGTACATCCAAACCGTCATCGAACCCATCGTTCTACCATTCCTAGACCGGCAAGGGAACTTGCTGTTCCAACAGGACAATGCACGTCCGCAAGTATCCCGTGCCACCCAACGTGCTCTAGAAGGTGTAAGTCAACTACCCTGGCCAGCAAGATCTCCGGATCTGTCCCCCATTGAGCATGTTTGGGACTGGATGAAGCGTCGTCTAACGCGGTCTGCACGTCCAGCACGAACGCTGCTCCAAATGAGGCGCCAGGTGGAAATGGCATGGGAAGCCGTTCCACAGGACTACATCCAGCATCTCTACGATCGTCTCCATGGGAGAATAGCAGCCTGCATTGCTGCGAAAGGTGGATATACACTGTACTAGTGGCGACATTGTGCATGCTCTGTTGCCTGTGTCTATGTGCCTGTGGTTCTGTCAGTGTGATCATGTGATGTATCTGACCCCAGGAATGTGTCAATAAAGTTTCCCCTTCCTGGGACAATGAATTCACGGTGTTCTTATTTCAATTTCCAGGAGTGTATGATCATTCCACTGCAAACCACTCCTAATGCGTACTCCCACATAATTTGTGGAATTAACTGCTTCCAGTTGCTGACCTGCTATTTTGTAGCTAAATGATAAGGGATCTATCTTTCTATGTATTCGCAGCACATTACACTTGTCTACATTGAGATTCAATTGCCATTCCCTGCACCATGCGTCAATTCGCTGCAGATCCTCCTGCATTTCAGTACAATTTTCCATTGTTGCAACCTCTCGATACACCACAGCATCATCTGCAAAAAGCCTCAGTGAACTTCCGATGTCATCCACCAGGTCATTTATGTATATTGTGAATAGCAACGGTCCTGTGACACTCCCCTGCGGCACACCTGAAATCATTCTTACTTCGGAAGAGTTCTCTCCATTGAGAATGACATGCTGCGTTCTGTTATCTGGGAACTCCTCAATCCAATCACACAATTGGTCTGATAGTCCGTATGCTCTTACTTTGTTCATTAAACGACTGTGGGGAACTGTGTCAAACGCCTTGCGAAAGAAACACGACATCTACCTGTGAACCCGTGTCTATGGCCCTTTGTGTCTCGTGGACGAATAGCGCGAGCTGGGTTTCACACGACCGTCTTTTTCGAAACGTATGCTGATTCCTACAGAGTAGATTTCTAGTCTCCAGAAAAGTCATTATACTCGAACATAATACGTGTTCCAAAATTGTACAACTGATCGACGTTAGAGATATAGGTCTATAGTTCTGCACATCTGTTCGACGTCCCTTCTTGAAAACAGGGATGACCTGTGCCCTTTTCCAATCTTTCGGAACGCTTCGCTCTTCTAGAGACCTACGGTACACCGCTGCAAGAATGGGGGCAAGTTCTTTCGCGTATTCTGTGTAAAATCGAACTGGTATCCCATCAGGTCCAGCGGCCTTTCCTCTTTTGAGCGATTTTAATTGTTTCTCTATCCCTCTGTCGCCTATTTCGATATCTACCATTTTGTCATCTGTGCGACAATCTAGAGAAGGAACTACAGTGCAGTCTTCCTCTGTGAAAAAGCTTTGGAAGAAGACATTTAGTATTTCTGCCTTTAGTCTGTTATCCTCTGTTTCAGTACCATTTTGGTCACAGAGTGTCTGGACATTTTGTTTTGATCCATCTACCGCTTTGACATAGGACCAAAATTTCTTAGGATTTTCTGCGAAGTTAGTACATAGAACTTTACTTTCGAATTCATTGAACGCCTCTAGCATAGCCCTCCTCACACTACATTTCGCTTCGCGTAATTTTTGTTTGTCTGCAAGGCTTTGGCTATGTTTATGTTTGCTGTGAAGTTCACTTTGCTTCCGCAGTAGTTTTCTAACTCGGTTGTTGTACCACGGTGACTCTTTTCCATCTCTTACGATCTTGCTTTGCACATACTCATCTAACGTATATTTTACGATGGTTTAGAACTTTGTCCACTGATCCTCAACGCTATCTGTACTTGAGACAAAGCTTTTGTGTTGAGCCGTCAGGTACTCTGTAATCTGCTTTTTGTCACTTTTTCTAAACAGAATAATCTTCCTACCTTTTTTAACATTTCTATTTACGGCTGAAATCATCGATGCAGTAACCGCTTTATGATCGCTGATTCCCTGTTCTGCATTAACTGATTCAAATAGTTCGGGTCTGTTTGTCACCAGAAGGTCTAATATGTTATCGCCACGAGTCGGTTCTCTGTTTAACTGCTCAAGGTAGTTTTCAGATGAAGCACTTAAAAAAATTTCACTGGAGTCCTTTACCCTGCCGCCTGTTATGAACGTTTGAGTCTTTCAGTCTATATCCGGCAAATTAAAATCTCCACCCAAAACTATAACTTGGTGGGGAAATCTACTCGAAATATCTTTTAGACTCCTCCTTAAGTGAACAGTGAACCTCATAGCTTTAGCCATGGTGTCAAAATTCTAATTACTAAACGTACATAAAATTTATATATACAAGATGATTTTTTTCCACTGTGCGTAAACTCTACGGATTGATCGAAGACATGACACGGAACAGTAAAGATTCAATGAACAGATGTCTCGAAAAGCATAACTTCCAAGGTAGAGACCATTTAGTCAATCATACGCTGTTACAGAGACTGCGGTCTAATACGTGCTGTACCATGCAGCCACAGTTACAGTATGTGCTGAAAATGCTTTCAATGTGTCTCAAAGCGTGCATGTACGTGCCGTAGCATGTGCTGTCCCACACGTTCACATCGACCAGGTTGAATCCAAACACTGTCAAAGGCAGCACGAAAATGCTGCTCCAATGTCTCCATATTTGGAATGGGCTCTGTGTACACGATACCTTTGAGATGGTCCCATAACTAGAAACCGCACGGGTTGAGATCCGGTGAACGAGTGCGCCATGCAACTGGACCCTCTCGTCCGATCCATCGACCAGTGAGGACACGACTGAAATGCGTCCTGACAGTAATGGCAAAGTGGGCTAAAGCACTATCATGTCGCAGTCACAGTCTTCAAATCACCACTGGAACTTCTTCCGGCAGGGTGGCTAAAGTTACCGGCAATAAACGCTGATAATTCGGGCCTGTTAGGGGACATGGAAGGAAGACTGCTCCCAAAATACGGTCTCAATTATCCCGGCCAACACACACTGGCTACACGATGTTGATAATTCGCTGTCGTGGGGGTTCTGCATACTATCCCACATATGACTGTTATGAAAGCTGAAGATACCACTCAGCGTAAAGGTGGCCTAATCTGTGAATAGGATGGTTGTCACAAACCCCAGAGCCGACCGCTGTGCCCAAGGGGTTCTAGGCGCTTCAGTACGGAACCGCGCTTCTGCTACGTTCGCAGGTTCGACTCCTGTCTCGGGTATGGATATGTGTGATGTCCTTAGTTACGTTTAAGTAGTTCTACGGCTAGGGGACTGATGATCACAGATGTTAAGTCCCATAGAGCTTAGATCCATTTGAACCATTGTTTTATTAAGTCACGTTGAGACAGTATTGCGGTTTTGTAGTTCCAACTTGCAAAACCTTGCCAACAACTACAGAGTATTTGATGAAATACAAGATATATGAAAAAAAGTGCAAAGATCAGTCTTTCACTCAGCACAAGAAAGGGTAGAAATAGATGGTATGCTTTTTGCTGGGAATTTCTATTTCATATTTATTGGGTTACTGATGTGTATTAACGCGTAGAAAGAAAGCTTTTGGTTAGTTTCAATCCCAGGTGTTCATTAGTAAAATATATATTGGGTTT
Source organism: Schistocerca gregaria (assembly GCF_023897955.1). NCBI lineage: Eukaryota > Metazoa > Arthropoda > Insecta > Orthoptera > Acrididae > Schistocerca > Schistocerca gregaria. The sequence continues at coordinate 101,978,245 of NC_064921.1, read as the reverse complement.
CGGCGTTCTCTTGAAACTGTAACATAATTTCTACTTTATTTTCATCTTTCATTCTTTTTTCTCCAGAGAATTGTAATCAGTGGCGAGTTTTGAGTAATGCAAAATTTCTGTTGTTCTGATGTTAAATTTTACTCCATATGCCAAAACATAGTGAAATTTACACAACTTCACCTCACTAATACGCTACTGCAATTGCATTTGCTATGGAATCCTGAATCATAGTCTGTTATTCAATAAGCAGCTGCGGACATGTCAGAAGAATAACTAACAGAAAATCTTGTTGAAAATATTAAAACAGATTTATAATTTTTTCCCTTTCTTCACTACAATGCCGATTACATTATTCCATTAAAAATCATAGTTACTTCTAACTATATACAGGGTGATCCATTGATAGTGAACGGGTCAAATATATAATGAAATAAGCATCAAACGAAAAAACTACAAAGAACGAAACTCGTCTACTTTGAAGGAGGAAACCAGATGGCGCTACGGTTGGCCCGCTAGATGGCGCTGCCATTGGTCAAACGGATATCAGCTGCGTTTTTTTTTAAATAGGAACCCCAATTTTTATTACATATTCGTGTAGTACGTAAAGAAATATGACTGTTTTAGTTGGACCACTTTTTTCGCTTTGTGATAGATGGCGCTGTAATAGTCACTAAAGTGGTATCACGTAACATTCCGTCAGTGCGGACGGTATTTGCATCATGATACACTACCCGTGTTAAAATGAACCTTTTACCAATGGCGGAAAAGGTCGACATCGTGTTGATGTATGGCTATTGTGATCAAAATGCCCAACGGGCGTGTGCTATGTATGATGCTCGGTATCCTAGACGACATCATCCAAGTGTCCGGACCATTCACCGGACAGTTACGTTATTTCAGGAAACTGGAAGTGTTCAGCCACATGTGAAACACTGACCACGACGTGCAAAAAATGACGATGCCCAAGTAGGTGTTTTAGCTGATGTCGCGGTTCATCCGCACATCAGTAGCAGGCAAATTGAGTGAGAATCGGGAATCTAAAAAACGTTGGTGTTGAGAATGCTACATCAACATCGCTTGCACCAGTACCATATTTCTATGTACCAGGAATTGCATGGCGACGACTTTGAAGGTCGTGTACAGTCCTGCCTCTGGGCACAAGAGAAATTACGGGACGATGACAGATTTTTTGCACGCGTTCTATTTAGCGAAGAATCGTCATTCACCAACAGCGGTAACGTAAACCAGCATAATATGCAGTATTGGGCACGGAAAACCCACAATGTCTGCCACAAGTGGAATATCAGCGACCTTGGCGGCTTAATGTATGGTGCGGCATTATAGGAAGAAGGATAATTGGCCCCCATTTTATCGATGGCAATCTACATGGTGCAATGTATGCTGATTTCTTACGCAATGTTCTCCCGATGATACTATATGATGTTTCACTGCGTGACAGAATGGCGATATCCTTACAACATGATGGATGTCCGGCACATAGTTCGCGTGCCGTTGAAGCGGTATTGAATAGCATATTTCATGACAGGTGGAGTGGTCGTTGAAGCACCATACCATGGCCCGCACGTTCACCGGATCTAACATCCCCGGATTTCTTTCTGTGGGAAAAGTTGAAGGATATTTGCTATCGTGATCCACCGACAACGCCTGACAACATGCGTCAGTGCATTGTCAATGCATGTACGAACATTACGGAAGGCGAACTACTCGCTGTTGAGAGGAATGTCGTTACACGCACTGCCATTGCAATGAGGTTGACGGACATCATTTTGAGCATTTATTGCATTAATGTGGTATTTACAGGTAATCACGCTGTAACAGCGTTCTCAGAAATGATAAGTTCACATAGGAACATGTATCACATTAGAAAACCCGAAATAAAATGTTCAAACGTACCTACGTTCTGTATTTTAACTTAAAAAACCAACCTGTTACCAACTGTTCGTCTAATATTGTGAGCCATATGTTTGTGACTATTACAGCGCCATCTATCACAAAGCGAAAAAAGTGGTCCTACTAAAACATTCCTATTTCTTTACGTACTACACGAATATGTAATGAAAAATGGGGGTTCCTATTAAAAAAAACATAGTTTATATCTGTTTGACCTATGGCAGCGCCATATAGTTTCCCCCTTCAAGCTAGACAATTTCGTACTTTGTAGTTTTTTCGTTTGACGCTTATTTCGAGAGATATTTGGCCCGGTCACGATGTATACAGGAGGTTCACATATTAACCATTGGCTAAGTACTCTCCTGTTTGAGTGATATAATTTGGTAAATACTCATTTCGATATCATGAATATTTTGGGAGGATGATAGGAATTATACCGTGGCGAGGCACGCATAAGACTCACATAAAACCCACTTTCTCAAGATTGGAGACAGTTATAGATCTAAAAAATTATATCTGTTATCCACATTGCATGTGTAAAAATAATCAGCAAATGTTTCCTCATAGTTACTCAGTTTTAATTTGCGACTTATTTTAGAATAAGAACATCTCAATAACTATGGCCACTGACAAAAAGGTGGGTAGTACATAAGAAAGCTGACATATGAGTCTATAAGCTCCCAAAACGTCAAAAGTTTTTACCACATGTCGTATTTGAGAAAAACTACACAGCAGCTTGTGTGTGGATAACATTCTACTCTTACTGATACCGCTGCCTCTACTGGCAGGTTAACCAGTGTTCTCTGTGTGCCCCTGAAAGCACATTTAACTTTGCTAAACAGGACAGTTCCATTAGGGGGCCACACATCGTACACTTAGCAGGATCTGCAGGGCTGTCATGCACACCGAATGTGTCAGGAAATGTGGTTTGCGCATGTCGAACTTCTTGGCTTGATACTTGACGTAAAGCAACTTTGTGCTAACTACCACAGAACGAACTGGGTGTGACATAAGCTGTGCCCATAGCTACGAAATCAGGTCTTGGCGAGACTAGAGCGGACGAGCTTTACGCTATGAAACACTTCTCAGTCGATTTTGAGAAAACTATTCCTTAAATATCAGATTTTTTCGCAATTTATGAGGTCCTGTGTCAACTTGGTACAATGACTAACACCTACTACAGATTGGACTTTTTTTCGTTGATCGCTAAAAGTATAGAAATTAAATAAACCTGTGCACGACATTTTAAGTATGTGCAGTGCTAAGAACACACAGTGTAGTCCGTGCGATTGCTTCATTTCAGATCATACAGTGCAGTGTATGAAAACTGAGTAACATATCACAATTCTACTGAGAGTTGTGAACATAATGATAGCTTTCTCTGTTGTAGAGTTACTGGTTTGTCGGTCTCGAGGTTTAGTAGTAGTTAATGGACCAAGTCCTGTTAGAGCACAATGCGGATCACCTATTTGCAACACTCTTCATATTTCATAAACATTTCACGATATTGGAAAGAGAGTTTCTGCAAATAATCCATGTAAATAGATACGTATTTTGGTGCATGACAATTACGCGAAACTTCTTATCTGTCGACATATAGAAATAACTATGGTTTTAAGACATCGACGTACTTTTTTAAACAACTGTTTGTGAAGGCAATAGTACATTGAAATGGAAGACATTAATATTTTCAATTAAAATTGAAACAAATGAGCCCACGGTCACTATTATTGTTTGTGTTATTGACCAGGTTTCAAGTCTTCTAAGAGTGCCTTCATAATAATTAAAACAATTAAAATGGACTATAACATAGTTACAAAAATTTACAGGAAAAGACATTTTTATATAAAAAAGTGCAAGTACTGACTAACAATAAAAGACAGAGGCAGTACTTACATGCCACATATAATATAATAAACAGGACAGAAGGGCTTTAATCACAAAATATATAAAAGGGAATGCTTGAAGCCGAGCCACTTTGGGCTGTTCGTACCTGTACATTCCTTTTTATGTATTTTGTGACTCATTTGTTTCCATTTTAATTTATAAATGGTCACTGAAGCAAGCAGCCATGCTTAAAAGTCAGTATTTTCACTGTACTACATAGGCTTACTGAACGTTAACCACCATCAGTTAGCCGATATAATATATTATTGCTAATTAACTAGAAGCTTTCTTTCATTTTGCTTTAGGGCCTTTCATTTATTTTCAATAGAATACTTTTTAGCTACGTATAATAACATCAGCTAACCAATTATTCTTCCCCGTGCCACAACAGAAATAATATTTGTAGCAACACATGTTGTCTCTGCTACCCCAGTTCAATTTACTTTATCAAAAGATGGCTCATCCATGATCGCATACTCCTGTGAAGGACCTTGGTGTAAAGAACGTAATGTGATATCCTGTATACGGTCTTTAATATTCACAAGCTCTGGAGAACAATGCATCATAATGCGAGAGCAATTTCACTGATGTTTGTCTTTAATGTACTTACGTAGGACCTCAATAGTCACAAAAATTGAGTCTGTCGTTTCCATTTCTAGCTGTTATCATACAACGATCGTCTCAATTTTTGATCGCTGAAATAATGAATTTATTTTTTTATCAAGTTGCTTACCTGAGGCAGACGCTAATTAAAAATAGTCATATGCAAAGTGAGTGCATCATTTAAGTGGTTTTCATATGACCACAGGTTAAATAAAGTCAGTGGAAAAACTCCTCTGCACCAAATACACGTGGCAGCATTTGGTGAACCGCATTACAATACGTCTGCCGTCGATGACTCCAACACAGTTTGGGAAATGTCAGAGCATTCGAAAGTTATGAGTAATTTGTAAGCAGTCATTGGTTATCTGTTCGTAAATCTGGATCGCACCTAACCACAAAATTCACTATAATTGGGTTTGGCCTGCAGCCATCGACAGATTATTAAGAGTATTCCGATATGAGTGTAAACGTGACATAATTTATACGTGAAATTAAATGAGCACAAATCTTTTAGCAAGAAGTACGTAGCTGACCTACCTAATCAAAGGTATTATTAGTTCCTGATAGGCTGCGTCAGCAAGAAAGACATGTATTCGTCTCACTACTTGTTTGTTGGAGTGTTCAGCCTGAAGACGGTTTTGGCGCAATGCTTTACTCTACTCTATCCTATGCAAGCGTCTCTACACAAGTACTGCTGCCTACATTGGTTGGAACTTGCTTGCTTTTGTCTAGCCTTAGTTTCCCTCCACATTTACCTTCGTTATCAAAATGGTGATGGATTGATGCCTCAGGATATGTCATAACAACCGAATTATTCTTTCAGTCAATTTGTGTCAAAAATTTCTTCTCTCCTCAATTGCATTCAGTACCTCATCATTATGTATACAATGTAGCCATACAATAATTAGCCTTCTGTAGTAACTAATTTTAAAATTCTACTCTTCTGGTGTTAACTTTCATACAAGTTTCGCTTTTGTAAAGACAACACTAAAGACAATTTCCTTGGTAAAAAAAAATTCCCCACACTTAAATTTGTATGTTAACACACTGCAAAACTTCATTCTGCCATTTCCAAGCTGCATTTTACACCGATTTCACTTCTAGCATTGTCAGAAGTTGAAATAGAAAAGTTCATGTACTACTTCTGTTGACTTTGTTCTTCCTTTAATTTCCTCTATTAATTCTACTACATTCCATCAACCTTGATTTAATTTTATTAATGCCCATCTTATGCCCTCTCTTCAAGGCGACATCTAATTCGTTCATCTGATCCCCCAAATATTTTGCTGGTGTTTGAACCATTACAGTCTCACTGCAAAACCTCATTGTCTTATTTTTTCTCCATGGACTTAAACTTGGTTATTCCTTTTTTCCCCTTTCTTGGTTCTCTACACGCAGATAAAATAACATAGGAATTTGCTGCGCCAAAGCCTCGCTACCATATCGGTTAATGCCTGCCTTTCATGTTCTTTGACTCTCATAACTGTCATCTGACTTCTGTGCCTTTTGGGATTTCGGTGACACTGTGAAAATCTTTCTCTAAATCTACAAATTTTACAAATGTAGGTTTGCTTTTCTTCTGTCTGTCTTCTAGAATAAGTCTGTATACTTTTTTGGCCAAACCATTTTCTTATAGATTTTCAATGCATTTCTTCCAATTCATCGTAACTTGTTCTCTTATATGGCCTACCCCATCTTAAGCTGACTTAAATCTACTGAGCTCAGATGCTAAACTAAGGGACGAGGTAATGCAGCAGCACAAAATAATTAACACAAACAGCAATGACAAAAATGGAAATTGTCAAAGCAAGCAGCAGCAAATGCAACAACTTGTATCTAAACATGACAAAGCTCAAGCAGAAAAAATATTACAGTAAAAATGGCCATGTTTAATACCTATATCACATCTTAACACTAGAGTGATGCATCACAAAAAGAAAGTTACCAAGTCGTTAAAAAAATTAATTATACAATTCCTGTGAGGGGAAATATCTATTTTTGTTCCAACTTTTTTACGAAAGTACATCATAAAATTATTCTTTACTAGGTCTGTAGACAGGAAATAGTTATCTTTGTACATGTATTAAATTTTATTTTAACCAGTGCTGCAGTGCAGCAATAAACTAGATATTAAACAAAATGAGCAAATATATATATAAAGCAATCTATGAAACGTCATTCACTAGGAAAATGGCGTCTCCAAAGGCAAAAAAATTTCTCTCAACTAGAAAGACAACAGATGTAAAATGTTTCTCATCATTTCATTAGGCATTTTAGTAAGTATCATAAATTAAGACCTCCACAGTATAATCGTATGCTCTCAAGTTTGAGCGTGTCGTATTTGCGATGCTTTCTACAAAGGAATGTCAATAGCGAGCGTAATGGCCTCCCTTTTTTTTCTGTGCCTCTGAAAGGCAGACACTAATGGCTTGTTTCCAGGTGGCTGTCGCGCAGCTAGGTGCCCACGAGGCATTACGTGCAGGTGGTCACTTAACTTTCTTACCGAAATATTTACGACAGCAGTTTCCGCTACAGTGACAGTCTCATATAAAAATATTTCACAGGTCAAGAATTTGCGTTACACATCTATAGAAACAAAACTCTTTAAATATAATACTGTCCAAAAAATTTTCGCCAGCGTAGTGATACATTCACGCATATGCACACATTTCATAACTCTTAAAGTACGATTCTCGGTTTCCAACATCCTTTTTCACAAACCAGAGTCCCTAACCACTACTCATTATTCCTTGCTTTATTACAGATATACATATTCGTAGACACTTCTTCAATATTTAACCATAAGAAATACGTAGGATTATTAAATTCCTCATATATGGTAGCATCATCTTATTGATGATAAACATACCTCAACAGCATAATCCACATCGTCGTCTTAAAAATAACATCATAACATATGAGGCAAATCTCTAAAACACCTATCTGCAATATTGTCAAAACCTAAAAAAAATCTCAGGTCATTTGAATAGTGTCATCTACCTCAAACGTACTTTAAAAATCATGATCCCATATCAAATAGATCATTGAAAGCTCTCATAGCATCACAATGGTTCCGAAAAAATATGAACAGTTCACAAAGTACAGACCAAATACAATTTCATAAGTGTGAAATTATCCAACTGTGTAATTGCGTAAACATGTGTCACTTACGTAGTAAAAAAATGTTTGTCTCTCAGTTAAATGATCAGATAGCATGTACCCCCTGAGGATTAATGTAATTATACCCTCACGTGCTACAGATTACAGCAATAGAACGAAATGTATCACGGAAAGCCCTTGTAATTCTAAAATCTTGAAAAATAAATGGTTCAAGTACAAAATTAATCACTCAAATGCGTGTCCTGTAGCGCTAAAGTGCGTCTTGTTGTAAGATAATTCTGTGGAAGTGTCGTAGTTATCGTCCTCTGTAAACAAAGTTCTGCTGAAGTCAATGTACTTACCTTGTAATAAACGAAGTGAATTGCTTTGCGTATAGATATCTTAGTTATTACGCTTATTGCGTGATGAAGGAAGTGTTGTGCTTTAACGTATTGTTGTGCTACGAAAAAGGCTGTCTCATTGTTGCTATACCACGAAAGTTACTACTAAAACATGTTATACTTTCCAGAAGAATTCAGAAAAACTGTGCAGATATAAAACAGAAACACCGCAAAAACAACATTGTAAATTGTCACTCACTAGTAGCGTCGTGATAAAATCGTGTAGCTATCAAAGAAACTAACCACTGTGTCATCTGGTATCTCTCAGAAAGCACTTTAAATCCATAATGTATTTTCATGTAAACCAAAATGTTGCAGTAATATTTCATTAGCAGTACTAGTATATGTTGTAAGTATGTCAGCCCTATAGTCGTTACGTAATCGTCCAACTAACAAGCAAGCATGTACACACACAATAACACTGTGTTGTCTGTTCACTATAACAATGCATTCGTTATTACTGTCTAAATATGTTCCCTATGTTCTAGACTGGATAGTTCATTTTAAAACATAGTTGCATGTTAACAATTCCTAAGTGTGACAAAGAGTACTAGTAACGTGAAGTGAAAAATTTTATAGCAAAGACTAAGTAAAAAAGCAGATTCTCTCTCAAGAAACTGTTTTACATGTGAAATGTGGTGCAATAGTTTACTCTTCCGAGTACGCAGATTTCAGCTTCAAAGCAATTGTCATGTTGTATACGTCGATATGGAATGCTAAAATTTGCTCAAGGTTGGCGTCTATGTTATTTTACGCTGAGGCAGCCGGTGCGCGTGGCTGCCTGCAATGTGAGTCATTGTCTGCTATCTCTTTGTTGGCGTGCGTCGTTATTGGGATTTGGAGACCTAACTTCTACAAATTCACCTTGCCGAGAGGACCCAGCCCTGTTTGAGTCCCGCCAGTTCTGATGAAGTTCAGGTCTGTCGTTATGATTATATCGTCTGTCGTCATGTCGGTAGTTCGTGTAGTTTCTTTCTTGTCGGTTACGTGGTGGAGAATTTCTCCCTGAATTGTAACTGCGCGCTGGACCGTTGCGTCTAAAGTTATTCTGTCTCCCGTTATAATATTTATTTTGGTTCCCATATTGTCTGTTTCTCCGATTGTCTCTGTGATAGTCATTACCGCGGAGAGGTGATCTTTCCCTGTAATTATTACTACTCTGCCAACGGTTGTCATACGGGTGGTGTCTGTTTTGGTCACGATTTGTGTTGTGAGAATAGCCTTGTCGTGTCCAGTTGTTTCTTTCATCGCGGAATTACGACGGATGTGACATGTAATTGTTGTGTTCCTGTTTTCGCGTTCCGCGATTGTCAGTGTCAATTTCTAGTTCTTATAACAGTCTCTGAAAAGCTTCAATGTCGTCTTTGCAACGTCCTGCCAAAATAATATGTCGTAAATGTTCAGGCAATTTAATTAAGCAAATGCGGATGAGTTCTGAAGGGCTGTATGGGTTTGACAGGTACTGATTCTTGTGCAACATGTCTTAAAAATATTTCACATGACTGGAAAATTCAGATTGTGCGAAATATTTCATCATTATGACGCCATGTTTTACTCTGTCTTGTGAGGCTTGAGACCAATATGCTGAGAGGAAGGCATGGTAAAATTCTCCTTCACTGTGGCAATTGTGATTGACCGATCGCATTCTTACATCTGTGCTCTAATGACCAGTTGGGAGGGGGGGGGGGGACAATGAGAGAATTGATGAAGCCACGCTTGTGGATGAATGTCGTTGCCAGAATTCTTAAATGTTTTGAATTACGTGTAGTAATGAAGAGCTTATAGTCAAAACCATCATGTCGGCGAGTCGCATGTCCGTCGTTCTTACGACGTTTCGGCGGTTCCATCTCAAAATTCGGTGTACCTTTCCAATTTCTTTCATAATTTCCGAAGTGTCCTGTGTTTATGACTGTTCCGTATTTCTATGTCCCTCTTCACGTATTGGAGCGCGAGTGTCCTCAGAAATATGTAATTCTTGTATTACCTGTGTCAGCTGATCTTGTACTTCCCGGATCTCTCTTTGGTGTTGCGTATTAATTTGATTCTGATTTTGTTTGACTTTCCTAATTTGTTCGCTCTCTTCTGTGTCATTAAAGACTACCGGGTTTGTGTCATTCAGATTACCATCTACCTTCGTAGATAAATTATTTAGCTTGTCTGAAAGTTCAACTACTTTCTCTGATAATGAACTAATTTCCTCCATGTACGTTTCTGAACCAATTTTCAGAGTATCTACTGTGTCCTTTAAGTTTTCTTGAGTTTTGCAAGTTGCGTAACCGAATCGGTAGATGCAACTGAGTCAATTTTAGCTTGCAAGGTCTCATGATTTTCATGAACAATAGTTTTGCAGTTCTTTTGCGGCTGCTTCGTCATTCTATAATGCATTTTCATGCAGCGAAAAAATAGGATGAAAATATGTCATTACAGACTTTTTGACATTTCGATTCGAATTATGTAATTCAGTAGTTGTCTTGATTAATTTGAGAAAACGGTGAGGACGGAAAACCTGAATCTACAGTATTTGCAAAAATGTGTCCTGTCATTTCGGATTCCTGAGGCAAGCTGTGGCCAACCGATCGACAGATAATGCTTCCCTGTTCACTAATTGTTTCACTGTCTACACCATTATTTGCAGCCCACTCCATTTCCCTATGCACAATTACCAAATTACTACTTTGAACATTAGTTAATTCATTACTCGGCGGCGCTAACACACTGCTTTCGTCTTCACTGTCATTTCTCAGTTTACTTTGAAGCCTAGTATTACGTTTTTCACACGCCACTGTTGTCACAATATTTCACACGACAACACAGAAAAGCACAACTTGAAAAACAAAATAACAAAACACATTAACATAGCATTGAAAATAATATCTAGTTAATTGCAAGCGCAGCTGCGAAATGCTTGGTGCGAATCTACATGCATGCCACAACTGTTTTACTGTACAACAATGAAAAACTACAACGACAAAGGAAATTCTCTCTATAATTACACGCTAGCAATAAACAAAAGCTACACTAATTACACAAACTACAAGAAAAAAATCAGAAGATTCCAGTGAGGTATCCTCGGCTAAGGTCGACATATGAAACGTCTTCTTTGAACAATTGTGCAAGACTGTGCTTAAACTGACACACAATATTTTTAGCGCAATGCAATCTTACTTTCAGTAATCGCTACAAAGAATGGCCCTGACTAACATTAACCTATACGTTTCACAAATCACTTACCTCACAAAAATCTTGGTTACTCGAACTACTGCAATACAGCGAGCGCCACTACTGCCAGCTAAATAAAATATTCCAACTACGGAAGGCACTAACTACTGATAGGGATAGTTAGCAAATGAAAGATTTTAATAGAGAACAAACAATGTATTTACCTTAATATCATCAGAAGTCATAATATGCATAGCAGTTCATGACATCCAGTCTTACAAATGTCAAAACTCCGCCATCTCTCTCCTCACATCCACCACTGCTGGCGGCTCACCTCCAACTTCGCACCGCTGCGCGCTGTTAACATCCAGCTGCCCAACACTACAATGGCCGACAACAATGCAAACTAACCACAGACTGCACAGAGCATAGCCAGTGATTTTTATACAGAGCGCTACGTGGCGTTACCAACAAGAAAACATAAACAGCCTACTTACATCGCAAACGAGATGGTCTCTTCTCAGCAGACCGATTCCCGGACACTGGCTGCCATTCTGTTAACACCTGAAACAATACAAACCAAACAATACGATGACACAGACACAATAGAAACAAAGTGAAACTGACCGCAACTAGAAGTTGGTAAGCACGAGCGAAACCACGGTCTGCTACCAGTGATACGCCTACTAAACCAGCTGGGCAGAACAGGTAATTACGATTGTGGAAAGGACCAAATAAGGCTGGGTTCAGTTTCATCTTCCAATTGTAATTTATTGTAATTTACTAACACTTTTACAACCAAAGCGGCACATAGCCGAACCTTTACCGAATGCAACTCGTTCACACCTGAAGGCCTCCAAACAAGAAATCTTAACAAATCAACAAGATAAAATCCAATTAAGTTTGCAATAAAATAATTACTAAAAAATCACAGCAAAAGGTCCAATACCAAAGGGTAAAGGCCACAATTAAGTTTCAAAATTTGAGAGTATATTACCACAATATTTTAAAAGGCAGAAGGCCGCAATTTCTAAGCTTGAAAGATAAATAAAAGAATTAATTATTCAAAAATTTCAAGAAAAAACCGTAAGCTTTAAATTTTAAACAGCTGAAAACATAGAATTAGACACCGGTGGCACTCAGAAGCCTCAAGGGAAGTCGGCCTGCTCTCGTTCACTTAGGCGAGACAGGTGGTGAGCCCAACTACAGTTGATCCATCGGGACCCAACCAAAGGACAGCCATCAATCAGTACACGAGAACTCAAACAGAAAAGGTTACAAACGTGATAATCCACAATGTAGTATGTATTAGCTGTCAGAATTACACACCACGTGGGACAGCGACAACAGGTGAGGGAAGGACGCTGTCTGAAATTACGTTAGTGGCCAGGGCAGGTGACCATAACGGCCACAAGGCAGAAAATTCCACTGGTGCACTCGAAATGTACACTCCTGGAAATTGAAATAAGAACACCGTGAATCCATTGTCCCAGGAAGGGGAAACTTTATTGACACATTCCTGGAGTCAGATACATCACATGATCACACTGACAGAACCACAGGCACATAGACACAGGCAACAGAGCATGCACAATGTTGGCACTAATACAGTGTATATCCACCTTTCGCAGCAATGCACGCTGCTATTCTCCCATGGAGACGGTCGTAGAGATGCTGGATGTAGTCCTATGGAACGGCTTGCCATGCCATTTCCACCTGGCGCCTCAGTTGGACCAGCGTTCGTGCTGGACGTGCAGACCGCGTGAGACGACGCTTCATCCAGTCCCAAACATGCTCAATGGGGGACAGATCCGGAGATATTGCTGGCCAGGGTAGTTGACTTACACCTTCTAGAGCACGTTGGGTGGCACGGGATACATGCGGACGTGCTTTGTCCTGTTGGAACAGCAAGTTCCCTTGCCGGTCTAGGAATGGTAGAACGATGGGTTCGATGACGGTTTGGATGTACCGTGCACTATTCAGTGTCCCCTCGACGATCACCAGAGGTGTACGGCCAGTGTAGGAGATCGCTCCCCACACCATGATGCCGGGTGTTGGCCCTGTGTGCCTTGGTCGTATGCAGTCCTGATTGTGGCGCTCACCTGCACGGCGCCAAACACGCATACGACCGTCATTTGCACCAAGGCAGAAGTGACTCTCATGTCTGAAGACGACACGTCTCCGTTCGTCCCTCCATTCACGCCTGTCGCGACACCACTGGAGGCGGGCTGCACGATGTTGGGGCGTGAGCGGAAGACGGCCGAACGGTGTGCGGGACCGTAGCCCAGCTTCATGGAGACGGTTGCGAATGGTCCTCGCCGATACCCCAGGAGCAACAGTGTCCCTAATTTGCTGGGAAGTGGCGGTGCGGTCCCCTACGGCACTACGTAGGATCCTACGGTCTTGGCGTGCATCCGTGCGTCGCTGCGGTCCGGTCCCAGGTCGACGGGCACGTGCACCTTCCGCCGACCACTGGCGACAACATCGATGTACTGTGGAGATCTCACGCCCCACGTGTTGAGCAATTCGGCGGTACGTCCACCCGGCCTCCCGCATGTCCACTATACGCCCTCGCTCAAAGTCCGTCAACTGCACATACGGTTCACGTCCACGCTGTCGCGGCATGCTACCAGTGTTAAAGACTGCGATGGAGCTCCGTATGCCACGGCAAACTGGCTGACACTAACGGCGGCGGTGCACAAATGCTGCGCAGCTAGCGCCATTCGACAGCCAACACCGCGGTTCCTGGTGTATCCGCTGTGCCGTGCGTGTGATCATTGCTTGTACAGCCCTCTCGCAATGTCCGGAGCAATTATGGTGGGTCTGACACACCGGTGTCAATGTGTTCTTTTTTCCATTTCCAGGAGTGTAGTTAACCAATATAGTTATTTCCACTGCATGGCGGCTAAATTTCATCAATACAAACACACTGTTTTGCTCACAGGAAAACCTCCCAAACAGCAAATTACCGAAACAAACCACACAACGTGAATGGACGTGGGGTAGTTGAAACAACTACTGAACCTTGACTTCCTGGGTCAGTGAATCACGAAGCTCGTAGCGATCAAACAGCTCCACACACGCTCCGATACTGCGCAGGGACCGGCAGTCGACCCAGCCGACTGAACCGCGCGGAGATAACTTCCCTCATCCGCAACAACCGACCGTCTCCCTGCAGACCCCCTAGCCGGAAACTATATGCACCAAACCAAAGATGGTACACGGCGCAAATATCCATACGTATCGCTGCTGCCACACGTAGAAGGAAGACGAAGCACGGCGTAACCACAACAAGGGCGGGAAACCAAACACAAATAGACAGCGATGTTCACTAAAACCAGTAGTTGGGAGTGAGCACGGTTCAGTATCTTCTTCATGAAAGCTTTATTTATAATTGTAGTACCTTTATTTTTCGCTTCACGGTCTCTTTCTTACCCTCTTCTTCCCTTTGGTCATCTTGCATTCATTCTACGTCTTTCTTCAGGAATCTCTTGATTAAACCGGAGAACGGTAGGTGTATTTACTCTGCAGAATGAACAAGAGTCGTCTTGGTACAAACACGTCTAATTAGCAATACAGATTTTATTTGTAAGTTACCTTCTTAAAGTTGGATCTGATGTCCACAATTCGGATATGTAAACCACTGTCTCACAGATTGAGCCGTGGTGCGCCTTTTTTGGCACACCATCTCTTTGGCAGTACTATCGATTACCCGGTTGTACTACGATCTTGCCCCAGTTATGATCTGCCGGCAGATTTTTGCCGTAGGGTTGTTGGTCGTCGGACTCGTTACGAGGCGCTAGGACGTGCTTGAGGGGACGACGGACCAAGCACGCTGGCTCGGGCAGTGGTGGCGCAAGTTTGTGGTGGACCTGTCTGATGGTAACTTCGGCCGCTGCTCGTCGCATTGCTTTGGGGCCTGTTTTGTCGGAGAGAGCCATCCCTCGAGACCATCACGAACACCGCTCTCCATAGTACGTGTAAGTGGTTTTGGTGTCTTGGTTTCGTCAAATGATTTGCGTTGCAGCGAGTGAACTTGTTGGTTGGTTCAAATGTACGTGTTGTCGAAGTAAGAGCAGCCGGCAGAGTCTGTTTGACTGTATGCAGACCAGCAGTTACTATTAGCTTTGAAATCCGCTGATTGGAGGACTATTAAAAGGCAGATTAGCACGAATTCGTGAGTGTGATTTTGGGTTTATTGCCATCAAACGACGTCTCTGGTATATTGCAGTAAGACAAAAAGAATTCGCAGCCAGTTATTCTGTTATCAGTAAAACTTACATTTTATAAAGCTACTCATTTATATGTGCTTCAAAATATACGTGCACTTATTGAATGCACTCACTCAACAGTAAATGGTTTGTATATTTATTGTTTATCTATTTCTTAAGGTATATTGATTGATGTTTGGTTGGTGTTTACCGTGTCTTCTGCGGTCTGTTTGTGTTCCAGTTTCTGCGAGTTGGGGTGAATGGGTGTGGTGCCACGTCCCACTTCGGTGCACAGAAGCTGTGTCGTACCGTCTAAAGGGAAGTGACTCCCGGCTGGGCCAAAGCCTTTAGCTGTTTGGACGGTTGGTCGGCTGCTTCCAGCATTTAAGTTAAGTCAAAAATGGTTCAAATGGCTCTGTGCACTATGGGACTTAACATCTATGGTCATCAGTCCCCTAGAACTTAGAATTACTTAAACCTAAATAAACTAAGGACAGCACACAACACCCAGTCATCACGAGGCAGAGAGAATCCCTGACTCCGCCGGGAATCGAACCCAGGAACCCGGGCCTGCGAAGCGACAACGCTACCGCACGACCATGAGCTGCGGACCTAAGTTAAGTCACACTTGTCCAGGTCAGGCTGGGGTCACTGCCCGTTTGATAAATATAACCTATTTCGTGACTTTTCGTTTTTTTTCTTTTAAAAAAAGGGGGTTTTAAATTTCTTCAATGTGGGGGGTTTGAAACGAACTGATGCTTTTGGCAAACTACCTACATATGGTAATCTTTTTTTTAAAAAATTGTGCCATTTTCTTTTTGAAATCAAGTTCATACTGTAATTTATTTGAAATCTCTGTGAGTCATGTCTTTGAATCTGTTGGTAATTATTATCTGCTGTCTTCCTTGAGAATCAAGGTATCTGTAATATTTTATAAGGAGATGCCCACGTCGTCTCTTACCTGTTTTGAATAGACAATGAATCTGGTATTTGTTGTTCAAGGAGTGACATTTCAGGGGCCTTGACCTTCCATCCTAAGTGTACCCCTCATCCCCACTTCCTACGTAACACAGACGGCGTAAGCAGTTAGGATTAAATGGCTTCTTTGCATAGTACGTTTTCGACAAACACTTCTGTACTGGGAATGTTATTGTCGTCTTTTCTATTTTTGCGTACATTAACGGTTTAAATATGCCTTCCTGTTTATAAAATCTACTCCTGCGCCTCTACCTTATGGATATTTTACTTCACTCCACTAAATATTATTATGTAATTTCAAAAGACCAGTATTGCCTCAAAAAAAAATCTACCTACAGGATGCCAATTATTGAACTATATGAAAAAAAACTTAAATTAGTTGCGAATTACGACATGTGCACAATTAATTCAGTATGTAAAAGTCACTACACATATTCGAATTCAGGTTATGACATGTTCGATATGCATGCCTCGTCGACGATGATGCAGCGCACACGAATATCGACATTCTGCATAACCAACTGAAATGTCGGAACATCTATGCTGTCGATAACCTTCAGAATGCCTGTTTTCAGCTCAGCAATGGTTTTGGGATTATTGCTTTACGAGTACACCTTGTCCTTAATACAGCCTTATAAAAAGGAGTAGCATATGTTCAGATCCGGAAACCATAGTGGCCAATAGAGGTCCATGACACTGGCCTCTGCGTACCCCAGAGCCAGAATACGGTCCCCAAAGTACTCGTCCACGACATCAAACACTCTCCTGCTTCCATGGGGTCGAGCGCAGTCTTGCATGAACCACATCTTCTGCAAATGAGGGTCATTTTGGATAATGGGGATGAAATCATCTTCTAGGATCTTCACGTGCCTTTCTGTAGTCAGCGTGCCATCAAGTAATATTACACCGATTCTTCCGTGACTGCACACTGCACACCACACAGTCAGCTGTTGAGGATGAAGAGACTTCCCGATAGCGAAATACTGATCCTCAGTTCCCCAAACGCGCAAATTGTGCTTATTGACCAACCCATCAAAATGAAAGCGGGCTTCGACGCTAAACCAAACCATACCATGCGCATTCTAATTCCCATCATGCTCCGACGCCAACCGTGCAGTTCGAACGTTCTAACGCAAATAGTTACGACTATTTTATTTTTTGTAGTTGAATAACTGTCACCCTATTTATTCTAATATTTTTATTGCAGTTTATTGTCGCATTTGTCTTAATAGTGACTATCTGTTTCGTTCAAATTTAGAATTTGTTTAGATCAGTTGTAGTTGTATGTCAGAGCACAGTTTCCGTAAGTCGCTAATGTACAATACAATGTTAGAAAAATAATGATTTGACACCATGTTATGGTTTCATAAACTGTCTCTACATCTTTTTCCGACTTGTACACGATTTTACTACGCTGCCTTGCTTGCTGCCTACATGAATCGAGTGATCAACTATAAACATTTAATGTGTCGTCTTTATTTACTTATAACGTACCACAAAAACACACTTCTTTTTCTTATGAAACTGCTTTTTGAACATTTTTATGAGCAATAATATCATTTTTGTTTGTTCCGTTTCTTTTATCGATGACAATTTTTATGTCAATGGATATCAGGTACTGTTCAAGTTTCACTAACAGTGCAGTTAAATGTCAGTTACTTTAATGCAAACAAATTTTCTACAGTTGTTCTATGAGTCCTAAGCGTTCTTTATCTAAAAACTCTCTCATTTTTGTTCCGATTCCTTTCGTCAGAAATGCACCATAGTATCTAACCTCGTAGCAGCATCCGGCCGAGACAGAAGCAGCAACTGGGAAGTAGCCGATTCTGTGACTTTTACGATTTCCTAAGCACGAGCGAATTGTATAATCCTTTTATACTTTTTGTTTCTTGAGTTTTCGCGTGTTAATTTAATATCTAAAAGGCACAGTCCTCTCGTTTTTGTTTGATATTGCAAGTTCCTAATACGGGGGCATTAGTTTGTTTTACCTGAGTCCTTCAGTAGTTCGTTTCTTGAATCTCTGCGTATTAACCTAATGTATTGGACACTGTTCTTGCGCTTTCGTCAGGGTCCGTTGTAGAGTTACGCAGCAGGTGTCCATAGTCCGTTTGTCCTAGTGGTGCAGTTTTCCACGATCTGACAGGGACTATGACTGTTGTGTGCGGATGCGAGCTGAGTTGGAGGACACTTCGCTCACAGCTCCAAGCTGTGATGGCTTCGGTTACACAGCTTGAAGCTGCAGTGGATGAGCATCACTGTTGTGGGCCGGCTGTGGGGATACAACAGGCATCCAGCACGTCCGAGTCCTCCGTTTGGTACTCACCTGTGGGCAGCTATCTTACTGCTCGAACTGAGGCTGACCCCTCACCCGTGGTGGAGTGGGAGGTCGTCTCAGGGTGTGGCAGGCGGCGAAAGACTTCCCAGGGGGCTTCTGTAAGGCCTCCCCGGTTAGTCTCATAAACAATTTCCATGTGGTTTCTGTGGCTGACATTGTCACTGAGCCAGTTACAGTTGCCTGTCGTGTTTCAGAGTAAACTTCTTAGCCTACAAGATCCGAGAAATCACAGAGGGTGGGATTATTGGTAGTTGGGAGCTCCAGTGTCAAGAGCGTTTTGAGGCCTCTTAGATGTCTTACCATGAAGGGGAAGAAAGCCAATATGCACTCCGTGTGCATACCGGGTGGAGTCATTCCAGACGTGGAACAGGATGATATAAAGAGCACAGGGTGCAGCCAAAAACAGGTGTTGGATCATGTCGGTACCAATGATGCGAGACATAACAGTTTTCACAGCGAACCTTTGTTTCAAAACAGGCATGAAATTCAAAGAGATTCTAGAGATTCTGGTCGTATGTGAAGTACGCTAGCAGAAAGATAAAATCAATGATAGTGAATCATGATCATTGGGAAAACTGGAACAGAAGAAAATCGAAGTTTTTAAGATGTGGGGTTACACAAGACTGTTGAGAATTAGTTGGATTGATAAGATAAGGAATGAAAAGGTTCTGTACACAATCGGTAACGAAAGGAATCTACTGAAAAGGTTGGAAGAGATAAGATGGTAGGACAAGTTTTTATTATTAGAGAGTAACTTCCTTTTTATTACGGGGAGTTGCTGAGGATAAAACCTGGAGGGGAAGGCGGATACTAGATTATGTCCAAGAAATAGGTGAGGATGTAAGCTGCATTTGATACTCTGAGATGAAGGAGGTGGGACAAGAAATGAAATTGTTATTGCTTCTGGAATTTCAGTTATCTTCATTGTATAATTAGCTGCAAAGAATGTACACAGTAAATGTCAGAGTGTCGTTCTGATCTCTCTATGGT
The DNA here is from genome assembly GCF_023897955.1 of Schistocerca gregaria. Taxonomy (NCBI): domain Eukaryota; kingdom Metazoa; phylum Arthropoda; class Insecta; order Orthoptera; family Acrididae; genus Schistocerca; species Schistocerca gregaria. The sequence continues at coordinate 101,958,680 of NC_064921.1, read as the reverse complement.
GATTTCAGATTGACTCCGCATTTATGAATTTACGGAAAGCCTCTGACTTTGTACCACACAAGCGGCTTGTAGTGAAATTGCGTGATTAGGGAATATTGTCTCAGTTATATGGCTAGATTCGTGGTTTCTTGTCAAAGAGGTCACAGTTCGTAGTAATTGATGGAAAGTCATCGAGTAAAACAGAAACGATTTCTGGCGTTCCCCAAGGTAGTGTTATAGGCCTTTTGCCTTTCCTTATTTGTAAAAACGATACAGGAGACAATCTGAGCAGCCGTCTTAGTTTGTTCGCAGATGACGCTGTCAGTTATCGACTAGTAAAGTCATTAGAAGATCAAAACAAACTGCAAAACTATTTAGAAAAAAACATCTGTATGGTGCGAAATTCGCAATTGATCGTAAACAACGAAAAGTGTGAGGTCATCCGCATAACCACTAAAAGGAACTCGTTAAACTTCGGTTACACGATAAATCAGTCTAATCCAAAAGCTGCAAATTCAACTAAATACTTAGATATTACAATTACGAACAACTTAAGTAGGAAGGAACACATAGATAATGTTTTGGGGAAGGCTAACCAAAGACTGCGTTTTATTTGCAGGACACTTAGAAAATGCAACAAACCTACTAAGGAGACTGCCTACACTACGCTTGTCCGTCATCTTTTAGAATACTGCTGCCCGGTGTGGGATCCTTACCAGATAGGACTGACGGAGTACATCGAAAAAGTTCAAAGAAAGGTAGCACGTTTTGTATTATCGCAAAATATGGGAGAGAGTGTCACGGAAATGATACCGTCTTTGGGCTGGACATCATTAAAAGAAAGGCGTTTTTCGTTGCGGCAGAATCTTCTCACGGAATTCCAATCACCAACTTTCTCCTCCGAATGCGAAAATTTTTTATTGACATCGACCTGCATAGGGAGAAACGATCACCATGATCGTACGGAAAAATATAGGTGTTCATTCTTTCGCGCGCTATAAGGTATTGGAATAATAGAGGATTGTGATGGTACTTATTTTTTATTTTGTAAGAAGTTTTATGTCGTTGAACTAAATCATCAACAACATGATATCAGGGACTAACAGTAATAAACGACAAGTGTTACAAAGTTTGAAAGAGGCTCAACCTGAGTTGGTGTTGTGCAGTGTGGCAATTTTTGTTTGCATCTGTTCCTAGTTCATTTTCTTTGTTATATTTGTAGTGAATATGTGATAATCAAAATCAGCGAAACATAACAGACTTAACTGAAAAGGTGTTCTTTGCCTATTCTGGCATTCAACTAGGCGACCCAGATAAATTTTGAGCACCCCATACAGTATGTTAGGTATACATAGAAGACTTACAGCAATGGTTAAAGGAAATGAAAAAGAGTCTCAGGTTTTGCGTCGCTATGGTGTGGCGGGAGCAAACGAACCACTGTGATCATTGTTACTTTTGTTGCACTGATGTTAGTGGTTATAATTCCAAAAAACACACTGTATTCAGTCGCCAGATTCCTCATGGGCCAGGCATTCCAATATTCCAACCTCCATACTCACCACAAGTAATTGTACTTCCTAGTAATATATCTAGTAATGCTAATCCAGTGGATTCAAGCAATGAAGCAGAGCCTGATTTTGAGTGTGACAGACATCGGAACCTTGAGGTGTTTACTCAGTCCGAATTCAGTGATCCTGCGAGAGACATAGATCTAACCAATGAAAATGCAGAACTGCCTGCATCTAGGCCGAAAGACAAGAATTTATTGGTTGAAAGTATGTCTATTCGTTTCTATATGTAGAGCGAGTTAGAGTTTACACCTTTACTTTGAACCAGAATGTGACTTCGTATACCTGAATGATACCTGGATTAAAACATGAATTTGGAATAGAATATGAAAAACAAGCTTGTAGGTTATTTATTAATTCCTCTAAAAGAAGTTCAAAAGCTGTTTTTTGAGATTGAGATGACAAATATCCATCAGTGCCGATTAGTCATTCATTGCGCTTAAAAGAAACTTATGAAAACATGCAACTAATACTTACAAAATTAAAATACCCAGATGTGTGTCGAGATTTGAAGGCGTGTATGGCATTTGGCCATCAGGCATGATTTACTAGTCCCACGTTTTCTGTGGAGGTTCGTCAGTGGAGCCAGAGATCTACACTGGGTCAGAGACAAATGCCCAGTTCGCCGAAGTACCATTCCTGGGACTGGAAATGTTTCGCGATTCAGCCTTATCGATCGTGAAATAATACTGTTCCACCCTCTCAACAATAATCTAGGTATGATGAAGCAATTTGTGTAAAGAATTTTATACAGTTGTAAGATGTTTCAACTATTTTTGTGACTGTTGTACTAATTTGTCAGAAGCCAAACTCAAACAAGGTGTTTTGTTGGACATGACATCCGCAAATTTATATGTGACGACGAATTTGGTGCTACAGTGACGTATGATGGAAAAGTGGCGTGGACTGCATTTAAAGATGTCGTTAAAATTTTTTTGTGAACGTGAAGGATGCAAATTACAAGAACATTGTTCAAAACGTGCTTTAGAAGTTTGAAAAATTGGAGTGTTTGATGAGTCTGTGGAGAGCTTGAAACTTCGATTTCTTAAATCACGTTTGGACTTCTTTCCTGAAAACCTCGGTGGAATCAGGGACAAGTAGGCGGTAAGATTTCATCAGGATATTCGTGTCTTGGGAAGAAGATATCAAGGACGTTGGAATGTTTCTGTGGTTGCTGGCTGTTGCTAGTACTACATCGAGATAACCCAGAGTCATACCGTAAGAGGAATAGCAACTTATGAAGTTATGTACAGAAAAGAAGGAAAGCACATTAGTGTGGAAATTATGATGTTCCTAAATAAATTCCAGAGAGTTGATATTTAAGGTATATTATGCAGATATATAATCTTATAATTACTTTAGCCAAGTATTTAATAGGAGATTTCAAAGTAACTGTATGTGATAGAGAATACAATTGGAGGAAAAAAGGTACGTGATAGAGAAAAATGGAAAAGCTTATTGTATTTTGGTTACTGGCGGGTTGTCTTTGTAAGACAGCTCATGGAGACGAGCAAATTCCAGTGTACAGACGGACATCTCAAAAGTACAGAAGTAAGTTAACTTCACGAACAAATCTCTATAACCGCAAATTTGGTGGAACTATGTGATTAATTCACTGAGAAAGTCTACGAACTGACACTTTCACCAAAACTGGAAAAGTACATTCTTTGTACCAAATCGTTTCCTACTTTGCTATTGGTTCCCCAACAATCGTACATCCACAAATCTGCATTTACACATTAATATACGTCATTGCTTGGATTTGTAGGTTACACCGATGTAGAACTCTCACAAATTGCTCTAAATTTCCTCTTCAGCCAATGTATATTCGAGCGAAGCTACTAACAGTGATTCATTATAACGAACAATGTCCCAACTCAGTATTCAGCAACGTGTTGGAGTCCACCCGTTCCCACAGCATTTGTAAATGCCTTAACAAGTTATTAGCTCTTTCTGTCATTCAAAGGGGCTTCCATGCAAATATAAGTGGCCTTCACTGCATTTTTTCTTTCTACTTCTATACGACATGTAGACTTCGTAATCTATACCTCTCTGCACGTCTCCAGGCACACCAGTTATGTGACTGCATCAAGTCTGTATTCTATCCTCAAGGAATTCGAACTATCCTTCCATCTCAATCAGTTTCCCTCCTCGTACAAATGGTGGCCCCTAGCGATTAACCTTTCTATCTCTGACACGCTTTCAACATCCTAGCACGATAAGTAACTTTATCGTAAAGGATAGTTGGTCGCCTACCTCTGCTGGATTATGAAACAGTGCTTGAGGTCTATTTACTATTCTACCGAATTTAACAAATCTTCATTTTCAGCGCAGCACCCAAGACTCTTTGCCCCCCCCCCCCCCTGCCTTCCCTTAATGAAGTGGCAGGGCGGTTCCTAAATTGGGAGAAATGGGCTTCATATTCCTGTCCATCCATCATAATTTAGTTTCTCTTGAATGTTGTGATTTAACCTGGAAAGGCTGTTTACAAGACAGATTGAGCTACCGTCAGCTGGCTCAGTAAAACGTTTTGTTCCCTGGTGCAAAGTTGGTTCTTAATCATAGTGTAAGTAGGCTGTTTAGGTTTTTATGTTGGTAACGCCACGTGGAACTCTGTATAAAAATCACTGACTGTGCTGTGTGCAGTTTGTAGCTGGTTTGCATTGTTGGAATATTCTCTATTGTAGTGTTGGGCGTCTGGATGTGAACAGCGCGTAGCGTTGCGCAGTTGGAGGTGAGCCGCCAGCAGTGGTGGATGTGGAGAGAGAGAGAGAGAGAGAGAGAGAGAGAGAGAGAGAGAGAGAGAGAGAGATGCCAGAGTTTTTGGAGATTACTATAAGCGGACGATCTGGGTGTGTGTCAACCAGAAAAAGGAAATTTGTAAATATTGTTGTCATGAAAAATGACTTTTGAACATTATTAAAGTAAATACATTGTTTGCTCTCTATCAAAATCTTTCATTTGATAACTATGTCTATCACTAATTATTGCCTTCAGTAGTTAGAATCTTTTATTTAGTTGACAGTATTGGCGCTCGCTGTATTGCAGGAGTTCGAGCAACGAAGATTTTTGTGAGGTAAGTGATTCATGAAACGTATAGGTTATTGTTAGTCAGGGCCATTCTTTTGTACGGATTATTGAACGTCCGATTGAGTTGCGCTAAAAATATTGTGTGTCAGTTTAGTGTTGATCAGAATAAGTAAAGAGGGAAATGTCTGAGTACCTTCAGTTTTGCTCAGCTGTTTGAAAATCAATTAACGTAGATGTTTAGCAGCACAGTCATTCTCAATTTTTCTAAGGGGATGTTTCAATAGGTCTAACTGAGGCTAGTGAAAAAAAACATGTTCTTGCCTAACATATTTTTCCAGTATTCTTATTTTGGCAAATGACAACCTGGTACTAGATCCTACGTAACAACCAGTTCTTGACTTAGAAACACACATTTCCACATGGTTCGTACGACTACATTGACCCACACAGCACACTCTTTAACTAGTAGCCAGCGAAAGTATACATGTCACGATCTGCTGTCTACAAACCAACTGTTAACTGTTAGTAAACAGTTCGAAATTTCAACGATGGTTATCAGTATGTTCGCTCAGTACTATAACGTTCAATAACCTTCAATAACCCTCTGTTCGCAATTACGACTGTACAGGACATTACTCAAAATTTTTTTCATCTCACAGGGTAAAAGTCACACATTTCTCTAAAATTTTTCAGTACGCGCGGCAAATCTCTCTCGCGAACGTTCTCTCTTCTAACTTAAGTTTACCTTTCCCGAAAAGTAAACTGAAAATAATCTTATTTTTACCTGTCTTACGGTCAGAAATAAAGATTCTGCTTCTATGACCCTTACAATAGCTGCTTTACATTAAGCAAAACATGAATCCGACTCACTTCTCCATTATACCATTCAACTCACATTCTCATTCATCATAAATTATAACAATTTCTTGATTAACGTGTCACATTCATGCTTCATTCAGCCCCTCGTTCACTCTGACAGTCAGAAATGAAAATAATTATCTCTGACACTGAGAAGGATAACTACTGAAACGTTTCATTGTTTACACAGTATTGAAAAAATATTGTTTAATTAACTACCTTGCAACAAAGTTCTCAGCTTAAACCACCTTCTTGTGCCCTTACAAATATTGTCACAGTGTCAGAATGTTGTTTCCAATGTGGAATTGGATATTTGACGTTTTTTAATTAATTTTTATTATCTCTAAAACTGTTTCAAGTGTTATACCGTACTGAAAATCGTAAAACGGCGAACTATCGCTGTTATGAAAGGCAAACACACTATAGAACTTCATTTCGATTGATTTACGGTGAATGGCTTAATCAATTCACACATTGATGTGTAATTGAAATTATCTGCAACCAGCAAGCGATCACAGGGACGACAGGTGGTAAAACTTTGCAGCGTGGGGACGTGCTAGGTAGGGCATCAGAGAGCCACTGAGACGAATCTTAGATCTCCCTGATCGTGAAAGCGTATCGATATACCAGTATGACACGTGTGAAGACCCTCCCCCCCCCCCCCCCCCCACACACACACACTCTTACTAAACCTCCAGAAATGTCTCAGTCTAGCCGGTGAGTCCGTAGATGGTGCGATAATTAAGCCAGTACGTCCTTGAACTGAGTTAGTGAGCTGCCGCGTAGTAATTCTATCTACCTGTTATGTGGAGATGCTCTCGTAGTCTTATGTCCCTTTGTAGAGCCGTAGCTCGGATTCTGAAATGCAATACTGCTGTTTCTGTTTTATGTAATGAAGCAGGAAGAAATTTTTTCTGCAAGTAATTTTTTACACAGGATGTCATTATGGTGCGTTTATTTAAGATACACCATAAAATGAACTTGTTCACACTGATTATAAGCTAACTATTTACGGAACGAGAGCATGGTCTACTGCGTAACTTGTACGACACAGCCTGTAATAGGAGCGTAGAATAGGTATAGTTCGTAAAAGAGCGTACATCTTCGGTTATGCTAAAGTTGTTCACTTATTTATCAATGTAAGCGTTTGCTGACATCGTGAAATTACTGAAAGATAGTCTTTATAATCTGTACACTTCTCCTAAAGGCTGACGGTCAAAAGTCAACTTTTGCTAGCATGTGTATATAATAACAGTTACTTAATTCGCACCAGAATACATTTATTTTCCCTACGTATCTCTTTGCTGACATCACAAGCGGTTTCTGCTTACATACGTTTGCTTTCTTTCACACATTTCCACAGCCCCAAATTGTTTTTCATTTCTAATCAATTCTTTGTCGTCCTTTCATTCCATCTCTAAACCTTTCCAACTACTAGGACCCTTTGCATTCTTCTCTGATGTTTTTCTATATGCTCTCTACACAAAACCAACCCCACGCAAAAAAAAGAAACCAATTACACACCTCACCCTTAAATCAACAAGCTGCAGCTTCTCATCAAATGGTTCAAATGGCTCTGAGCACTATGGGACTCAACTGCTGAGGTCATGTCTCCTAGAACTTAGAACTACTTAAATGTAACTAACCTAAGGACATCACACACATCCATGCCCGAGGCAGGATTCGAACCTGCGACCGTAGCGGTACGCGGTTCCAGACTGTAGTGCCTAGAACCGCTCGGCCACACCGAGCGGCCAGCTTCTCATCCTTCCGTCCCTAGTCCCAGTTATCACAATAGTTTGAACACAAGGAACAAAGTTAGAAATATGTTCCTCTTCCACCAGGTATTGCATAAAGGCTTAACAAAATTGGGTCATTTAGTTTTCAAAATCTGAAAGGATGAGGCCTATTAACTTTAGAAAGACCAGTATTACTACCCCATATTACTGCTCTGAATCCACATCTACCTGTTTCTAAATCCGTCCATTACCACTGACAACCACTCCACATCTGAATCGTATAAGAAAGATGAGAAAGTAAAGGATGGAGAAATTCGTTAAAATTCAATTAATAAGTAAAACTGGGCTATTAATAACATTTGAAATTAACTGGGAAGGATTACCAACAGTGTCCGACGTGTTTCAAGGAAAAGACTGCATTTTAAAACCGATAATTATTTGTTGTGCTAAAATCTCTCGGTACGTCGATGCACCAACACCCAACACATGGCTGTGACATATCCACTAAACGACTGCCTCGGGCCAGTTTGATGGAGAAGACTGGACCCTGTTTTCCTCGTGCACATTTGGGACCGGGACGTGCCTAGGCGAAAATGAGAGTCGACGATCAGAGCGGCACTCGAATTGCAATTACCGAATGGTTTACAGCAGCAATTTTCTCAACGAAATTTTTAGAAACATGCAATATAGCTCTGAGTAAGTTCATACGGCATAGCTTCAGTGCCGTAACATGTCCACAAAATCTTATTGTCTAACTACAGATACGAATTAACACAATACTAATATGTGAATATCATTTCACAGAATAAAAACCCCTAAGTGTACCGATGATCAAAACCAATCCAGTTATATTTTTGTAGATATTTCAAAAAATGTCATCAAAGTAGTATTACATAGATTATTGAATTATTTGCCTTAAATAAAGTGGACCAGAACTGCACAAACCTAATTTACACACTACTTAGATTTCCATAGGAGAGTGCTGCAGACGTGTGGAGAGAAGATTTCTTTCAAAATGTGTGTGTGTTACATTGCATGATATGTCATAACAATGTTAAAGCTCTGTTTCACAAAACTAGCTTTCGTTTAAAGCAAACAACTACTCGACACATCAGAGAGCTGTTGCGTTATACGTCACGGCTTTCCACAGGGATACTACTTAAGATACAACGTGTAGGGAGTACATGTTGCAATACAAAATGCACAGTTAGCAACATTCACATCCTTGCTCATTGTGGGACTCTTTGCTTTCCGAAAAATGATATTATCGAGAGTGGTCCAAAGGACGTTCTTGTAACCTCTTAATGCACCCTTGTCATTTGCTAAATCTCAGCCCATTTATCATCAACGAGATGGAAGACGAATAGCTGTCGCACGAAGATGGAAAACCGTTCGTCAGGTAAAACCAGATTTCAATCACTTATTGTTACATTGAATGGAGAACCAGAGATAAGCTGAGATGCCAATCATTTCAGCTACTCAACATGACGGCCAGTGTAAAGGTCACCTGCTCACAAGTAACCATTTAAACGCGTATTTAAACGACCGCAGAGCATCCAGGCCACAAAATTACTCCTCAAGATGCTGAGGCAGACGCTCCTCGTCTTGGCGCTCGTCGCCTGTGTGCTGGGTGAGTACTTGCGGTACACAGCACTTAAATCAACAGGACAGTCTGTAGTGGAGCCCTAGCTGCCCTGAGCTTTTGCGACGAGTTGAAACGGAATGTAAATAATGTCTGAGGTATTGACAGATTCACCTTGCGAGCAGTGTTTTCTCATTAGGATCTGGGAGTAATCCTCTGACAGTAATTTAAAAGTTTGCCCAACACAGTCCATCGCAGTCATACTTTTCACTGTAATCCGTGACCCAACGATGCTTATCTCATCTGCCTTGACAGAGCGTCAGGGAGGTTGGGTGGAGTGGCGAGGAATGAGCGGTAGACGTAGCTCAAGTGTCGCTTACTGAAACGCACATCAACCCGGATGTAAAAATTCTGTCTGTCAACATTCCTGCTCAGATATCATGCTAGACCAATTTTAGTTATTATAACTACTACAGAAAAAATTGTGGGTCGTAGTTCCACTGTCTGCGGGATGCTTTTGTCTGCAGGTTCCACTCTGCCATTGCGTCGTCTGTCCCACACTGGACCAGCTCGCAGCTTCGCTGTCTCCAGGGGGCGCATCTACGGGGGACACGACGCCACCAGAGGTGAGCATCGTCTGCTGAGGGTCTTTCCTTGAGAGAGACTACTCGATTAAATAAGCGTGATTCATGTCAAGCGAAGTGCACGTAGAAATTTCTGCGGACAGCGTAAATGTTCACTAACATATTAAAACAAATGGAAGATACCAGCTTCAAACCATCACTAGATGTAGTCGATCACTAGGCTGTCGACAAGTGTCTCTGTCTAGATAATACAAACCATCCATCAGTGTCTTATAAAGGATTGTCTTCCACATATGTCTTCTTACTTGAGCTGTGACACGTAATATTGAGACAAACATGATAGGATTATATTGCGACCAGACATACTCACAGAGACACCTTGAATAAAACCTACCTTTTATACTGTGTTGTTGTTGTTATTGTTGGTTGCTAACCTACCTTCGCAGTGCATATTACCATTGTTTGACGATTGCACACTTCTCTTTAAATATCATCACACAAATGTCATTTAAATATGGCTAATGCTGTCTGCGCTGTTCTAGATAATCTGAAGATGTTCAAACCGTGTGAAATGCGTCATTATTAATAAAACTCTTGCAACATAGACTGTTTTTTTGGACCAGCCCATGTCTTTGTCCCGAGAGAATCAGAAGCTGTATTGTTACTTTTCTTTTAGAGCTGAAGATTATGCAGAGTGATAGAAACGTGCAATTCAATTAAAAATTTGCAAGTCAGACTGAAGAATAAACGAAAATTATATTAATGAAATCACTATTGCGTAAATTTACACATACCGCTCAAGCGACGTAAGACACCCACAGTAAAGAAGCATTAAATCAAGCAATACTGCAAGAAAAATTTTCCGTCTGAAGATGCTCTCATGTAGGTGAATTGATGAGTGTAAACTAATTAAGCAGTCCTTGAATAAAGGACGTGCTTATCTGAAGGAGATTTATCCAAAGGCTTCATTTCCGTTCCGTGGTCTGAAAGAGCAACACCGCTGATGGATCGTTGTTTTCCTTTCTCCAACGGAAGCTTCTTCTCTGCTTCTCCCAATATCGATATATATTTCTGCACCAATGGGAGTTTAGGGTATCCAGTGATTCGCCGCTGTAGCTACCGTACATGATTACTATGCTGCTGTAACTATCATTTCATGGCGTTTAATTCCATTTCCCTACTACTCAGCATATTATCACTTCATAACAGGTAGCTAAACTCGTTTATTTATTCAATACAGAGACTTTTAATGAAAGAACAAATCAGAGTCGTCGGGATGTTCTTTCTCTAAAAAAAATTTACACCATTACAAATACTTATCCCACATATAATCACGTAGACCTCTGTATACAGCTCAGTCACACAAAAACTAAGTGTCGAAAATAATATTTACAATGTACGAAAAATTCCATCATAACATCCAGCAGTACATTCGCAGTTATTGCGACTGGATGTTAAATTTAATCAAAGTGTCGCATTTCTGTGGAGTGTTTCATAATTTTCAAGGTCTATTTGGGATATAGTCCAACGGCGAAAGTGCTTCTGAAGAGCAAGTGGTGATACGATGAGCTGTTTGAAGTACCCTTCACAATCACACGCAAACAACAGATACACACTGCAGATGAGGAATGGACACGCTCCATACCTCAGTATGTCACACATTTGGACACACTAATAACTTGATATAACTGCAACCCTATTTCATAAATTACGTCCACAAGATAAAAGAACAAATTGTTTTCTGAACTCAGAGGGCTTATGCATAATGTGACATGGTTCTTTTTCGCAGGTGAGTTTCCTTATCAGGTGTCACTGCAGTACGTGCTGCTGTTTCTCCAGTACCACAACTGTGGCGGCTCCATCATTTCCAGCAATGCCATCCTCACCGCTGGACACTGCTCTGTCGACATTGGACACTACGTCGTGAGTATGCTTACAACAGAATATTAAACTATGTCTGCATTAAGATTTCTCCACTGAAATTTTTTTTTTCATTTTGAGGCTTTAGCCGAATCTAAAAGACGTCTCGTCTTGATATTATGGAACGATACTTAATGCTGCAGAATAAAAGTGATGCAGCTTAGGATTTTGCCAGACAGCCGTAATTGTGGATAATTCCATGTAACCTACTAAATTCGAGACTGAATGCTTAAAATCAACAATTTCTTTAAGGCATTTAGTAGGAAAACGGAGTTCAATCTCGCCACAGCTGTATGCTCTTATCCAGTCGAAAGGCAAGTTGTGTTCCACTTTCTACGCAACTAACATAGTTGCCTTACATGTCCGATTCGTCTGCTGACGGTTGGTTGTTATAGTACAGTACTTAATAGAAGTATTTAATGCAAAAAAGTAAAATAAAAATACAAATATGAAAAAGCAACGGACGGAAGGAAAGTAAGTAATGCATGCAGTGAATAAGTTCACTTACCAGACATGACAAATTGTCGGTAATAGCTAACCTGTCTACACATAGTTTTGACCATTTTCTTGCGCTGACAGGCTGTGGCTGGAGACTACGACTTAAGCAGCAACGAGGGGAGTGAACAAGAGGTTCGAGTCTCAGAGCAGATCGTACATCCAGACTATCCTGGGTGAGTACGTAATCCGGCAAATCTCTGAAGTCTCTGGTGTGCGATGTTGTCATAGTCCATGAATAATCAGTCACTGCCTATTAATATATTCCTCCATAAAACAGTTACCTGAACTGCCAATTGAAGCGACTATAGATGTATTGCAATGAAACATATTTTCCTGGTTAGAACAGTGACGTTATACGCCTGTGAAGACGTTTGTGATCGAGAACGTATATAATTAATTTCACAACTTGCAGAACAACTTGACAATAATGAATAGTGTAACATCATATATTCAGTTCAACATAGATTTTAGTTTGTGATGCTTATAAGAGGATATCGCCTACTCGTCACTACCGATTCCGTCCTTATTCGTGGTATATGAAGGGCATGGCCAGAAATAAAACTGACAGAAGTAGGATCTCTAGCCAACCAAGCCTTTAGAAAGTATACAAAGTTCGGCAGGGTCGTGCGAGGGTACTTAGACTGCAAATAAACAGTAATAACGCTCAATATATATCATTTGTTAACACTTGCATAAGAGCCATGGAAAAGAAAGACAGAGGAAAATTTTTGATAGGGTTTTACCTACAGCCTTCACGATGATTCTCCAACTTTCCGAGAGGGGACTGTAGTTAGGGCGCATAGGACTTCGTATTCCGTTAGTTTCATTTTCACCTTCGAGCGGCTTTGTACAAGGGTACTTCCAAACTGTATGATGAGAGAAAACCTTTTGTTCATGCACATGAAGTTTGGTTTTCTAAAGAAAATTTAAAACAACCATGTAATTGCAAAATTACGGCGTTTATAACGTGTGCAGGATGCCGAGAAAATTACTACTTCCCCAGTTCTTACGATGAATATAACCCCAGCACGTGTGAATCATCAACTGTAAAACAATGGAAGGATCTGGGTTTATATGCGAGGTTCTTGTGTACGCCTCACCAACCTTTTTTGTTTGTTTGCAGAATCCTTATGGTTTTGAAAGTACAATACTTTATAGGAAATTGGCTCCCTATCCCAAATGTTCCATCGGCTTTTTTTGCGTGTCTTTCATGAAAATATTAGCTACACGACCATGCTTTGCATCGAAAATTAAAGAAGCATCTTTTCATACTGCACTTGTTAAAAACAGTCCTTATGGATTGCTTAGTCAATAAAATCAATTTCTCCAGGCGAAACCAATCAAATCACGGAAAACAGATCCTTTAAGTTTCAAATAGATGGAGAAAAACCAGTAGGAGCGTTGGTTCTCGTCAATTAAATTCAATGTTAGTCTGTATTCGTAAAGACAAGTTACGGCCTTTAGTTACGTAGCTGATCTAAACATCCGAACATACTTCTCTCCATGAGGTAAAAAACGAAAGCGTAAAAAAAGAAGAACAGAGACTCCTTATGGTTCTTCGGTATAATACGAAACTAATGACGCCATCTATTGGTTGTTTGATGTACTGCACCGTCTCTAAGGTAAAAATCCGAACTACACTACTGGCCATTAAAATTGATACACCAAGAAGAAATGCAGATGATAAACGGGCATTCATTGGACAAATACATTATACTAGATCTGACATGTGATTGCATTTTCACACAATTTGGGTGCATAGATGCTGAGAAATCGATACCCAGAACAACCACATCTGGCCGTAATAACGGCCTTGATACGCCTGGGAATTTGTTCAAATAGAGCTTGGATGGCGCGTGCAGGTACAGCTTCCCATGCAGCTTCAACACGATTCCACAGTCCATCAAGAGTAGTGACTGGCGTATTGTAAGGAGCCAGTTGCTCGGCCACCATTGAACAGACGTTTTCAGAGAATGTGCTGGCCAGGGCAGCAGTCCAACAGTTCCTGTACCCAAAAAGGCCCGTACAGGACCTGCAACATTAGGTCGTGTTTTGTCCTGCTGAAATGTAAGGTTTCACTGGGATCGAATTACCGGTAGAGCAACGGGTCGTAACACATCTGAAATGTAACTTCCACTGTTCAAAGATCCGTCAATGCGAACAACAGGTGACCGAGACGTGTAACCAATGGCACCCCATACCATCACGCCGGGTGATACGCCAGTATGGCGATGACGAATACACGCTTCCAATGTGTGTCATCCCCGATGTCGCCAAACACGAATGCGACTATCATGATGCTGTAAACAGAACCTGGATTCATCCGAAATAAATACGTTTTGCTATTCGTTCACTCAGGTTCGTTGTTGAGTACACCATCGCAGCCGCTCCTGTCTGTGATGCAGCGTCTAGGGTAACCGCAGCCATGGTCTCCGAGCTGATAGTCCGTGCTGCTGCAAACGTCATCGAACTGTTCGTGCACATGGTTGTTGTCTTGCAAATGTCCCCATCTGTTAACTCAGGGATCGAGACGTGGCTGCACGGTCCGTTACAGCCATGCGGTTAAGATGCCTGTCATCTCGACTGCTAGTGACACGAGGTCGTTGGGATCCAGCACGGCGTTCTGTATTACCCTCGTGAATCCACCGATTCCATATTCTGAGAAGTCACTGGATCTCGACCAACGCGAGGAGACACGTCGTGATACGATAAACCGCAATCGCGATAGGCTACAATCCGGCCTTTATCAAAGTCGGAAACGTGATGGTACGCATTTCTCCTCCTTACACGAGGCATCACAACAACGTTTCACCAGGCAACGCCGGTCAACTGCTGTTTGTGTATGAGCAATCGGTTGGAATCTTTCCTCATTTCAGCACGTTGTAGGTGTCGCCACCGGCGCCAACCGTGTGTGAATGCTCTGAAAAGCTAATCATTTGCTTATCACAGCATCTTCATCGTGTCGGTTAAATGTCGCGTCTGTAGCACGTCATCTTCGTGGTGTAGCAATGTTAATGGCCAGTAGTGTATTTCCGGTGATAGCGCCCAGAGAAAAATTAGCCGTGGTTTTTAACGAAAATAAAAGATGTGTTTTAACAAAGCATTTCATTCCAAATTTAACGGAATGTTTTGTTTCACTCTCTTTCCAAAAAGTTAAGCAGTACCATCTATTTTGTTGACCCAAGTGATGTAGTGGACCAGCCTGCAATAGCTGAGCAACGAGTTGTGTCTTGTTTATATAGGTTAAGTTGGCAGAAGGTTGGTACTCGACTGCAAAAGCAGTCAGTAGTGTACTAACATGGGAAACACCACATTGCAACCCCGTCAGATTTAGTGGTAAAATTCTCCCAGTGGGTAGCGTGTCAAAAGCTGAACACAGAATGCTGTGTCATCCGAACAAAACACAGCCAGGGCAAAAGCACCACAGGCTCAAAGATGCGAGCTGGTGACAGGGCCGTAGAGACTCGCCACTCGCGCGAGTTCCACCAGTGCCAAGGGTGGCGCTGATGATGAAGACTTCTCATCGGCCATTTGCCGGCCGAATACAGTCCACCAATGACCGACAACGGACAGAAGCCTTCACAGAAGAGAGGAAAGCAGCTCTCGCCCACTTGGTTATAGATCATCGTCCAGGACTGACTTAGACAGGGAACGTTATTCCGTGATTTCTCAGACGTGAACGGTCATTTAAAATACATTTCCTATGTGTGGAATCGGGCCTACTCGTGTAATGCAGGGAGCCTAGGAAGATGTTTCCTCGGATAGCTAGATAATACACAAGTAAATCATATTAATGGAATTTAATACATTAATTGACAATACTTAACTCAGCGGATATACAATGTTGCGACGCAAGCAATAGGCGACATGCAAATTATCAATGTCCTTCGACGTATACAATTTCCATGTAAACAATAACAGATTACACAAGTTCATAAGTCACTGCTCGTCTTCTAGTGCGGCCGAGACTAGGCGGCACGTCATTTTTATTCTCTTCGTGTCGCTGTTGTCGTGGTGACGTTCTAGTCAGCGTGATGTTGGCTGACGTCGTCTCACAGCGCCCTCTACTGTACCGTTCTCGATTTTCGTGACGGCGCTTGTCATTTGGCCGGAACACTATGTACTTTGAAGTTTGCCTACGATTATTTGCACTTAGCCACTGAGGGCCTTTTTTTTTATATTACAAGCAGTGTTGCAAGTCACCAAGCTAAGTAAAACCTTTTAAGTCATTTATGTGACTTTGTTACAAATTTTTTGAGTGTTGTAGAACCTTAGCTCTCCTATCCTGTTACCTGCCCCTGTGGCATAGCTGTGTAATAGTGGCACGGAGAAATTAACTTAGCGGGGTACGGCGTCAAAAGCCGTTTCACGATCTCACAAACTCGGCCTATCGTAACAACAGTGACAACTCGGTCTCCACAGCAGTGGCGAAGAGACGGTTACAAATCTGGGCCATCTTACCACTAAACCTGAGGAGGAAGCGGTGGGGAGTTTCCCTTGTGAGCTTAGCAGACTCGCAAACCTTAAATCTCGGCTTTTTTTTTGTTATCCGATTTTGATTAAATAACGCCAGTACGTTGCCCCGTGTTACGCTCAAGTTATCTGTGGAAACCTCATGAAAATTCGTCTAGTACTTTCGGAGTGTAGCATGTTCAAACAGACAATACCGTCTGGGGTAAAACTTTAAGTTACATTTTCATTTTTCCTTGTTATCCGATTCAGTCAACAAATCGGCCTTTCCGTTTACTTTATGCAACTATTTATGTGATTTATATATTCTTGTGTGACATTCATTTTTCATTCGTCAGAATTTTAATTAATTACGTAATCAAACTTAAGTTTTAACTTATGCAACCGAGGATTTGTCTTTTTTTCATACAAAGCGTTTATTTTTGTTAATCACCAAGTCCAGCTTCTTTATTACGTTTTTTAAAATTTTTCTTTTATGTGGCTGCAGAATGACAAAGTGTATGCACTGATGAAATAAAGCCTAAATGTCGCTCCAAGTTACACTCAAGTTACCTGTGAAAATACCATGAAAATTCGTTTAGTAGCTTTGGAGATCATCTTATACAAACATATAAAAAGGTTTTACAGTTTTAGTATTAGTACAGAATAATGAAGCAATATTTCGGTTTATTTGCAGTATAAGTAACGTAAAACTAAAACTAAAAAGGCTCTGTGCGCAAGGACTCGACCACGCCACCCTCAGATTACGGTTCCGAACTCTCCCTGCTGCTCCAAACACTGTCTTAAGTGCCCCATGCCGCTCCCCACACGTGTCAAAAATGCTGTTTTTTTGTAAGCGCCCAATTTCTGTTCTGGCGAAGCCCTGGATTTACTGTAAACTGGAACGAAATCATTGATGACTAGCAGACGCCGTCCCGTCGTTACACCAGTAGAGCAGTGTACGAGGAAATATTTTTTGAAATTGACATTACGGTTATATATTAAGGAGGCAGCTAATAACAGAAAACGATTTTTTCTTCTTTAGCGGTCTCGCCGTAGCTGCAAACGACATCGCTGTCTTCATACTGCAGTCTTCGTTGACGCTGGACGATTATGCCCAAGTCATCAGCTTACCCAGCGCTGATTCAGTACCTGAAGGTATGCAAAATAAGAACTGTAACTGTTACCTCACTTGTATGTTGCAACGAGAAACTTCCTTGTATTAAGATATTCGTACTACTATCCGTCCTCATGTTTTTAAGACCCATGATCACATGACACTTCAATCTAGGGATTTGATGAGCCACAGTATCTTCTATGTGCTGTATGTGTTCCACTATTATAACTGTATTAATATCTTGGTTCATGGCAACACCTATGATTTGTCATGCATCTGATTATGGGGTCACGCTACACAGCGTGTATCACAATTCATGTTACACACTTCTAGAGGTTGTAGAGGAGATTAGATCATGTTTGACGCAAGAATCCGTGCCCGGAGCAACGACGATACATAGCGTCAGGATACACGCGCTGTCGTCTGTAAATGTATGTGCATACAGGATGATTCCGTGATGATGTCACGAACTTTCAAGGACGCTGGAGATGGGTAAATGTATCAATGTGTAGTAAGGGTCTCTCGTTCGCAAACGAGCGATTCGATAGTTACTAGAGAATTTTATGCTGACACTACTGACAATCGAATAATGCAGGTACCGGTGCTGTTGTTGCTACGATTATAGGTTACGCAACTTTCAGATTTCGTAGTATACACCGCGACAAGACAAAAAGTCTGGTGAACATGGACTCTCAAATGCATACCTGAGGAGCTGTAGGCACTTGTTCACCTTTGCTGCTGTGAAGCACATCTGCTCAAACGAACATATACTCATGGCTCTTAAGGTATGAATTTTAGAGCCCATATTTACTACGCATGTTTTTTTTTTGTTTTAGTCCGTACTACCACCTCTCAAAGTTGCCTACCTACAATCTTAACTACACTATCTGTACAATATACCACTGTCAGAAATGTCAGAGAATCACCCTCTACATATAGGTTGGAGAAAGTAAAAGTGGTCCGGAATATACAGTTCCAGGATACAAAGAACCACAGCAGGGGAAGGGAAATACAGTACTAACCTGACTATTGTAGATGTTGAATGTGTCCACCATTTATCTCTTTTCACTTTCGTGCCCTGGTCAGCAAGTTGCTGAAGGCGGTTCGAAGTTGGGTTTCTGTAATTTCTGCAGTCTCATCCGAAATGTTCTGCTGCAGTTCTTGAAGATTATGAGGCCTGTTGCGATACACTTTACGCTTGAGAGCTCCCCACACAAACTAATCGCACACTGACAGATCAGGTAACCTGGGTGGCTATTTAGGGCCTCGACCAGAATGACTCCTGCTAACAACTGAATCAGGCATGAAGACTGTACTAATGTGATCCAAAATTCGCCCAGATAAATGGGCAGTTCCTCCATTCTGTTAGAAGTAATTCTAGGTCTTTCCTCGTTCGTTAATGCTGCCACTCGCTCGGGCCACTTTTATTTGTCTCACCTGTATATGCAATTACAGGCGCTGGGGCATTTACCTTTGACGCTCGGTACCGTCCCTGGATGACGTTTCAGGTCCTGGATTCCTGTGTGTAACTTGATCTACGAAGTTCCCTCTACAACCTCTAGAAGTGTGTCACGTGAACTGTGGAACGTCTTCTACTGAAGTATGGTCCGTTTCTGACCTAAACTGTTTGTTTCATAGGTGACAATACAGCTACGTCCAAACCATGATTTTCTGTAAATCATTTATATCCAAAGACTCCCATGGATTCGGTTAAGAACCTCGATTGACTGGCCAGCCTATTACCGAGCATATACTATGTCTGCTACGAATTTTTGGTTTGTTTTTGGTAGGAGGATCAACCGCTGTCGTTTCTGGCTGGGGTACAACGGAGACGGCCTTCACGCCTGATATTCTGCAGACTGTTGACGTCACCATCATTGACTACGAAACATGCAGACAAAACATAGACGACCTGAATATGGGATCGAATCCGCTTACGGACACCATGATCTGTACGGGACCTCTCTATGATGGCATCTCCACGTGCAGTGTAAGTACCAGCAATCTTTCTGGACGTTTAGTACAGAATATCGCTGGGGTTACTACCATTAATTTTGCAAATTATCAAACGAGGAAAAAAATTCTATGTACTCTCATGCGTTAGCGAGCATATGAACTATTTTCACTCTCTTGCCTCTTACTCACGACAGTGTTGGTTGTGACGCTATCCGTTACCGGGTTTACTACCTATAAAAGATCGTGGGTATAACTTTTCTAGAAATGCAGAGATTTTTCGCCTTCGCTTTTCACCTCCTGTCTCTGTGTGTTCAGGGTGACTCTGGCGGCCCCTTGGCGCAGAACAACGAACTGATCGGTGTCGTTTCCTGGGGAATAGACCCGTGTGGATACGAAGGCGCTCCGTCTGTCTTCACCAGAGTATCTGCTCACCTGGACTTCATCAATCAATATCTGTGAATGGATATTTCACACATATAAATCAACGTACATGAGTGGACACATTTATCTTTAATAAACCACCCCACATCAGTTTCAGTCTGTTGCAGTATCCATTATCACTGTTGTAACTGCTGTGGATCTTGAAATATAACACTAATAAAATTACCATTCTGGAACTACTGTTAATTTCCTCTGTCTTTTCTAGTCTCCTACTGATAACTCACGGTAGTCCAACATACGATATAATTCACACTCCTAAAATATTCTCTGCCAACGGCCTTGCCGCAGTGGTAACACCGGTTCCCGCCAGGTCACCGAAGTTAAGCGCTGTCGGGCTGGGCTAGTACTTGGATGGGTGACCATCCGGTCTACCAAGCGCTGCTGGCAAGCGGGGTGCACTCAGCCCTTGTAAGACAAACTGAGGACCTACTTGATTGAGAAGTAGCGGCTCCGCTTCCGGAAAATGACATACGGGCGGGAGAGCTGTGTGCTGACCACGTGCCCCTCCATATTCGAATCCAGTGACGCCTATGGGTTGAGGATGACACGACGGCCGGTCGGTACCGTTGGGCCTTCATGGCCTGTTCCGGAGGAGTTAAGTTTTTAAAATATTCTCTATACGCATACTTACAAATTTTGAACAATATTTCTTTAAACTGAGACGGATACGTTTAAAGTTTTGGTATAAGCCTCTTTTCTAATTGAAAAAATATTATAGCAGCAACGTCATAAAAAATAAATGGACTTGGAACAAGGTGGAGCACGAAAAGTTGAAACATTTTAGAGCTGAATAAAAACTTTACCTCTGGTTATGATCATTAACATTTCGCTCCCACGTGTTTCTTTTTTTCCATAGAAATGTCTGCAGGGGTAGTGTTGCTGCAATATCACCAGTTCTTTGTTTCGCAGTTAGCTTTTCGTCATGGCCGAGCATGGACATTTATCTATTAAGAAGCGTTTTAAGGAAGTTATCCTTTCTGATGCATCGCAACAGCCTAAGGGAAATTTAAGGCAATATTTTACATGCGGTGGGCACCACAAAGGAAGACTATTCTCCGATTAACGAGAAAATTTGATGAAGAAGGTTTATCGTAATTGAAACAACTTCGGGCACCGACTGTTCGTTCTTCGGAAAACTTCGCAATGCTACGGATAACCATATAACAAAGTCCAAACAAATCATCTCGGCGGTCAGCAAGGAAATGGGAATGCCTCGTTATGTACAAAGAATTTTGCAGAGTGGTCTCAAGCTCCCCCTAGCAAAATGACTGTGTTACGGAAGCTCAGTGAGGAGATTAAACAATTACTGGAGTATTCATTATGGGCACAAAGAAATGATGAAATAATCTTCAAGACTTTGCTCTCAGACGAAGCTTATTTCCATCTCATTGGAGCAGAAAACAAGCGAAATGCTTCATTTTGGGGTAGAGAAAAAACGGAAAATGTTCATGTGCATGAAAAGACGAAATTGGAAATAAAGTGACAGAGTGGGTAGCCCCATCCAGTCGTTGCCTTATCGGACGAGTGTTTTTCAGTGGAACTTTGAATACCGACCAATGCAAGACAATGTTGGAAAATGACTTTGTGCCAGCAATCTTCCAATGTGCACACAGTGGTTTATGCAAGATGGCGCAAGACCTTATACAGCTAATGCTGTACTGGATTTTCTACAGTAAATAGTCGACAAGTGTGTGATATCTCATCATTACCCACAGTGCCACCATAATGTGGGTTCCTTCTGCCTCCTTCAAGTCCAGATTTAAACCCAACAGATTTTTTGACAACTGTTAAATTTTGGACCACAGAATAATATGGAAATGTGTGGCCGGATAGTGTAATAGTGCAACGATATAAATAGAGACTTGCGCAGCAAAGTTTTAAGAATTATGTGTACTCGGCTATTCGAAGTTGTCCTCTGCGATTGAGTGCATGTTGAACACGTGATGAAGTGAAATAAATTTCCATTAGCCATATGACCTGTGTACAAAACTTGAAATTTTCGTTTTAGAAATAAAAGTGTTCCGAGAATATTAAGTGCGTTAGCAATTCGTGGGCTACACTGTACATAACGCTTTACAAACATGAACTAGTAACGAAGAAATCCGGAATGATGAGCAGAATGTAGGAGCAGGTATTAACAAATTTAAGTATAAAAACTACAGTATGCTGTTCATCTTGTAGGACTGACTAGCAGAGAATATTGAACAAGGTATAATTAGAACGTCTGCTGTCGGAATGATAAAATCAATCGTTTTATATCTGAAAACAATTAACACCAGCATACACATCACCTCAGCAGTATGGAGCAATACATAAACAATATCATAAAAAAAGCAGAGTGTGCCGACATTAAGTGGTCACGAGTTGCGCCGACTTGAATTCCCGTGCATCCTCGTCGTCACTCGCTGTGGCGTGACGCCGGGAGCGATCCGAGTATGGCTCCGTCTTCTGGCAGCCGACCCTCGCCGGCCACACCGCCACCTCTCCCTGGTGATCCAACTGTCCGTCTGCGAGGGTCGATGAATCGGCTTGCTTTCCTGCGTCACGCCGCTAGCTGTACCGCCGCGTTAACCTTTTTGGTTTGTGCTGGCGTCAGTGGTGCAGCCTTTGAACGTTGTTACGTTTTCATAAGTGGTTAAGAAAGACTTCCAGCTTCTATTGGAAACGGCGTCGGGCGCTGCTGATAAACTTACCCGATGTATTTTAGCGGGACCTTCGTCTCGATAGTGTATCAGTGCTATTTTATGGAAGCAAATTTGTTCCCTTGGTGAACAAACATGTAGTGTGGGCTGCATAGTTCATGAATGGAGTGTTAAATCTTTCGTGATTTAAGGTGATACATTCTCAAAATCATTTATCTGTGTACTGGCTGGGGCTTCAACTCTATATGTTCAACTGACCTAAGTCATTGGAATCAACTGTTCGAAACTGTTTCATTATTAGTATCATTATCGTTTGTTGTGTCAAGGATTACATTAACTCTTTCTCTTACTCTTGATCTGGAGTTTTTAAAATGTTTGCTGCGTTAAAAATTGTAATAAATAGAAGTGTTCAGAAGAATGTCACATCCACTTCTTCCAAGCCTTTCTACTCTTTAGTTCTATTACACAGAGGAAGAACTACTTCCAAAAATTCGTAACAGGCAGCAACCAAATTATAATGCCCAAATATACACACATCAAAAAACGGTTTGCATCTCCCCCGTTCCCAGAACTTCTGAAGAGAGACGTTGACTGTGGGTATTGCATCACAGACACAGTCCCTTTGACTGTGCAGAGATGTCAGTAAACCCGCACAAAGATGTAAACATCCATGCATTAGCAGCGTCTATTTGACTGAGGGGGTCCGACAGCCGATCAGTACCAGTCATTCCACCAGAAAGGAGGTACACGGCTCGTGTTGTCTTTGGTTCAACCAATACCTTGGTTCGATCGCTTCCGCATTGATACTTTGTGTCAGGAAGGGCTCTCAACAAGGCGTGTCGGAGGGAACCAAAGCGACGTTGTTCGGACATGGAGCAGAGACAGAGAGACAGGACCTGTCGATGAAAAGCCTCGCTCAAGCCACCTAAGAGCTAAAAATACTGCAGTGGATGACCTCTACCAACGGATTATGGCTCGGAAGAAACCTGACGGCAACGCCAACATGTTGAATAAATCTTTTCGTGCAGCCACAAGACGTCTTATTACGACTCAAATTCTACGCAATAGGCTGCGTGATGCGCAACTTTACTCCCGACGTCCAAGGCAAGGTCCATCTTGGCAACGATGGCACCGTGCAGTACGGCACAGATGGGCCCAAAAAACATGCCGAATGGACCGCTCAGGACTGGCATCAAGTTGTCTTCACCGATGAGCGTCGTTTACGCCCTCAACCAGACAATCGTTGGAGACGTGTTTGGAGGCAGGCCGGTCATGCTGAACGCCTTAGGCGCACTGTCCAGCGAGTGCAACAAGGTAGAGGTTCCCTGCTGTTTTGGGATGGCATTATGTGGGGCCGACGTACGCTGCTGGTGGTCATGGAAAGCGCCGTTCGGCTGTACGATACGTGAATGCTGTACTCCGACTGGTAGTGCAACCATATCGGCAGCATATTGGTGAGGCATTCGTCTTCATGGACGAAAATTCGCACCACCATCGTGCACACCTTGTGGATGACTTCCTTCAGGATAACGACGTCGCTCCAACTAGAGTGGCTATCATGTTCTCACTGTCAAGCATGCCCAGGATAGATTGAACAACGTGACCCACCATCCACTCTGAGGGATCTGGGCTGAATCGTCGTTCAGGAGTAGGACAATCTGGACCAAAAGTGCCTTTATGAACTTCTGGATAGCATGCTACGATTAATACAGGCATGCATTACGTGATACTGGCTATTACAGGTACTAGTGTGTACAGCAATCTGTATCACCACCTCTTGAAGGTCTCGCTGTATGGTGGTACAACATGAAATGTGCTGTTTTCATGAGCAATAAAAAGGGCTGAAATGATGTTTACGTTGATCTCTATTCCAATTATCTGTACAGGTTCCCGTAACTCTAGGTACCTAGGTGATCCAAAACTTCTTTTCACGTGTGGTGTGGTAAACGTGGAGCTATATCGTGCATAACGTGAGCAAGGTGGAAATACTGGTTATGAGGTAAAAGGAAACGTCGCTCTTCGTCAGCTGCACGATTTGGACTTACGGTGATGTTTGCGCAGAAGTTGCAACATGTTCTCTTCGGACGAGATAAACTGATTCGTGCACAACATACCTTTGTCGATAGCATATTGTAATGAACAGCGATGTAGAAGAGACAAGTGATGTACAAGTGACAGCTAGTCTTTTAATATAGCGGTGCGCTACGAATAGAATTAATTACACTACAATTAACATTAATCTCTCCTGTAATGGCAGGAGCACATAATCGCAGTAAAAATATTTACATCGCTAATATTTATATGAAGGTGACTAAGCTTTTGTGTACAGTGTATATCCACCTTTCGCAGCAATGCAGGCTGCTATTCTCCCATGGAGACGATCGTAGAGATGCTGGATGTAGTCCTGTGGAACGGCTTGCCATGCCATTTCCATCTGGCGCCTCAGTTGGACCAGCGTTCGTGCTGGACGTGCACACCGCGTGAGACGACGCTTCATCCAGTCCCAAACATGCTCAATGCGGAACAGATCCGGAGATCTTGCCGGCCAGGGTAGTTGACTTACACCTTCTAGAGCACGTTGGGTGGCACGAGATACATGCGGACGTGCATTGTCCTGTTGGAACAGCAAGTTCCCTTGCCGGTCTAGGAATGGTAGAACGATGGGTTCGATGACGGTTTGGATGTACCGTGCACTATTCAGAGGTGTACGGCCAGTGTAGGAGATCGCTCCCCACACCATGATGCCGGGTGTTGGCCCTGTGTGCCTCGGTCGTATGAAGTCCTGATTGTGGCGCTCACCTGCACGGCGCCAAACACGCATACGACCATCATTGGCACCAAGGCAGAAGCGACTCTCATCGCTGAAGACGACACGTCTCCATTCATCCCTCCATTCACGCCTGTCGCGACACCACTGGAGGCGGGCTGCACGATGTTGGGGCGTGAGCGAAAGACGGCCTAACGGTGTGCGGGACCGTAGCCCAGCTTCATGGAGATGGTTGCCAATGGTCCTCGCCGATACCCCAGGAGAAACGGTGTCCCTAATTTGCTGGGAAGTGGCGGTGCGGTCCCCTACGGCACTGCGTAGGATCCTACGGTCTTGGCGTGCATCCGTGCGTCGCTGCGGTCCGGTCCCAGGTCGACGGGCACGTGCACCTTCCGCCGACCACTGGTGACAACATCGATGTTCTGTGGAGACCTCACGCCCCACGTGTTGAGCAATTCGGCGGTACGTCCACCCGGCCACCGGCATGCCCACTATACGCCCTCGCTCAAAATCCGTCAACTGCACATACGGTTCACGTCCACGCTGTCGCGGCATGCTACCAGTGTTAAAGACTGCGATGGAGATCCGTATGCCACGGCAAACTGGCTGACACTAACGGCGGCAGTGCACAAATGCTGCGCAGCTAGCGCCATTCGACGGCCAACACCGCGGTTCCTGGTGTGTCCGCTGTGCCGTGCGTGTGATGATTGCTTGTACAGCCCTCTCGCAGTGTCCGGAGCAAGTATGGTGGGTCTGACACACCGGTGTCAATGTGTTCTTTTTTCCATTTCCAGGACTGTATTACTAATACGCGCTAGACTGTGCACCCATATGATGTGCTGTTTCGAATCTTACCGTATTGTAAATTGCGGATGTTAATACTACTGATGATGCGCCCACGGAATGGGGACACCTGTGACACCGATAAAACCCCTAAATTCATTCCAAAAAATTAGAATGATGGAAACGCATAACCGCTATGCATTATCACAGATCTTACTTAATTGCAAACACAAACTGGCATAATTTAACGGAATGGTATATCCATGAAAACAGAACAAACTAGCAAAGTATATCAGCAACTTGCCTGCTCTAAACTAACAGTGAACACTAAACTCTTGTTCTGGAGCGCACCTCTAGTTCGAGCATATAGAGAGCGGGAACGAGACCTGTTCCTAAATGCCCTACCTACGCTCATAGGAAAGGAGCATCTATCCTGTCTGTCTGCGTGAGGCTAAGTGTAACTTGAGAAGATGCGCGACTATACCTTTCACTCTCGCATTTCTGGACTGGGCTCCCTTACCTAAGATTCATGCATTTATCCTTCTCCATCATCCTGAAAGTTTGTCACATCGGAATGCAATCACCCTGTACATATGTGACGCAAGTTTTCCCCCTGTTAACCTGTTTCTCATATCATCTTCTATCCATGAACCTTTTTCTCCTTCAAGTTCATATAATGTCAGCTTAAATGTGCTTGTTCTCCTTATCACATATCCTACAAATCTAGCCTTTTTTTGGAGTGGTCTTCCATATTCTTTGATCACTTGTCCTTTCTAATATCTCCTCATTTCATGCCTTATAAAGCAATTTAATGTAATTATCGATAGTAGGGGAGCCAGAGCCTGTAATGGAGGAATGATTTATGACTATTATTTAAGCAAACACCGCCTGTCACTTTAAAGATCACATCCTTTTCTTACCAATTCCCAAGCTGCTCTCCCTGTAGGGCACTTGTACTCTTATCTGGTATTTATTGAAGTCAAATTTATGATCTAATTTACTAACTTGTTGGCTATAATTTATGACCCAATTTATCTTTCACATTATGGTTTGAAACTGGCCACCTGTGTAATCAGTCTTACATCAGTGGCTATATTTTGTGAGCAAAGAAGTTTTCCGTATATATTCAGCCTATTAGCATAATTTATAACCTAAAATATCTGCCATTACCATAGCATGGGTGCCCCTTCATGACTGTAGTTTGTGACCAGCCTTACTCTGATTAGTATAATTTATAGCCCAATATGTATGTCACTCTCAAAACACGGCTGTCTCTGTATTACTGTCAGCCATATTTTAGTGGATATAATTTATGACCCAGTATGGCTGAAACACTATAACGTCACTGTGAAATTACCTATGGTAAGTGAAACACTGCGACACTGTGGAAATGACGGAAAACTAAGCAATCCAAGGCAGTATTACGTTAAAAAGCACACACAAGATAGCACTAAATTACGGTGCTATTCCCATGTTTCAGATATTTTATTATGTACTTACATTTTACCTCATTGTATGTTACGGAAGGAATGGAACAAAGACGTCCTTATTTAAAACAAGCAAATTACGTATGGTATTCACAGCCACGTGAGAATTCCTACAACATAAAGTTCACAACAATTAGCACCTGAACAAGTATGTTACTACATTGGAAGCTTCATACAGCTTCCCAAGGTACTGCTATGGTCTGTACGAAGACCATGTTAACAATCACATGATAGATTATATCCATTACATCAAGAATATATATTCACATCAACAGCACATTGTACAGTGATCTTCCTTGTTTTAGGTTAGTAATAATTAGTGATTTCTATATAACATCTCTATATACACAGAAAAATGATACAGAGTAATATGACTACAACTATGCAATGGTCATGACGAAAGGTCAGCCAGAGACCGCACTTTTTTGCTTATTACATATTGCAAAATGAAAATGGGCCAAATCAAGGCTAAAAGATATGGCCTATGCAGCACCTCTTTTCAAGTGTTGGTGCCTGATAGTTTTTCGCCGATATTGTCACGTTTAACAAATGTTTCATTAAACTTACAGTCTTTAGGACACAGCCGCGTCCCTGGTCTTTCTTCTATATTCTGTATTCCATATAGATTTGAGAAGCGAACCAATCTACTATATCGGAATTCCGGTATTTTATTCTATAATGTACCGCCTTTTAGAGATGTTATGTTCTGATGGACAATGAATGTTGGACACAAAGTTCCGAGATTTTCCGCTCTAATATTCTAGTTATATGTTCACCTGGAAGGGTGGCTATTAGCGCCAGGAAAACGGCAGTGATGCAATAACGAAGTTCTAAATACAGCTGAAGTGGTTTATTAATACCCAGGATAACTGGAAGAAGATTATGGTGTTTCCGAAATCAAGATGGACGAACTAACAATCATTAATGATAATGCTGAATCAAACAGTAGCCACAATAATGCATCTGAAGAGATGAGCAACTTAATTAGACTAAGCCAGGTTTTTTTTCTTTATTGTGATTTCATTCCACTGCCCCACATGGACAGGCACATATGGGCATATGGCAGAAGTACAGTCCAGTGCTCTTCAGCCAAACGGTTTTACAAAGTACAGGAAAGGAGAATACTAACAAAAACCGGTGGGATAAAAGGGGGACATAAAAAACAAAGTAAATGGAGATGATGGAAATTAAAATATGCACTAATACGGTGACATACACTTGATGAGAGTTAAAAAGTTGGCATAAAGTTCAAAGAACACAGTTGGAAATTTGAAGCACATTTAAAAAACACTGGAGGCACAGCAAAAAAGCACATTAACAATCATGGACTATATACAGGTCAAGTAAACAATTAAAATCAGATCACTAGATGACACTGTATAACAGCACCAAACACAACACTAATGCGGCACACTTCATTATGAATAAAAACGGTGGAGGACAAGGGGGAAAGGAAAAGGCGAGAAGGAGGGGAGAGAAAAGGGTACGAGGTGGGGCGGTGCGCTGAAGGAGGGCTGGAGAGGGAAGGGACAGGAGAGGAAAACAGCGGAGGAGGGGGTGGAGGTACAGAGGGGGAAGGAGGGAAATCTGCTCTGGCAAAAGGAGAAAAGAGGAAAAGGGAAGCCCTGGGGACAGGGGGTGGACAAGGCCCTGAAGGGTAGTTGTCACAGAGAAGTTCGACACCCAGGAGCGGGAGGTGCTGGAAATTTCCCTGATGGAGATGGAGAATGAGAGAGGGAGGGATACAGGTGCAGCAATGGGCAGAGAGAGGAAAGGAAACCAGGGAGTGGGAGATCAATCCTGCTGACAGTGTAAAGTATGCAGAGATGTTGGAGGAAAAGGAGGAAGTGGAGGAAGGGGATGCGGTCATACAGGAGTTGTGTGGGGGAAGGAGGGTGGATATGGAAGGCAAGGCCGAGCGTGTGGCATTTTATGATTTGGAGGGCCTTATAAAAGTGGGTTGGAGTAGGGGGGCGGCGATCCAGACAATGCTGGTGTAACAAAGGATAGAGTCGATGAGGGATTAGTAGGTGTGGAGGATGGTGGAAGGATACAGTCCCATTGTACAGCCAGAAAGGTTTTTCAGGAGGCAGAGGCAGAAGTGGCCTTTCTGCTGGATGGTCAGGAGATGGGAGTCGAGGTGAGGTGACGGTCGAGGGTGAGGCCAAGGTATCTCAGGGTGGGGTGATCTGAAGCTGGATGGGATGATCATAAATGGTGAGGTAGAAATCATGAAGACGGAAGGATGATTGACTGGGTTCTGGAGAGGTTTATACGAAGGAAGCAATGCTTACACCAAGTGGTGAACTGGTCAAGGTGGGTTTGGAGGGTGCATTGGGACAATTTAAGGGTAGGATAGCCAGGGAGGCGGTGACATCATAACATTGGAGGGTGGGAGTGGCTTCGGTATATCTGCGGTGTACAGTAGATAGATGAGGGGGATAAGATGGAGCGCTGGGGGATGCCAGCAGTGGGATAAAAGATACGGGAGTTGGTGTCATGGAAGGTGAGATAGGAAAGACGGTATGAAAGGAAGGAAGAAGGGCTTGAAGCCACACTGGGTAATGGGGAGGAGGTGGTGTTGATTGAGGTGCAGGTGGATAAGATCGGAGAGGATGGATTAAAGACCTTACTGGATAGAGGTGAGGCAGATGGGACGCTATGACAGAAGGGGGTTTGTCGGGTTTGAGCAGGAAGAGGATGTGGAAAGTCTTCCAAAGGTCGAGGTAGCCGCAGGTAGAGAAGATGACATTGTAGACATTTGCAAGGACAGCCAGGAAGAAGAAGTGGCATTCTCTGAGGTGGCAATAGGTGACACAGTCATGACCATGGACCATGTTGCATTATGACTAGGGGATAAGAGTAATTACTTGTGATGTGATTGGAGTGTTGATGTCGGCAGGGGGCAACTGCACAAGTACTGGAGACTGGGAGCAAGTGGAGTGAGCGAGGTATTGGCGCATTCCATGCTGGTGTGGAAAAGAGAATAATCAAAGTGGAGATCATCAGGGAAGGAGAAGACCTTGGAAAGGTGGGAAGCAAAGTGGTTGGCCTTGCTGAGGTAGTTGGGAAGGGGGCTGTCGTTATGGAGAAGGGGTAATGGCGAGTGGAATGGGAACCAGTAAGGTGATGGAAGGCTGACCAATACTTGGAGGAGTTTATAGGGAGGGTGGTGTTGGGTCGTGTACAGATCTTGCAACTGTCCTGGCGTTTCTTTGCTGTACTAAGGTTCTATATATGTTGCTGTATTTGCTGGTGGCATCAGAGTGTATCCCTGTTACGAGTGGAAGGAGCGATAGAGGTGGTGGGTTTCATGGAGGAGGACTACAGCCCACAGAGGGGGAGTGAAACGATGGGGATGGATGGTTTTAGTGGGAACATGGGCCCCCAAGGCGTCAGTAATGGCCTTATGAAGGAAGGACGAGGTGTCGACGATGTCGTCAGGTTGGTGATAAGTAATGGATTGGCTTTCGACCTGGGTGGCGATATATTCCCAGTAGGCATCCCAGTTGGAGCGACGGTAGTAGTGGACTACCTTGTGGGAGGGTGCAGGGCGGGTAGCTGGAGGCAGGCAGATGTTATGATGAGAAGAATGGGGAGGTGTTTGCCACCTCTAGGGTCAAGGATGTCGACGGCGATACGCCCGAAGTTGTCAGAGGCAAGGACATTGGGTGTGGTGTCGCTTCCGGGATGGGTGTGCTGGTGAAGGGGAAGAAGATCACCTTGGATCGTGAGGATGAACTGATGCGTCAGCCGAAAGAGGGGCAGGGAACGGCTATGGATGTTGATGTCGGCGGGAATCACATAGGTGCAGAAGGTGTGATCAGTGTGGGAGATGAAGTCATAGAGAATAGGAGCAGTGGAGCGGACATAAATGGTGGCGCAGGTAATGGTGATGGAGTGGAAGAAGACACTGAGGATAAGGTGTTCGGTGGGGTCACTGACGAGGGTTTGTGGCAGGATGGAGATGTGCTTAAGGTGGCCAAAGGCGACTCCACCCTGCTCTCGGGACCAGGAGCATCACTTCGGCAGAGGATATAGGGAGAGGCGCAGAAAGTATGGTGGAGTTGGATGAAGGTGTCGTTCAGGAGGAATGTGTCGACCCGGTGGTGGGATGGTGCGAGAGGTGTCCATGAACACGTATTTGTTGGTGTGGAAGGAGGGGATGTTCTGGAAGAGGATGCAACACTCGTGCCGCGCCATTACGGGAAGAGAGGTGAGGGAAGGTGCTTAAACTAGAGTGTTGGGTGCTGAGTCGGAGTGAGTTATTGGTACATACATTTCATATGCGAATTAATTAAAATTTTAGTCATTCTCTTTGTATTACCACAATGTAAGTTTTACTACTGATTTATTTTAATTCAAAATTAGTAGTCACAAGTACCACAATTCACTATGAAAGTACCAGTTTAGATTTCGCGAATCCTGTAAACTTTTATTACTGCCCTGTCTGAATTATTCTTTTCGCAGACAAACAATTCGTAACAGTTGACAGTTGTTGCAGCAACGGTTAACATATGGCACTGTCAGCTTCTTTCGGAACACAAATTGCATGAGAACGTAATTATGTTGCCAGCATTGCTTGACGTTAGAGTGGCTTCTTCACCCTGCACTGTCCCTAAGCCTAAGGCAACTAACGTGCTGTGAGTCGGTGGACGGAGCTTGCTTACTCCACTCCCCGCACTCCTCTCAGAATTCGCTCTTCGTCTTGTGAACAAAATATACCAACACTGACATCTCTCAGAGTCAGATTAAGTACCGCGAGTTAACATGTCTACTACGCTCTGAGGACTTCAGATGATGACA
Organism: Schistocerca gregaria; assembly: GCF_023897955.1. Taxonomy (NCBI): domain Eukaryota; kingdom Metazoa; phylum Arthropoda; class Insecta; order Orthoptera; family Acrididae; genus Schistocerca; species Schistocerca gregaria. The sequence continues at coordinate 101,926,474 of NC_064921.1, read as the reverse complement.
CGATAACACGTCTATAGCACCTGAAGAATGTGAAAGCCCCGTATTTTAAAATTTCCACTGCAATGAAGAGAATAAACATGTTCATATTTCTTCTTGCCCTATTTTTAATAAGCTTTACTGACTCCACATACATAGCCATAAGTATTTCACCCAAATTGCATATAAATTTGACACCTTCTCGGTCTCCTTTACTGTCTTTATCTTTACTCTTTTTCTACTTAACCCACATCCGCTAGTTAATGATCGGTACCATTGGAAGACTCTTTTAAGTCTTTCTTACTGCAAACAGGAATATTACTGCTGTGTTCTGTAGTAGGTAATGTACACAGAGAGGTCACGACACCACAGTACCAGCCGCCAGGGCTGGTTCGGATTTTACAGGGAACTATGTTATGCTTCCCCTTATGTCACACAAGTAGTCCCCACGTGGACATCCAATCGATCAGCAACGCAGAGTTCCAATCAATGTATAAACGATTAGTTTGACAGTATCAGAACTGTGCCTCAAGACAGCATTGGAATTTATCTACAGTCAGTGCTCAGAGGAGCCAAATTAGACATTCTGTAAGTGACAGTAGACTCCGTTAACTGGCTTCAGGACTATATCGAAGATACAGTTTAACACGAGTGAACTAAAATTTTCTTTCATTAGTTTTTTGGCAGAGACCACACTATCAAGAACTGAAAATATTTTTTGTGCCATTGTCAACAAATAAATGTTGAACGTAATTTACAACATTTGTTGGGCCAAGCAGATACAACATATTGTAGATCACTTCATTCCTATACTTACGAATTTGTACTTATAGCCATAAAGGTTTCTGTGCATAAATACTCTGGAGGCATTCTTGTTTTCCTCTGTTCTTCGTTCCATCAAAAATAACTAATTGAGGATCACAGCGCTGCTGCGTTTATCAGGTGTGATGTTAAACTGTGCTCCTTCCAGTAATTTTTCAACTTAACTTTCTCGGTTTCTGCTTCTTATTCCAATCAGTTTTTTTAGAATTACCATGTCAGTTACCAGGTAGTTCCCTTCTACAGGGTGTAATTACAACCTAGTTTTGAAAATCTTGTGATGAGTGTATGAGGTGCGGCAAGCAAATAACGAGACTGGAGTCAGAAATGTGATTTGTTGAAAAGAAAGTTACAACTAACTTTTATTCGCTTCAGCAAATGCTCTAGTCCTATTTGTACACTTCTGCTCACTTGTCTTCAGTTGTGCCGATGAATGCTGTAGATCACCTACGGACACCATCTTCAACAACTCTGCTGTTTTTGATTTTATCTCTTCAACTGTCTGAAATGTTGTCCCCTTCAGTGCGTTTCTCACTTTTGGGAACAGATAAGAGTCACAGAGAACCAAAGATGGTGGACAAGGAGGATGTTCGAGCACAGGAATACACTCGTCCGCTTCAAATTCTTTCATAGCTACGGCATTGCGAGCTAGCACTTTCTCCTGATGCAGAATTCAAACCCAGTCGTTGCATCCTTATTCTTTCCCTCATCTTGATTAAGACTTCTTTGTAGTATTTATGGTTAACTGTTTGCTCCTCGAGCAGTCAGTCGTTCATGGTAACAACCCTGATACCGAAAAACAAGGGATTACCATTGACTTCAGTTTTAACTTGCCCATTCTTGATTTTTTTTAATCTCTTCGCGATGCACGAGGCTTCCAGTGCAGCGACTGGTGCTTTGTTTCTGGGTTGTGCTGCAAGACCCATCTTTTATAGCATTTGATGACACGTGTGATCAAGTTCTGTTCTTCGTGGAGGTGTTCCATGAAATCGGAGACAATATTTTTCTAATGGTCTTTTTGTTCTTAACAGAGATTTTTGGGAAGTGATTCTGCAAAAATTTTATTATGTTAAATTCATCACAAAAAATTTGTCTTAGTGTTTCTTTATCCATGTTCACCGTGTCTACAACCATATTAATTCTCAGGCGCCAGTCGTTCCTAACAATTTCATCAATTTTCGGAACGTTTGCTTCAGTTCTTGAACTCACGGATCGACCAGGACCTTCATCGCCTCCAGCCTCTTTTCGACCTTCTGGCATTCAAAAACTCGCGCTCGTGACGTATCATTATCATCAAGCACTCCTTTATCATAGTAAAACATTCCATTGGCGACTCTTGCAATTTACAAGTAATATGAGATTATTGCACTGGTCTATTTTTAAGTCCATTGTGTTCGCAGCACTACTACAGAAAAGCGTCCTCTCCAACCAAAGCAAAATCAAGCAGACAGGAAGACGAAACGAATGGTGACTGCTCTTGAGGGTTCCGTACTAACCTTCTTATGTGGCTGAGCGATAGAAGGTACTCAGTTTCCTTATTTTATTGCCTCCAGTATCGCAACTGGACATCCAATCCTTTCCCTTTCCCTTTTCAAAAGAATAACGCTTTACGTTCAACAGGACAAGTGGCCGTTGGCGTGTATCGTGTGATACGTCATAAAGGAAACAGGCTGCAACAATTGCCAAAGGAGGCAGCATTATGTTCTGGGATATGTTTTCTTAGGATTCTCTCGATGATCTCGTCATTCTGGAAGGCACAAAGATTCAACATAAGTAAGCATATATCATTGGGGACCACATCCACCACATCAAACGGATTTTTGCACGATGGCATCTACCAGCAGGACAATGCACGTGTCCCACAGGCGACCAGACTTACCGAATTCAAGCCCAATCGAGAATTTGTGGGACCCCTTCGATCGGACTGTTCTCGCTATGGATCCCCAGCCGAGAAACCTAGCACCGCTAGCCACGGCCCTGGAGTCAGCAAGGTTCCATGTCTCTGTCGATGGCTTCCAGAACCTCGTACACTCTTCCTATACCTCTCGCAGCAGCCCGCACAGCAAAAGGTGGTTATTAAAGCTTTCGACAGATGGTCGCATTAATGTGAGTGGACAATGTATTAGTGCATGGTCGTATTACAGACAGACCTAAGCTATTCCAGTGTCCCGTCTAGATCGCTGAACATGGCTGTCTTCTTTCCAGTGCACACCCTGCTCCATGGCGACGTCTTGCGTTATCGCTGGGGTGCTGATTTCACTTCTGACTCTCCACCGCCTAGCGTAGCGATTCCTTCGGCGAAAATGTCGTTCCCCTTGGCAATGAACTGCTGTGCTCGATGAAATTGGAAACCCTTGTTAAGCCACGAAACGCTGCTTATATCCTGGTTTGCGTGGTGATATAAAACTGCACCTACGTGTCTGCTCAAGTGCAACATAGTTCCTATAAGTCTGGAATCTGTGCTGTAGGTTGTTCGAATTGCTAAAGGTGTCGTTACGCCTGGCGAGCAGGGAAGGCTAGCTTGCAGCGGCGTCAACGATGCGACTGGCTGTCACAACAAGCACCGAAGGAGAAAACCGTCGCTTGATTTTATCTGCTTTGAAGTCTCGCGCCAAGCTAACCTAGTTTTTCTCTCAAAAGATTCAGTGTTTCTCGGTGACTGACCAGAGGACTCGATTTTCTTACGTAACGTCTTCAACCTCTATCAAGCTTCACCTCCTCTCGTCCACACAAACCTTCCATGTAGTCAACATCTGTCTGACTATATTTATTTACTCATCTCTAATCAACAAAATGCGATGTTTCTCTCCCCCCCCCCCCCCCCCCTCTCTGAATCATATTCCATCAACCGCATCGGACTTTGTAAGATTTCGAAGAAATACCTCAAAACTGAATTTATTTATTTTTCTGTAATCGTTTTCCCTTTTTTATAACAGGAATAGTTTGCTATTCAAAGAGTATTATTGCTTAACGATGGTTTTGTTAATTATTGCGCCACAGACGACTTTCTTTCAATGATGTACTTGAATTTAGGCTGTACTTCTGAACAACATTTGCTTTCAATATATTTAATGGTTCACTTCTGTGAATTTTGAATAAATTCATGTCCATAGATGTGAATTATTCAACGTGTTACAAATAAAACGGAAGCTGATTTTGCTTCTTTGTTCATACTATCAATTACACATATAATCTCCCCTTGAACATCCTGAACTTTTGTCTTTACTGCTTTAATTGACAGTCTCAAGTATCCCTAGAGTTTCACAACATTTACATCCTCCTACTGAGCACAATTAACGCTAATTTTTAGCTTAATTACTTCCTCTTTATCTAAACTACGTTTTCTCACTGTCGTTCGTAAATAACCTTTAGTCTATTTCATGGTACATGTAATTCGTTCCACTTAAGCCGTTTGTTACCATGTTTTAAATTCATATTGGCATTCTTAATAAATTCCATTCTCAACTAACTCTTAGCTGTTTTGCTTTGACGATTCGCGCTGATTGAAAATCGACTAATTTTACTCCGGCTACCTCGTTCTTGGAAATAAATTTTTTTAGAAAGTATATGTGTAACTAGAGGAATACTAATGTATGTCACAGAATGTCATAGAAAAAGGAATACTGATATGCAGATACTTCTTTCGTGCGTTGCTCTCAAAGACTGACATGTATTGATAATGTTACGTGTATGCAATTGGCAATCTTTCCAGTTATACGCTACGCAAGAAGGCATCACTTTCTCGAAACCATATAATTGTCTCCCACTGCGAGCTACAAGTTTGAAATTTGGCTCAAAGGTGTCTACAATCTTCCTGTGTAATGGAGGAAATGCGATGTCACCTTCGGGCTCTGCGACGCTTCAGACAGCAAGGTGTCGACAGATGAGAAGATTTGTCCACAGCTCAGAAGTTCATGTATGAGGTGGGTTAATGATGTTACATTGGCACCAAATTTCACCAATGTTCTGCACATAGCCATTTTGGGGCGTATAATGCGACTGTAAAATCGTCACACCCCCTCTTACCCACATTGAACCCCTTCTTTTGACGCCGAGAAAAACATTTCAGACACACTACCGCTCAGAATCGACATGAAAAGGCTCAGGAGATGGCATAATTGGCGTCAATAAAACCATCCCTCCTCCTGAGGAGGAGGTTCCCACACGTGGCCTGCGATCGAAAACGACAGTCCACATAGCGATGAGCAACGGGAATACATTCTTGACAAAGTCAGAGGGCTGTGACATCCTCCGAGGTTCAACCCTACTCTAATGACATCGTGGAGCTGCAACACCACTGAACGTGATCGTATTCCTTTGGAGCGTAGTGCGATCACTGTTTTTATTTTAATATACGGGGATTGAACCAGTAGTGACCGTTCCAAACCGTTCGATGAAACTGGAACATGTTCCGAAGCAGCAAAGAGTGTTTATGATTTGCAGTCCTCATGTCCTGCGCCTTCCTATGGCGTCGTCACAGGGCGTTGCAAACATTTGGTGCCACTCGCTCACCTTCGCTGAGAGCGCCAGAGACACCCATTCAGTTGAGTGTTGCCTCGGGGCTGCTGTAGCGCCTGAGGGCAGGCAACCCATTCGACGCTGCTTAGTTGGGTTTTCTTTCCAGCAGTGTATAAGTAAACAGATTCCGTCAACAAAAGATGGCAAATACTGAACGTTAATGGCAGACGTAACAATGTGCCTTTAAAACTGATAATATAAACCGAAATAAGTATTTTATGTGACTAAGACATCATGGTGGATGTGCTGTAGCGGTTATAACAAGTTATAATTTGGACCTAATGGTGTTGAGATTCTCATCTGGCACTGGGAAAGTGACGGTGAATGTTAGAGACAGTCCAGAAAACCATATGGTCCAAACACTTAAAGAGATTGTTATACTTACTATAGAAGACAATCCTCAATGTCCGGAACACAATACACAGCTATGTGTTCTGGGAGCACTTAAAGAACAAACTATTAGAAAATAAAAACAAGTGAAGTTTTTCGGACTTCTATTAGAAACCGTCAACACCAAATCATCAGCCATTCCGTAGCATTTGAAAGAAGTTACAAGCGACATGTATAGGGAACATACCAATGGTATCAATGCAAAATCGCTCACAGTTGCCGTACTGACGTTAATCTTGAAAAAGACCCAAAAATCTGCTGAAGAAACCATAACCGCTCTTGATAGTTTGTACGTTAATAAAATAATCACTGGCGGGACATTTGTGTCACATAACCAAATTTTGACCTTTCTCCCTGTTCTGATAGTTTTATGAGGTAGATGCTATTTCATGGCTTTTAATATTTATTGACCGAGTGCATTTTGAAATGAATATGAGCGCTGTCGATTGCATTGTTTTCGAGAAAAGATAATAAATACCTGTCAACGCCGATGTGATACATTTGTCCCTCTTAATAAATTAAGCGCTTCCAGTTGTTACGCATTGTCGGTAGCCTTTACTGTTGTCTACTGCTACACTACAGATATGAAACAGTAAGTCCCGTTTCTTTGGCAGAATTGAAATTTATGTAAAAGGAATAAAAGGTTCTTTGAACAGTGGATCGACGGCGCAGTCTTAAGGGAGAGTAGTTGTAAGTCTTGATAATAATACCGAAAAAGTTCAGTCTGAAGGACAACATGTAGATGCACTCCAGTTCTGATCATGATACAAAATAAACAAAATAGAGTAGTGAGATAGCGTGGTTTCATAGAGCAGCGATGAAGATTCTGATAAATCTCCACATATACTATCATGCTCAAAAGTATCGGAACGTCGCGAATCGCGTTCCGCCCGATTTCTATGCAATCCACATATCCTAACATTCTTGCTGATCTTCTAATCACTGTCAGATACAGTCATTTTCTCATACAAAACAGTTTCTACAAGATACCACCAAAGAACATTCCTCTGTATGGCTATCAGTCTCAGTGAAAAATAACACTTCATTATTGTAAATATGAGGAAAGAAGTTGTTACAGATATCCATGTCTCTGAAGTTGGGAAAATCAAATTCATTTAAAAAAAACAAGTTTCAAGTTTAAAATGCATGACAAAAACGTGTTCAGGATAGAGATCCGAGACTCGCGTCCAGCTAATAATGTCCCTGTTATATAATCACGACTTATTATAAATATACATTAAATGAATTGGTAATTGCGAATAAGGGCAACCATCAGCTGTATAATGGAATGGCGGCAGTGAAAATTTGTGCCGGTCGCAGGATTGACGATATATGGAAGTTTGAATCTGGCCATGAGCCGTGCACGGATAGCCAAATGGTAAGGCGACCGCTCGTGATAAACGAGAAATGCGGGTTCCTGTCCCGGTCCGCCTCAAATTTTCATTGTCACCAGTCCATTATGCAATCGCGAATTCATTTAATGTATTTCATAACCACTGTAGTCTTTCATCTTGAAATGACAGGGCGTAAACTATTATGTTGGTCGGGAATTCGAGCCCATAACCTAGAGAGGCACCCACATGCCATGCTCTTACTGTGGCATCAAGCAGTCAAGCCTGCAAGATGAGTGGTCTGCCAAGAGAGTGGATTTATTTTTTATTTCTCGCAAAAACATTAATGACTGATTACGAGCTCTCGTACCCACAGTGAAGCAACAAAGTATTCTCCTGTTTGAATACTACGCAATGGAAATGGATAACGCACATCTGACTATTAGTAATTTACACAACTCAGATTGTTCACTACGCACTGGCAATACCACATTTTCTTTCTTACCCAACGGCTTTGTTCTACACGTGGCCATCGCACTGAATGTGAATGGCGCACACATTATAAATTCTGGATATCACGACTACACACTATTCGAAGAACAAGGCCACCATTTTTTTAATTTTCACTATCTTTTTTATTCCGATAAATGCTATTATGATTCAAAGATAATCTAAACACAGCATTACATTTTCATACAACAATTACAAATGAGAAACTCCGCCCAGTGGGCATGGCTTTACATCGGTGATAGCCTTTATGGTTTCATAATTATCTAACGCAACAGTGCACTTTCTGGATAGGATGGTGGATCTTTTGCTATATATCACACTTCGACTCTCACACCCTTCATCACGAAAATCTCTTCCAGACCGAGCGGTACAAAAAGGAACATGCATAACCCACTGCCTTTGAACCTATCTTGCTACTCCCCCATGCAAACCACACATACTTAAATTACATGAAATAAATCACACTGGCAACATAAAATACGTCACGAAGAATAGTCACAACGTTAGAATCACTTCACTTTCAGCCTTCCCACTTCAATTAGTATTCATCCCAGTTTCACACGACACTGTCCTACTTCGTAACTTTTCTTTCCTACTGCGAACTCTGGAGGCTATATGCACGTCTTCCTGTGCAATGCAAGCCAAGTGGTGTTGCTGGATAGACGGCTGACTCATCTTACTTCTCTTTCAGAGTATTATAGTTTGAATCAACACACAAAGTAATATTATGAGCCTATTCGTCACACATGCGAGTCCTCAACTGATACAATGGACGAGTACTTCTCTTTATCCTTTGTCTCATACACCGATTGAGACTCACACAGTACTCACCACGTGGAAATACTCGTCTCTAATTTCAAGTCCTGCACACGCCATTTCTTAAATATTTCCAACTTATAACACACACGCCAGTAATTCAGCTTAACTTTAGCACTCGGAAGTATTTCAACTTAGTACTAGGTCTCACAAGTATTTCAACTTATAGCTACACGTGGTTTCATTGTGACCGTTCGTCACTTCCGACGATTACTACGATCCCCTTAATATTACCTGCCTGTCATTTAATTCTCCCGCCAAAAGTTCCTGGAATAGAGAAATTATTATTCCAAGCTACTCTTAAGTATTTCACATCCATACCATTGTCTCCCAAGACAGCTCTCACCAACACAAGATCCACGGCTGTTCTTCAGGTCATCTCGCACCTCCGTCGAGGTGGGGGAACACCATGCTACCGTATTGGTCAGCCACATTTCAGGCACTCAAAGCTCAGGTAAATTTCATCTCTTTGGTTCCACCAAAGGTGACCAAAGGACCGTCTCAAAAATGATCATATATTGCACATTCACTATCTGCGGTTAGCAGACGACCATACATTCATTAATTTCACAGATCTCACCAAATTAGATGTAGGAATTTATTTTGTGGGAGTGCACATGTTATCAATTAAATAAATAAATTGTCATTCTTTCCTACACTGGTATCCGGCTTCGGTGTATTAAGTGAAATTGAGTTGTTATTACAAAAAATATGTTGTTCTGACAATAATAACGAAGAATGTTGTACCTATTTTCAATGTCGGGTGGTACTGTACCCTTTGAACCTAATCGATTGTTAACTAAGCACAATAAAACGTTGGCTATCCAAATTTTTCATCTGAACCGAGATATTTCAAATTGAAATGAAACGAAAAATTATACCTTACTGGGATTTGAGAGTAGCACCTATCGCGGTTAATTTCTGGCCATGTATAGTCGTTAAATATCCATTTATTTAAAGCAGTACCGAGTTGTGTGTATGTTGGAACTTACTACGGTACGGAAAGTTATGTGGTAACTCAGAGTCGAACCTGCACATATCATTATTGTTGACTACTCACGAATAGATGACAACTGTCGAATTGTAGGAGGGACTTCAGCTGATGAAATGAATGAGAAAAAGTGCCCCTACTGTATATTGAAAATGTCTTATTGTATCACACGACTAGTTTCGTCGGCGTATTTGCCCCATCTTCAGGCTCCTCTACTGCCAAAAAAATATTTGATTTCCTTGACTCATTTACTGTGGGATCCTTATTACTAGCACATGTGCACTAGCTTTCATCAGGAGTCCACCTTCGACACCGTGTTGTCTCCAATGATGTGATGTAAAAGTTTGAATCTGACTGGAAGTCGACAACGGCAACTATCATTAGTGGTGACGCCCGAAAGAACGGCAACCATTCGGACTGAAAGGCATCGCATACATACACACCTCCAAGGCGTCGCCTCGCAGACTTCGGCCACTGATGACAGCCTTGTTGAAACAGGTAGAAGGCGGGCCAAGCACCACCACAGGTCCTCCTCGCTGGGGACCTGCTTCTCTCCACCGAGTCATGTGCACGAAAATACTTCCACAAGTGCACCTCATCTCACCGGCTATTTATAACGGTGCAATTTCACTCATCACTTGAAACTGCCACTCACATTGTGTGACCACCACTTCCTATGTACCTGTGCAACCTCTTGCGGCAACTTTCAACGTCTACTGTGGGAGGGTGGAATGATACTTCATCTCCCACCGCCACACCTTCAAAAGGCAATACTACGACGTCATTACCAAGACAGTAAGACTGCTCTACACTAGTGACGCTGTACACTCTACTTCCTTCCCGTGGGAAACTTCGTTGGATTGATGACTACGTCCACTCACCTTAACTAACTTCTTTTTTTTTGCCCATGCACAAACCCGATAGTGTTCTTTTGTTTTGTCATCAAACGTTTCTCATATCGATCTGGACCTTGTTGTCTCTTAGGTATCTTACTACGTGAGATATAGAAAGAAGTTGTAATTAGTTTTCACCGGTAATCTTGCGAGCGAATACTACAGTTTGAAAAGAGATAATGAAAATCTCTGATCCGAACCAAGATTCTAAACCAGACACGAGCCTTTCTTGTATACCTTGAGGATTTTGGAATATTGGGGAGAAAATGAAATGATGGAACAGTTGTAATGGGAAACAAACTAACGCTATGTTGTTTGAAAATTAAAAGTGATGGTCATGCAAATGAAAACAGTTGACAGCCTAATTACGCAGAAGTATATATGCAGAAAAAAGGTCAACTAACTGGTATGTTCAACTTTACTTCAATTAGCATTCTGTTGTAAATCGGGCACGAAAACAACAGTAGATCCTAGCATTTATTAGCAAAATGACTATTCATGAGCAAAGCTACTATCTCGTTAAATTTAGTGGCAACAAATTACTGCACACCGACGTACACTGTCTGCTTTAGAGTGTAAAGGGTAACGCTAATTGCAATGTAGCCACTGAAGAGAGGCAAAGTATTAATAATATTGCCATGATATGGCTCTAAAACTCTGCTGCTGAAGGATAGTACTTCTGAACTGGTTACCAAGTTATTATTTTGATTAACAGAAGCGCTAACAGCTGTTATAAAACCTGTGCAAACTTTTGCATACCACAGGAAACAAGTTGTAATTGGGGTCTCTTGAACTGATATAGTTTAAGCAATATGTTGCAACTAATATGTTTAACTACAGAAATGTTTCAAAGTTATTTACTGAGCTTTACACAAAGTCCTACTATATGATTACTATCACACGGGCTAAACAGGAGGACCATATAACTGCACTGCTTACTAACACACTTCTAACGCTTCCAGCATTAAATAATCAGCAACGAAGGTGTTGACAGAACAATGGCTCCTGAAATACGATTATTCTATGCAATACCTTCTTGGCGTCAGAAATGCAAATCTTAGAGCAATCGAATAAACGACATAAAATACTAGCAAATATTATTCCAGATCCGAGGCCTATTTGTTCCAATTTCTCTGCAAACACTGTCTCACTGAATACTCCAAGTTTTAACACTCCGGACGCTGGCCACAGACCACTTAGGCTACAAGGGATTTTCGCACCAAACCGCGCTCTTAGACCGTTTATTCCTCCGCCCAAGCCTTTTCGTTGTTGAGGGACTACCCTCCAGTTTTTCTGTCATATACAGTCCTACATTCTCTTACAAAGAACCAGTTAGGTATCGATTCAATAGATTAAATGAAATGTTATATTAATAACATTTACAAAATATTTTAGGATAACATTGAATTACAGAACAAGAAAGAAATACTTACATGCATTTCAAGTCAAAAACGTTCTATAGTACCGATATCAAAGAATCGATACCTAATGGAAGTGTTATAAACAGTACCTTTCTGAACGGATTCCAGTCTCGCGAGGAAACAATATAAGTTCGAATCCTAATACAGTACCAATATTTTGAAATCTCAAGTTCAAACAGAAGAAGAAATGAGTGCCGTGTGTCCTTATAAGACGACTGGTGCATTAAAAAATAAAATATTGCGTGTAAGAAAGATTACTGATGAGAGAGTTACTACTTGCTGTTACTCCCCACCTCTGTTATCGCCCAACCTGCACCAAAACTCTTTCAGTTGGTACCGAAGGGACATCATGTTTAATATGAATTTAGAATCACGGTGATAATCTATGTTGTACATTTGGTGTTACTAGAGGTGGAGAGCGTCTACTTGTGTTTGTTAAAAATGGTTGTCTTACGTGTGAAACAAACCCAGACCTTAGGCAACGAAGCTATAATCCTTTAAACAGACCACTGAACTGCTTATATGGGTAGCTCATGGCATTGTTGTAACGGAGCCTATACCATACTGGATGAGAATTCCGTGCTCAACATGTTCATTAACCGATCACCTGCCACCAGCTGCTGCAGCTACCCAACCCGTAATTTCCATCTGATTTTGTGATCAGCCATCGTCATGAACTGACAATGACAGGGTGCCTACTCCAAACCATATTTCAAATTCTTGGTTTCATCTATATTTTTAAGGATGAATTATAATTTTTAAGATGTATATTTTGTTCACTGGTTGAGGATTTGTCAGTCCTCTTAACTGTTACACTCATTTGTAGTCACAGTGAACCTTATAGAAGATTTATCCAGGTTATGAAGCCAGTGTGTTATTCACATTTCGGATTGCTACTTACATGTCATTACTAGAATGCACAACCCATAGAGATATCCTACTTTGTAAGTTCTTTTAGAAATAGAATATAGGTAATATTGGTAAAAAAATTGTGCCATTAAAATACCTGTAGAATCTTATTACAAGCTGAATAATATGACAAATACAAATAATCTGTAAAGTTTTCAAAAAAAGTATTATGTTTGGTGATAAGCAGAATTATTGCATAATATTTAATTATTTATAAAAAAATAGTTGCGTTCATATTGGTAACAAGGTGATTTAATTAGTCTGGCTTACCTCTTCCAAAAACATTGTTAGTCTTCCTGCAGAAATTGACATAATTACATTTTTTCTCAATTAACCTAGTAAAAGTAACAAAATAGCCTTTCTATTTTGGAAACATTATACTTTTCACGTAGAATGTACACTTTTCTTTCAGTTTCACAGAAATTTTAATAATTGCTTATAAGTTAAGTCCTTAAATATCTTTAAATTAGTACATTTACTTACTTCTTTTTCACACGAGCGACTATCATATACCAGTATAGCTTTAGAAAACAAATACAAAATAAGACATTTCGTACACTTAATTGTAACCTATTTTAATGAAAATGGTGGCAGAGCTTTAATTTCCGCATCTATATCTGCTGCTTTAGTTGCTGCTTCTTTCGCTTCTTGTAAATTTTTTTGTGTTTTGGTCACTAATTCTTTTCTCCTGAAGTAGCCTTTTTCCCTTTCCTGTGCATCTGTCTTGTATTTCTCTACTTCTCTCTTCTTCCCTTTAAATTCAACATATTCTGAATGAACGTTTCGTGCAGCTTAAATGACGGTATTAGGGACTGAAACATAGAGCACATCACTAGCATTCTGTACAGCATCGTGAAAAACATGCAAGGAACAAGACTTTGCTCAAGATGATCCTCTACAAAGCAATCTGATTTTACAGAGAAACCTATTTCAAAGACAGCATTTCCATGAGGAAGGGTGAGTACGAACGCCAAAAATGAAAGGAAATCAGGAGACGACTCTTGCGAGGCTGGAGACGAGCGAAACCCAGAATTTCTTCAGAGTCTATGTGTCCGAACTGAATTTATTGATTGCTGCGGCTGCACCAGGAAACTTGGGCGTATCTTTGTTGTTTTTGTTGTTGTAGTCTTCAGTCCAGAGACTGGTTTGATGCAGCTCTCCATGCTACTCTTTCCTGTGCTTCTTCATCACCCAGTACCTTCTGCAACCTACATCCTTCTAAATCTGTTTAGTGTATCCATCTCTTGGTCTCCCTCTACGAGTTTTACCCTCCACAATGCACTCCAATAACAAATTGGTGATCCCTAGATGCCTCAGAATATGTCCTACCAACCGAATCCTTTTTCTAGTCAAGTTGTGTTACAAATTTCTCTTCTCCCCAATACTATTCAATACCTTCTCATTAGTTACTTGATCTACCCATCTAAACTTCAGCATTCTTCTGTAGCACCACGTTTTGAAAGCTTATATTCTCTTGTTGTGTAAACTATTTATCGACCACGTTTCACTTTCCATACCTGACTACACTCCACACAAATACCTTCAGAAACGACATCCAGACACTTAAATTTATACTCGATGTTAACAATGTAACCGTAGGCTTGCGCGGCCGTTGTCAATGTCAATAAAATTCTTCTGGGTTAGAGACCGCATTGTCATTTGTAAAATTCCAACGTATCGGCGTCTGTTGCAAGACGCCTTCCTCAGGGTGTGTTGCTAACTGCTGAATGCGCGCAAGTGTGGGTACATATATACTATGGATGAGTGTGGTGATTGGATGTGAGGATGAGGAGGAAGGGTACTAGGAGTTCATTTTATTGGCGTTTGCATTGCGTCTTGTTATTGGCGGAAATAGGCGTTTTCCATTGGAGTTTCCTTTACTGCCTGCCATTGGTGGAAATCGGCGAATAGGAGACTTAGCGGCGACTGTAGCGTAGCGTTGTTTACTAACTGCCTAGTATCGACTAGGCCGCGTCAGCGCTCTGTGTACAATCCTCCGCTGTGACCTACCGCACGCCTGTTGCTTTGCGCGAGCTGTCCTTCCGCAAAGCTGTCACAGCAGGCAGCCAAGACGCTGGAAGTCTGTATCCGTCTTCTCTGTTCATATTATCGGGTCGCTTGGCTATTTCTATAGCCTCTCTATGACAATGCGGTCTCTAACCCACAAGAATTTTATTGACATCGATGTTAACAAATTTCTCTTCTTCAGAAAGGCTTTCCTTGCCAATGCCAGTCCACTTCTCTTCTTCGACCATCATCAGTTATTTTGCTCCCCAAATATCAAAATTCATTTACTACTTTAATCGTCTCATTTCCTAATCTAATTCCCTCAGCATCACTCGATTTAATTCGACTACATTCCATTAACCTCGTATGGATTTTGTTGATGTTCATCTTATATCCTCCTTTGAAGACTCTGTCCATTCCGTTCAGCCGCTCTTCCAGGTCCTTGGCTGTCTCTGACATAATTACAATGTCATCAGCAAACCTCAAAGTTTTTATTTCTTCTCCATGGATTTTAATTCCTACACGGAATTTTCGTTTTGTTTCCTTTACTGCTTGCTCAATATACAGATTGAATAACATCGAGGATAGGCTATAACTCTGTCTCACTCCCTTCGCAACCACTGCTTCCCTTTCATGCCCCTCGCCTATTATAACTGCCGTCTGGTTTCTGTACAAATTGTAAGTAGCCTTTCTCTACCTGTATTTTATCCCTGCCACCTTCAGAATTTGAAAGAGAGTATTCCAGTCAACATTGTCAAAAGCTTTCTCTACGTTAACAAATGCTAGAACCGTAGGTTTGCTTTTCCTTAATCTATTTTCTAAGATAAGTCGTAGGGTCAATATAGCCTCACGTGTTCCAACATTTCTATGGAATCCAAAATGATCTTCCCCAAGGTTGGCTTCTATCAGTTTTTCCATTCGTCTCTATAGAATTCATGTTAGTATTTTGCAGCCATGGATTATTAAATTGGTAGTTCAGTAGTTTTCACATCTGTCAACACCTGCTTTCTTTGGGATTGAAATTATTATATTATTCTTGAAGTCTGAGAGTATTTCGCCTGTCTCATACATCTTGCTCACCAGATGGTAGACGTTTGTCAGGGCTGGGTGTCCCAACGTTGTCAGTAGTTCTAATGGAATGTTGTCTACTCCCAGGTCCTTGTTTCGACTTAGGTGTTTCAGTGCTCTGTCAAACTCTTGACGCAGTATCATATCTCCCATTTCATCTTCATCTACATTCTCTTCCATTCCACGGTATTGTCCTCAAGAACATCGCCCTTGTATAGATCCTCTATATACTCCTTCCACCTTTCTGCTTTCCTTTTTTTACTTAGAACTGGGTTTCCATCTGAGCTCTTGATATTCATGCAAGTGCTTCTCATTTCTCCAAAGGTCTCTTTAATTTTCCTCTAGGCAGTATCTATCTTTGCCTTAGTGATATACGCCTCTACATCCTAACATTTGTTCTCTCGCCATCCCTGTTTAGCAATTTTGCACTTTCTATCGATCTCTTTTTTGAGACTTTTATGTTCCCTTTTGCCTTCTTCATTTAATGCATTTTTGTATTTTCTCCTTTCACCAATTAAATATCTCTTCTGTTACCCAAGGTTTTCTATTAGCCCTCGTCTTTTTACCTACTTGATCATCTGGTGCCTGAAACCTTCCAGTGACTCCAGGCTTCTTTCATGTATATAACTTTCTTTGATTATTGATGAACCAAGTGTTAGTGTGTCAGCTAACTACTATTGCATTCCAGGCACCCATGACTATTAAATTTTCGTCTCCATTCACTGTATGAAAAGTTTCTTTTATGTGATCTACAGCCACATCTACATCCATCCTACATCCTGACGGTGTGTGGCGCAGGGTACCTTGAGTACCTCTATCGGATTTCCCTTCTATTCCAGTCTCGTACTGTTCGTGGGAAGAAAGATTGTCGGTTTGCCTCTGTGTGGGCTCTAATCTCTCTGATTTTATCCTCATGGTTTATTCGCGAGATATAAGAAGGTGGGCGCAATATTCTACTTAACTCGTCGGTGCAGGTATGTTCTCGAAACTTCAACAAAATCCCGTACGTAGCCACTGAGCGTCTCTCTTGCTGAGTCTTCCACTGCAGTTTATCTACCATCTCCATAACGCTTTCTGTGTCTCTTCTATCAACCCTATCTGGTACGGATCGCACACCGGTGAGCAATATTCAATCATGGTGCCGAAAACACACCAGAACGCATATGCAGGGCTTCAAAGACCCTGCCCTAATTTAAAATTTTCCTCTTTTCATATAATCATTCTTGGAGTTAATTTCTGTCAAATTTATTGTCATATTGAAAGATTCCTAAGATACCGTAACAGGATCTGGTGGGCTTGATTAACATTTCATTAATTTAAAAAAACTGTAAGAGTGAATTTTTATTAGTCTCATCCATTTACATACAACATATACTAATAATTTTATTAATTATCTTATAAGTTGCAGTTTACATTTTATAACATTTATTACAAGCAATTCTTCAATTAAAACATAGCAATTATTCTCAATAATATGTATATAGGCAATATTTTGACGAAAAGTTATTATTCATTGTTCACATAAAATTGCATTTTCTTATATTACAACATGTGACAAATAAGAAGCACAAAGAACGCCACTATTTTCCTTACAAATGTTGGTTTTACACTTAACGCATGTCATAGCACTTTTTCTGTGTTTATTATACGGACAATAATTGCATCTTCTTCTTTTTCCTGAAACAGGTAGTTGGTTCGGCAATATGACATCTTTTTGAACACCACATCTTTGCATACCATCATCGATTTTCTTTGGAAGATTAGGGATCTGAATACGAAGTTCCATTAGTGGTCTTACCATTTCCTCTGTCAAATCTCTTAGGAACAAACGCCTTTTATCACTTCTTCCACTGTGGTATGTCAGATGTTGGGAGCAAAATAAAATTTCATTGTTCATTGCTGCGACGTCGTCATATTCATCCATAATGCAAACGGCCAACTTCTTCTTTGTCTCTTGCAAGTGTAATAACGAATTTTCTGGTCTCTTTGATCTACTCCACCCTTCATAGTGTTATAGAACTTTATTATATCTGGTTTCTTTCTTCCATGAGTTTCATCAATGTTTCTGTCGTGATGCATTGTGCTAATGAGAACTACAGACTTTTCCTTTTTTGGAACGTAACTCACCATTGTAATGTCACCTCTAAATGCAAACAAAGAGAAATGAATCGCTCTTGAGGCAGATGGTTTCATCTCATTAGTAATTTCTGGTTTATTTTGTTTGATGGTTCCCATCACTGTAATTTGCTTCTGAAGCATCTCTTCTGCCAGCTGCACACTTGTAAAGAAGTTGTCAACAGTAACATTTTTTGATGATCGTTCAATGCTTTTAGCAAGATCTTTCACCACATTCATACCAAGATTTTTCTAAATATGTTCATGGGACTTCCTTCCCGTGTAAACAATTCTGTCTAAAGAATAAGCAGATGAAGCATCACATAACCAAAATATTTTTATGCTATAATTGGCTGGTTTACTGGGCATATACTGGGTGAAGCTCCATCTTCCACGGAATGAGACTAGCAGTTTGTCAACTGTGAGCGAGTCATTGGGATTCATTCTGTTTCTACACTTGGCAAGAAATAGTTCCCATACATAGCGAACAGCTGCAAGTGTGTCATCTGCAGATCGAGCTTCACGGGTATGCCTGTCATCAAATCTCATCATTCTCATTACATCGTCGAATCTATTTACTGACATGGTAGCCTTATACTTAGGATTTTCCATTCCATCCAAGAATAATTCAGTAATAGCGACATCCCAACTGTTCTCAACACCAGAAAGCAGTAAAAGGTCAAGAAAGCCGTCCATTTCAGCAAGCGAAACGTTTTTCCACGTAAAGCAGCCACTCTTCTGCCTTCAGTATTTCTGCAGTTGATGATTTCCTCTAGTATTTCCTTGGAGATGAAATAGTCCTAGGCATCCTTAGGGTTACAGGTTTTCAAACCACGGGCTCGACCAGGTGTCTTCTTCATAATATTATGGACAGGCGTATGGGAAGTCGCAGGAGGATCTGATTTCCAATTCGTTCCATTCCGTCTTCTATACTTTTCTGTGGTGGTTCTTCATTTTCAGGCTCTGATGAAGTAATATTATCGGAAGGACTGTCATCTGCCTCAATATTCACATCTGCAGGTGCATTGGCTCATTCTTCACTACTTGCATCTTCAAAAATATTTCCTTCCTCGAAAGAATCGTCTTCTTCAAACCACTGAGCCACAACATTTTCAAAATTAGCTGCATTTGCACGTACTGAGTCTCTTGCTTTGCCTGCCGAAGCCATAGCAAAAGGCGTGGCTCTCGAACAGCAGCTTGTGCAGCACTAAACGAGTCATACTCGTAACAATATAGGCCTTGCAGCAACAAACAAACTACAGTAACAATGAGGCTGACAAGAGCAGCACAGGATAACAATGCCATGTAATAATGAAACATTTGATAGCAAAAAGATCAATAACACACCGACATCGGCAATATGTGAAAGCAGTATGTATTACTTTTTAGCTATACTATTGCTACTACAGGTACTGCTGTGTTGGCACTCCTGTTGCTCGAAATACCACTGCAGTTATTGTTGAAGTAATAACTGCTCCCAAACATATGTTCACGACAATATAGGGTATTAGAACATCTATAAATGTGTGAGGGCTTCTGAAGCCCTGCTTATGCATTCACGGTGTATGGGTAAACGTATTGAATTATACAAAAAACTTAAAAAGGTATCTCGTTCAGACTTGATAAGAGGAATGTCACAGTGTTAGTGTAAGAGTACTGGAAAGCAGATAGAAATCAAACAAAAAATTACAGAATTTTTTTTTAAAATGAAGACATACAAGGGTGTCAGAGGTCCTATATATGCATCCTAATTAATTTTATATAGTCATTCCATTTTAAATCACTCCTAATGCCTACTACCTGAAAATTTATGGAATTAACTGCTTCCAGTTGCTGAGCTCCTATATTGCAGCTAAGTGATAAAGGATCTTTCTTTTTATGTATTCGCAGCACATTACACTTGTCTACATTGAGATTCAATTGCCATTTCCTGCACCATGCGTCAATTCGTTGCAGATCCTCCTAATTTTCAGTACAACAATTCCATTGTTACAACTTCTCGATATACTACAGCATCATCAGCAAAAAGCCTCAGTGAACTTCCGATGTTATCCACAAGGTCATTTTTATAGGCAGTATTGCGAATACGACCTCCCACACGGCACACCTGAATTCACACTTACTTCCGAAGACTTCTCTCCATTGAGAAAGACATGCTGCGTTCTGTTATCTAGGAACTCTTCAATCCAATCACAGAATTGGTCTGATAGTCCATTTGCTATTACTTTGTTCATTAAATGACTGTAGGAACTGTATGAAACGCCTTGCGGAAGTCACGAAACACAGCATCTACCTGCGACCCCGTGTCTATGGCCCTATGAGTCTCGTGGACGAATATTGCGAGCTGGGTTTCATATGATCGTTTTTTATGAAACAGAGTAGATTTCTAGTCTCCAGAAAAGTTATTATACTCGAACGTAATGCGTGTTCCAAAATTCTACAACTGATGGACGTTTATATATCTAACGTCTATAGGTCTGCACAACTGTTCGACGACCTCATCATATATTTCATCAATCTCTTTATCATCTACGGGGCTAGTTGACATATAAACTTGTACTACTGTAGTAGGCATGGGCTTCTTGTCTATCTTGGCCACAATAATGCGTTCACTATGCTGTTTGTAGTAGCTTACACTCCTATTTTTATATTCTTTATTAAATCTCCTGCTACATTACCTCTATTTGATTTTGTATTTATAACCCTAATTCACGTGACCAGAAATCTTGTTCCTCCAGCTTCACTAATTTCCACTATATCTACCTATTTATTTACCTTTTTAGGGGATCTGCCCGATTAAGGGATCTGACATTCGACGTTCCGATCCGTCGAACGCCAGTTTTATTTCTCCTGATAACGACGTCCTCCTGAATAGTCCCCGCCCGGAAATCTCAATGGGGGACTATTTTACCTCCGGAATATTTTACCCAAGCGGACGCCGTCATCATTTAACCATACAGTAAAGCTGCATTCCCTCGGGAAAAATTATAGCTGTAGTTTCCGCTTGCTTTCAGCCGTTCTCAGTATCAGTGTTACAAGGTTAGTGTTACAAGGCCAGATCAGTCAATCATCCAGACTGTTGCCCCTGCAACAACTGAAAAGGCTGCTGCCCTCTTCAGGAACCAAACGTTTGTCTTGCCTCTCAACAGATACCCCTCCATTGTGGTTGCACCTACGGTACGTCTATCTCTATCGCTGAGGCACGCAAGCCTCCCCACCAACGGCAAGGTCGATGGTTCATCGGGGGGTGTGGGATCGTATCTTCGTACTGTTGCTTTATTTCGTGCGCTTTTGCTCCCGAGTACCACCCTTCTGACAACGTAACGTATCTAAACGAGACACAAGTTCGTTGCTCAGCTATAACACTTGGGTGAACAAAAAAGATGGCTCCCGTGAACTGGAAAGGATGAGGAGATCTATCCATCAATTTTTTTATGATGGCCAAATACGCTTCACAGCGTTCATGGCGAAACTGCAACAGCTGCAGTCCCAGAAAATTATTCGCTTCGGTTTCTAAAACATGTTATTTGGAAACCTAAGTCGATTGCTTTGGCAGCTAAAATATGTGGATGTGATGTTGCAGATTAACTTTTAATAATGAAGTCGCATTGTCTAATACACATTTGTTTATAACTCTGTCCATTACAGAGGTGGCTAGATATGTTAGTTCGGTGCGACTAATGTTGGCTGTAATAAAGGAAGATAACTTGGCAGGAAGAACTATATCTTTCAGAGCGCTTGCAACAACTTTCATATTATGATTGAATTTGTTCAGAGTGTTTCTTTTTTTTAATCTTCTTTCTCACCTATTTCAACCCATGATTGTAAGTAAGCCGGTATTATATTTTCTCAAGTGATACCTTCACATTTTCAACCTTTCGAATTGAACAAAACTTTAGAAGCAAAACATCACACTGTGTACTCAGCATGAAATTTCGTCTTCTAAATGGTGAACCCGTGAAAATAAAATACAAACTATTTGGAAATTCAGTTATACTCCACTGTGTAGCTTCCATGCCATCCTTAAAAGCAGCATGGACCACATGGAAGCCACAACTATGTCAAGGAGAGTAGCACTGGTGGGTTTATGTGATTCAACTAAGAATTAAGTTTTTCTAAAGCTTTAAGTTTACTGCTCGGCCATCCATAGACCACAGAATATATTTTTTTTCAAATTAACTTCTTCCTAATCCTTTTTTCAAACCGGTTTAGAAATAACTTGCTTTACGCTGTTGAGAAAAACTGGAGAATAATACACTCCTGGAAATTGAAATAAGAACACCGTGAATTCATTGTCCGAGGAAGGGGAAACTTTATTGACACATTCCTGGGGTCAGATACATCACATGATCACATTGAAAGAACCACAGGCACATAGACACAGGCAACAGAGCATGCACAATGTCGGCACTAGTACAGTGTATATCCACCTTCCGCAGCAATGCAGGCTGCTATTCTCCCATGGAGACGATCGTAGAGATGCTGGATGTAGTCCTGTGGAACGGCTTGCCATGCCATTTCCCCCTGGCGCCTCAGTTGGACCAGCGTTCGTGCTGGACGTGCACACCGCGTTAGACGACGCTTCATCCAGTCCCAAACATGCTCAATGGGGGACAGATCCGGAGATCTTGCTGGCCAGGGTAGTTGACTTACACCTTCTAGAACACGTTGGGTGGCACGGGATACATGCGGAGGTGCATTGTCCTGTTGGAACAGCAAGTTCCCTTGCCGGTCTAGGAATGGTAGAACGATGGGTTCGATGACGGTTTGGATGTACCGTGCACTATTCAGTGTCCCCTCGACGATCACCAGAGGTGTACGGCCAGTGTAGGAGATCGCTCCCCACACCATGATGCCGGATGTTGGCCCTGTGTGCCTCGGTCGTATGCAGTCCTGATTGTGGCGCTCACCTACACGGCGCCAAACACACATACGACCATCATTGGCACCAAGGCAGAAGCGACTCTCATCGCTGAAGACGACACGTCTCCATTCGTCCCTCCATTCACGCCTGTCGCGACACCACTGGAGGCGGGCTGCACGATGTTGGGGCGTGAGCGGAAGACGGCCTAACGGTGTGCGGGACCGTAGCCTAGCTTCATGGAGACGGTAGCGAATGGTCCTCGCCGGTACCCCAGGAGCAACAGTGTCCCTAATTTGCTGGGAAGTGGCGGTGCGGTCCCCTACGGCACTGCGTAGGATCCTACGGTCTTGGCGTGCATCCGTGCGTCGCTGCGGTCCGGTCCCAGGTCGACGGGCACGTGCACCTTCCGCCGACCACTGGCGACAACATCGATGTACTGTGGAGACCTCACGCCCCACGTGTTGAGCAATTCGGCGGTACGTCCACCCGGCCTCCCGCATGCCCACAATACGCCCTCGCTCAAAGTCCGTCAACTGCACATACGGTTCACGTCCACGCTGTCGCGGCATGCTACCAGTGTTGAAGACTGCGATGGAGCTCCGTATGCCACGGCAAACTGGCTGACACTGACGGCGGCGGTGCACAAATGCTGCGCAGCTAGCGCCATTCGACGGCCAACACCGCGGTTCCTTGTGTGTCCGCTGTGCCGTGCGTGTGATCATTGCTTGTACAGCCCTCTCGCAGTGTCCGGAGCAAGTATAGTGGGTCTGACACACCGGTGTCAATGTGTTCTTTTTTCCATTTCTAGGAGTGTATCTTGTTCGCATCTGCCCAAGCTTCTCCCTGCGATAGCGTACCAGAATGTCCATTGGATACCGCTGAGGCACCTTATTTAAACTTTCAGCAAACTCCGCTACTATAAAAGAGCATTTTTCAAGATCTGCTGCAATTGGGTTTTGAAAGTACGGACACAAGCAGTGTACTGTGGTATATGTAAGTTTGTCCTTTGTTAATTGCATTTTTGTTGCAATTTCGCTATCAGGGAGCATAGCTTTAAGATTTGTAATAGCATTTTCTGCACTTCAGAAAGGGAAATGTCTTACAACTGCAGTTAAACACAACAGTATTTCTGATTTTATTTCTCCATAAATAAAAATTTCTTGTGTCCATTTCCTGAGAGTTTTGATGGTGCTGGTACTTCAAACGTGCTTCGCTGTTGAGAACTGGATACTTGTGCTCTCTCTGATTGTTCTCTGACTTGTAGGAAGAAAATTGGAACAATTGGCCTTACATAAGCTTTTCGAATGAATTCAATACTAATTATATTTCCTAACATATATTACCTATAACACTATTTTCTGCAGTACTCTTCTGTTTTAAGACTGTCGGATAACTGTTTAATTTCACACTTACTGTTATAGTATTGAATTACTGCTTGTGCCGGTTTGATCTTGTTTGAATCTGAGGAGCGGTTCTTACCATTGATCCTATCTTTATACTTTTACGATACCATGCGCAGTATCCAAATGTTTCAGATCTTGGAACCCAGGGATACTCGGACTCATAACGTGGATTATATCTAGTGCATGACATTTTAGGAAGTGCCACAAAGTCATTTAATTGGTAATTGGTGCCAGCGTGAAGGCACATAATGGTCTAAACATAGTATTTAATTTATTTTAAATAGTTGGGAAGAGTTATATTTTCTATCGTCTTTCCATGGAAAGGAATAAAAAAATAAACATAAGCCTGCGCGATTAGTTAGTTGATCACATGTTCACAGAGACACGTGACTAACTTACATTTCTTTCACTACACAATGATATTGCAGCACACTCCAGCAGTCGAGAAAGAAGACCATGGCCTACAAGCAGCGGGAAGTAGCAAAAATCTCACCACATGACGTCATCTTGTGCTGTGATCCTGCTGTTTTATAAAGGCTGACAGACTCGTTTTGTGTTTAACCGCTATTAAAATACCGTTATCACATCATGTGCTCATATCTTTTGTATTGTATACGGCAACACATGCTATCACCAGTCTGATAATCGAAATTTACCGAAAGCGAACGAGACAAAACTAACTGGATGTTTTGGGCCGTATTTCAAGAAGTGATGTCACGAAGTATCGCCTACAGACCATTCCTGCAGCCGTAATAAATTTAATTCCTGTTGGAAATAATAGCTACGGCTCGTTCCAATACGTTAGTTTAAAATATACCAAATTAAGACGTAAATATCAAATTTCCACTTTTTTCCCCGGGCTTTTTAAAGAAGGACACAAATTTCGGCTATTTTCAGGATTTTTAAGATTCTCGGCGCAGAAGACACCCTGCAGCCATGTAGGAAGCGTATGATTTCACGGGAAGTGCTGTTTCCCATATGCGGTGTTCTGGTGCTGAATCTGATCCTGGTACGATGGTAAACAAGGTGCAGAATAAACATAAATTAGACTGCGATACCACTTATTATTCTATGTTGTAAACTGCATTTCGTCTATGTACTAAAATTTTGCCTCTGCTGGAAGCTAAAGATAATTTACTTTAATTTCTAATTTGCCAATAATAACGAAACTTTCAGAAAGACTTCCGCGAGAAGATCGTTGTCATTTGTCCGTACCACAACAGTTTCTGCACGAAAGGTGCTTCAGGATCAGCAGAGGAGCCAGATTACATCTACTGATGCAAAATGACAGTGGATACGGCACCTCAAGAATTTGTCAGTAATAAACTGTGCACAGGCTTTTGACTGTAGTAGTTTATTTTCTACTATTAGCTCGTGCTCCACAACTTCCTCTAAAGGTCTCTACAAATTTGTAGACTCCTACTATTTACATATCACTTGTATTAGTGACGTATTTTTGGCGGTTGCTGTGGCCGAGCGGTTCTAGGCGCTTCAGTCCGGAACCGCGCAGCTGCTACGGTCGGAGGTTTGAATCCTGCCTCTGGTATGGATGTGTGTGATATCCTTAGGCTAGTTATGTTTCAGTAGTCCCAAGTCTATGGGACTGATGACCTCAGATGTTAAGTCCAATAGTGCTCATAGCCATTCGAACCATTTTTTGGCGTATTTTTTGTAAATTTTTGAATTTAGAAGGAACATTATGACTCTAGATTAGCATCATGGAAGGATTTAGGCGTGGAAAATAATTAATTTGAGGTTGCAATATGCTTGACACCGCCCGTGGTACAGAAATCGAACTTTGCATGTACCGTAGTGCTGTTAGACCTTTACGTTAAAGGTACAAAATAATGTGTGTGTGTGTGTGTGTGTGTGTGTGTGTGTGTGTGCGTGCGTGTGTGTGTGTGTGTGTGTGTGTGTGTGTGTGTGTGTGTGTGTGTGTGTGTGTGTGCAGTATTTCTGACGTAATTTTGATGTGAATAGACTGTAAAGTACACCCTTCACGTGCCTGCCGACGTTGTCGACCGAGCGGTTCTAGGCGCTACAGTCTGGAACCGCACGACTTCTACGGTCGCGGGTTCGAATCCTGCCTCTGGCATGGATGTGTGTGGTGTCCTTGGGTTAGTTAGGTTTAAGTAGTTCTCCAAGTTCTAGAGGACTGATGACCTCAGAAGTTAAGTCCCATAGTGCTCAGAGCCATTTGAACACGCTTCACGTATTTTTTAAAATACTTTTGAAAACTGGGCAAAAATTCTGATCGTACATGGACTTTTGAGTACACCAAAAGGTGCTTGCACTGAGCCTTTAGTGTAATTTCATTTTAAATCCTGAAATAATTATATGCTGTGACAAACTCTTTCACTTTTATACTATCCTGATTTTTGGCTGGTGAGTGGTGGCAATGAGTAGAGGGGAAGGGAAGTTAGTACAGAATCAGAACTTATTCAGACATATTTCATTTTTTTTAATACACCTCCACCGTTAAACTGCGTTGTCGGATTTCCTGCCAACGCCAGTCATGGAAGACTGGTACGAAGAAGTGAACCACCGATCGAATATCACGCAGATTCCATTTCTTTACGCCGTATATATCGTGTTTTTTCCCAGTTTTGTTTATTCATGTATTTTGTGTCTATTTTCTAGTATTTCAAAATGTTACTTTAACCACTGTGGTTCATAGGCCTTCTTATACATAGCAGAAAGTGGCTGCTTGTGATATAGATATCTTATACTATGCGGTTGGAATTTAATGGAATCAATAAATGTTTTGTGACTACGTAAATTTTACAACAGAAATTAGCCTGACCTCCCTCAAGTATTAGAAAAAAAACCTGAAAAATAGGTCACTCCAGTACAACTTTCAAAGGCCATTATTTCAAAATACTCTGTTTAGGAATCTCTTCTGTCTGAAAAGACCTCCAGTATCAGGTTCACCTACTGGTAGAGATCCCCACCTCATCCTCCTCCTCCTCCCCCTCCTCCTCTTCTTCTTCTTCTCCTTCTTCTTCTTCTTCTTCTTCTTCGCCTCCTCCTCCTTCTTAAAGTGATATGAGTATCGTCATCATATTGTTATCCAATATAACTAAATATTTTTGCAGGAATTTAAATGGCTTTGAGCACTATGGGACTTAACCTCTGAGGTCATAAGTCCCCTAGAACTTAGGACTATTTAAACCTAGCTAACATAAGGACATCACACACATCTATGCCCGAGACAGAATTGGAACCTGCGAACGTTGCAGCAGCGCGGTTCCGGTCTGAGGCGCCTAATCGTACATAAAAAGTGAATTTCGGTACGTATCACTGGTGTTTGTTGGATGAGTCTAATGCTAATCGTTTACGAGATAACGTATTGTGCAAAGATTCAACTCCGACATTTCCTTGTGCCATTGAACCTGCGTAGTTACTCGATTCGATGTTGTTATGTTTGCTTACAATGTGCTTGTCTGTACCTTGAAAGAACTGCGATTTGCTAGTCAGTTAGTATGTGGCAGTCCAAACAGTAGTTCGTGAGTGGACGATGCGATTTACCATTGCAGAAAAATTCGACGTGCTCATGATATATAGTGAGTGTAACAAGAATGCAGCTCATTCTTTTACAGTGTATGCGGTAAGATATCCCAATAGACGTCAACCGTCTTCGCAGTTATTTATTAATCTCCTACGTGAAAGTGGTAATAACACCTAGACAACATAACAGAAGGAAACAAGTGACGACAGAAGAGAGGAAAACTAATGTTCTTGCTGCTGTTGCAGTTGATCCGCACGTTAGCCACCGATTAGTCGGACGAGCAATTGGCATGAGTCAAGAAATTGTCCCCGCATTCTCCATTGACATATGTTATATCCCTATTACATCTCTCTTCATCAAGAGCTGGATGGAAACGTTTATAAAAGTTGAGTTAATTGCTGTACGTGGGTATTAAGACAGGATACTCTAAATGAATCATGTACCTAGTCTAGTGATGAAATGACACTTACCAATAATGACCAGGTAAATCGCCGAAACGTGCGCTATTAGTCTGTTGATAGGCCAGTTGGCTTCACCAGATGGAACATCAGCGTCCATGGAGTGCAAACATGTGATGTGGGTT
This sequence comes from Schistocerca gregaria, assembly GCF_023897955.1. Lineage (NCBI taxonomy): Eukaryota > Metazoa > Arthropoda > Insecta > Orthoptera > Acrididae > Schistocerca > Schistocerca gregaria. The sequence goes on along the minus strand of NC_064921.1, from coordinate 101,898,352 downwards.
AGTGAGCCGGCAGCTTATAGTCCTGTTTTTCGTAGGCTGAACACTGAACACGCACAGCTATCGCAATCTCCTAACAGGCCACCTTCCATGAATGCTAGAAAACGTTCTTCTGCAGACTATGCAGAACCTGTGATATCAGCATGTTATATATAAAACAGATCTATGTGATAAAATCATAACTTGGATGTCACGCTGTAATTTATCTTTTAACAGGTAGTACTGCAAAGTATCCTACCCCGCATATGGCAAAACAAATTTGGTAGCATCATCAGTTCAATTATATTCTTCATTACAAAAGTTTGTGTTGCAGTGACCGACCTTTCTACAATCGACTTTCACTGCTTTACAGCACAGTCGTTAGACATATCTGCTTGAACTGTCAATATTTTTTGAAGTCACTTCTGATGGTGAATACACTACATCCAGTCCACTTACAGACCTTTTTTGTAGTTTTGTATTTATTTGTTTTATAGACCACACATTCATTTTCTGGAGCAGTCGATTATACTTTTCTTCTTCGTTTGGTGGTTGTGTGATTTTTTTGTTTTTTGTCCGTCGTTTTCTGTTGCCCTGCTTTCAAACTTTGCACGGTTTCCTGGTCTGCCAACTACGATGTAATTTTCTTCCTCTTTTCCTGTTTTGTTTCAAAAATTGGTGTAGGTGGAATATGTTCAAACGAGACAGGGGTCCCTGCAGCAGCGAGAATCTATCTCTTAAAGTGTATTACCTGCGGACAGTATACTCGATCAACGAACTGTGGTAATCAATTGCGGTGCAGGAAAAATGTTCTGCTTAATATCGTATCTGACTCTATAGTTGCAGTGTCTAACTTAGTAAAAGAAATGGGTGGAGCCGGTACGAGATCATCTTTAAATGAAATCGGCCAATCATTAGGCTATCAAATAGTTTCTTTGGCTGAGCTTTGGCAAACCATCGATCAATTTACTGCGAAGGACTGTTTGTTTTACACATATATCTTACTTGGGATAGGAAACGTAATTGCGCCAAATATGATGGAATTATAATACTTATAAATTGACCTACTAATAGAGACACCCTGAATAAAATCTGACAGTGCTGGTATATTTTTTACGCATGGAGAGCGGTCAACATCGTAACCACCAGCATGCTACTCCAGTTACACTGTAGCCAAGCAGAGAAATAAAGATAATGAACTAATGACACACTATTGCATACATTTGTACATATCGTTCCAGAAGCGTAAGACAGCCACAGTAGAAAGCAGTTTGGCCAAATAACGTAGCTGAACAATAAATATTTTCCGTCTTAAGACGACGTCTTAGAACTAAATAGATGGGAGTAATGGGCTATGCCAGAGGAGATTTATTCAAACGCTTCATTACCTTCACGTGTGTGGGAGACACCATAGCACTGATGGATAGTTGTTTTCTATGACAACATTTTTTCCAGTCTACCAGACGCTTCTCTTCTCAATGCCGCCGCCCTTTTTTCATTAAGGCTACATTAAGGCACTAAATACACTACTAACCATTAAAAATGCTACACCACGAAGAAATGCAGATGATAAAGGGATATTCATGGGACAAATGTATTATACTAGAACTGACATGTGATTACATTTTCACGCAATTTGGGTGCATAGATCCTGAGAAATCAGTACCCAGAACAAACACCAATGGCCGTAATAACGGCCTTGATACGCCTGGGCATTGAGTCAAACAGAGCTTGGATGGCGTGTACAGCTGCCCATGCTGATTCAAAACAATGCCACAGTTCATCAAGAATAGTGACTGGCGTATTGTGGCGAGCCAGTTGCTCGGCCACCATTGACCAGACGATTTCAATTGGTGAGCGATCTGGAGAATGTGCTGGCCAGGGCAGCAGTCGAACATTTTCTGTATTCAGAAAGGCCCGTACAGGACCTGCAACATGCGGTCGTGCATTATCCTGTTGCAATGTAGGGTTTCGCAGGGATCGAATGAAGGGTATAGCCACGGACCGTAACATATGTGAAATGGAACATCCACAGTTCAAAGTGCCGACAATGCGAATAAGAGGTGACCGAGACGTGTAACCAGTGGCATCCCCTATCATCAAGCCGGGTGATAACGCCAGTATGGCGATGACGAATACACGCTTCCAACGTGCGTTCACCGCGATGTCGCCAAACACGGAAACGACCATCACCATGCTGTAAACAGGAGCTGGATTCATCCGAAAAAATGACGTTATGCCATTCGTGCAACCAGTTTCGCTGGCGCTCCTGTTTGTGATGAAAACAGGGTAACTGCAGCCATGGTCTCCGAGCTCATAGTCCATGCTGCTGCAGACGTGTCGAACTGTTCATGTAGATGGTTGTTATCTTGCGAACGTCCCCATCTGTTGACTCAGGGATTGAGACGTGGCTGCACGATCCGTTATAGCCTTGCCGATAAGATACCTGTCATCTCGACTGCTAGTGATATGAGGCCGTTGGGATCCAGCACGGCGTTCTGTATGACCCGCCTGAACCCACCGATTCCATATTCTGCCAACAGTCATTGGATCTCGATCAACCCGAGCAGCAATGTCCCGATTCGAGAAACCGCAATCGCGATTGGCTAAAATCCGACCTATATCGGTCTGAAACGTGATGGTAGGAATTTCTCCTCCTTACAGGAGGTATCACAACAACGTTTCACCGGGCAACGCCGGTCAACTGCTGTTTGTGTATGACAAATCGTTTGGAAACTTTATGAATGCACTGAAAAGCTAATCATTTGCATATCACAGCACCTTCTCCCTGTCGGTTAAATTTCGCGTCTGTAGCACGCCATGATCGTGGTGTAGCAATTTTATTGTCCACCAGTGTAATTTGCCACTATAGGTATCATACAGGATTGCAATGTTGCTGCTTTTACGATTTCGTTGCCTTGAATTCCCATATACCGTACTTAGTACCCTGTGTTGTACCCAACTGGTAGACCATTCCTCCCCATATCAGGCAGGCCGTCCGGGCCTCTAGGGAGTACGAGTGTAAACAGCTTTCATTCGATATTCTCCTTTTATGGCTCGGACCGTTTGGCATGGAGTTACACGTCGCTTCCGCAGCGTCTGGGGGCGCTACTAGAGCCCTGTAATTGCGTGGCCTATCCGTGTGGGCCGCAGGAGCCTGTAATACCCAAGTGAGAACGCTACCACGCTTCCTGTACGTTGGCGTCATTGGCGAAGATTACCGACGCCAATGACAGCAGCGTGAGCACATGTACACGTGGCTGGCACAGCGAGCATGATCCACGCGGGTTTCACATGCCTGCGCTCACTTGTACATAGGCTGCGAATCTGCAGTGTGTACATGAGCGATGCGCTTCGTTTGGAAACAGACTTGGCCGAAATATATGAGAATTACCATTAACAAATACAAGTTATGTAAGTAGGCTGTTTAGATTCTTATATTGTTAACGCCACCGCCACGTAGCGCTCTGTTTGAAAATCACTGGCTGTGCTGCGTGCAGTCTGTGGGTGGTTGGCATTGTTGTAATCATCGCTATTGTTGTGTTGGGCAGTTGGCTGTTAACAGTGCATAGCGTTGCGCAGTTGGAGGTGAGCCGCCAGCAGTGGTGGACGTGGGGAGTCAGATGGCGGAGTTTTGAGAGCGGATGATCTGGACAGAGATAGTAAACTTGTAAGACTGGATGCCATGAACATGATTTTGACCATAAGCTGTTCATTACTACACGTAAATTCAAACCACTTAATAATTCTGGCAACGACATTCATCCACAAGCGTGGCTCCATCAATTCTCTCATTGTTTTCCTCCCAACTGGTCATTAGAGCACAGATTAGAATTTAAGTGTGGCTATTTAGGGAATGAACCAGCTGTATGAATGCCATCGGTCATTCACGATTGCCACAGTGAAGGGGAATTTTATCATGCCTTCCTCTCAGCATATTGGTCTCAAGCTACACAAGACCGAGTAAAACATAGCATCATAATGATGAAACATTTCGAACAATTAGAATTTGCCAGTCTTGTGAAATATTTTGAAGACATGTTGCACAAGAATCAGTACCTGTCAAACCCATACAGCCCCTCAGTACTCATCCGCATTTGCTTTGTAAAAAATTGCCTGAACATTTACCACATGTTATTTTGGCAGGACGTTGCAAAGACGACATTGAAGCTTTTCAGGGACTCTCACAAGAGTTGGACACTGACACTGACAACCGAAGGACGCGAAAATGGGAACACAACAATTACAGGTCACATCCGTCACAATTCTGCGATGACAGTAATAATAACTGGACACGACAAGGCTATTCTTACAACGTAAACCGTGACCAAAACAGACACCACCCGTATGACAACCGTTGGCACAGTAGTAGGAGTTACAGAGAAAGATCGCACTTCCGTTCTAATGAATATAACAGATATAACCATAGAAACAGACAATATTGAAACCAAAACAATTATTATGAAGGGAGACAGAATAACTTCAGATGCAACAGTTCAGCGCGCAGTTACGATTCAGGGAGAAATATTCCACCACGTGATGGACAAGAAAGAAACTATGGAATCTACCGACATGACGGCAGGCGATATAATCGTAACGACAGACCTGAATTGCATCAGAACTGGCGGGATTCAAACTGGGCAGGGCCCTCTCGACAAGGTGAATTTGTAGAAGTTAGGTCTCCTAATCCCAATAACGACGCGCGTCAACAAAGAGATAGACAATGACTCGCACCGCAGGCAGCCACGTGCGCCGGCTGGCTCAGAGAAAAATAACATAGACACTAACCTTGAGAAAAATTCCAGTATTCTTTACCGACGTATGTCGCATGATAATTGCATTGAAGCTCATACTCTGAGTACTATGAAGAGTAAAGGATTGCACCACACTTCACATGTAAAACCGGTTATTGAGAGATAATCTGTTTTTTTAACTTTGCTATATAATTTTTCACTTCACGTTACAGGGTACTCTTTGTCACACTTAGAAACTGTTAACATGGAACTATGTTTTAAAATAAACTATCCAGTCTAGAACCTAGGGAACATATTTAGACAGTAACTACGAATGCATTGTTATAGTGAACAGACGACATAGTGTTATTGTGTGTGTAGATTCTTGCTTGTTAGTTAACGACTATAAGGCTTACATACTTAGAACATATATAGGTTCTGCTAATGAGATTTTAATGCAACATTTTGGTTTCCTTGAAAATACATTCTCGATTTAAAGTACTTTCTGAGAGATACCAGATGACACAATGGTTAGTTTATGTAACAGCTACACGATTATATCAAGACGCTACTAATGAGTGACACTATTTATATTATTGCCTTTACACTGTATCTGTTTTATATCTGCACAGTTTTTCTGTATTATTCTGGAAAGTAAAACATGTTTTAGTAGTAACTTTTGTGGTATAGTTACAATGAGACAGCCTTTTCTGTAGCACAACAATACGTTACAGTACAGTACTTACTTCATCATGGCAATAAGCGTAACAACAACGATATCAATATTCATAGCAATTCACTTTGTTTATTACGAGGTAAGTACAGTGACTTCTACAGAACTTTGCTTACAGACGACGATAACTACGACACTTGGCACATTTTTTACTGTCAAGTAATGACAGAGATTATCTTACAGCAAGACGCATAGTTTAGCGCTGCAGTGCACGTATTTGAGTGATTAATTTTGCACTTAAAACATTTACTTTTAAAGATTTTTGAATTACAAACATACAAAGGCTCTCTGTGATGCATTTCATTCCATTGCTGTAAACTGTAACACCTGAGGGTATAATGGTATAATTACATTAATCCTCGGGGGGGGTTACACGCTTAGTTTGTGTACCATGTGTTTTGCAACCACAAGGAGCCCTAGCTAATATGGTATTTGTTTACACAACTTTACACATCAGTACCATATTTCTCTAACATATAAATTACACAGCTATCTGATCATTTAACCGAGAGAGACAAACATTTATTTAACTACATCAGTGACAGATGTTTACGCAATTATACAGCTGGATAACTTCACACTTATTAAATTGTATTTTGTCTGTACTTTGTGAATTGTTCATATTTTTTCGGAACCTTGTGATACTATAAGAGCTTTGAATGATGTATTTGGTATGGGATCCTGATTTTTAAAATACGTTTGGGGTGTATGACACTATTGATATGAGCAGAGAAATTTTTTTTTAGGTTTTGAAGTTATTGAAAGAAGCTGCGACGGTTCTGAGATGTGATTGATCTGTTATGATGTTATTATTACGACAACGGTGTGTATTATGCTGTTGAGGTATGTTTATTATGATACGTATTTATTATGATGAAATATAGAAGAAGTATCGACGAATATGTATATGGGTAATAAGGTAATGAATAATGAGTAGTGGTTAGGGACTCTGATTTGAGAAAAAGGATGTTGGAAACCAAGAATCGTACTTTAAGAGTTATGAAACGTGTGTACATGCTTGAATGTATATCAACACTGCTATTCATGAGATTTCTTTTCTACACATTTCTACCATAATTTTTCGACCTGTGAATTTTTATTGGTATCAAACTGTCACTGTAGCGGAGACCGCTGTTGTAAATGTTTCGTTAAGCATGGTAAGTGACCTTGACGTAAGAGGCCATTATCCTCGCTATTGATATTTCTTTGTAGAAAGCATTGCAAATACGACACGCTCAAACTTGGAAACATATGATTATACTGTGGAGCACATACTTAGTGCTACGTACTAAAATGCTTATGAACTGATGGGGAATATTCTTACATCTGCATAACTGATTATGACAAGTGTCTTTCTACGAGAGTTGAGAGAATTTCTACTAACTTATGAAATGCCACATGACTATTGAATGATATTTTTATGCTTCACTTTAGATAGTTGCTTATTTCTTATGATATCTGGCTTCCAGTTGTATTGCAGCATTGGTTTTATAAAATAAAATTAAATGCATTTGCTAATGAGAAAACTTTCTGTCAACAAACTGTTAAATAATAATTTTATGATCCACATTCTTCGAAAAAGGAGCACTTGGAAAGGAAAGAACAATAGGAACGGACGAATAACAGTAACTACGTACATAATCATCTTTTCAAGTACTTGGTAATTATTTTTGTAGAATAAGTTGTGGTGCACCACTTTAATTACATAGACATTAAGATGTGAATAGACATTTCCCTTATCTGCATTCTTATCTTTAGTGTACTATTTTTTATACTTGAGCTTTGTCACCTTCAGATAAGTTATAGTATTTGCTGCTGCTGTTTGCCAGGCATAGTGCTACTGTATTTCACTTTGTATTACTCTGTAAAGCCAGTTTTACTACTGATTTTTTTTCTTGTTTGCTGCACATTGCCTTATATTAGTTGTAATATTACAATTGCTTTGCTAATTTATATTTGCTGATAACTTTGCCAATTTGCATTTTTTTGTCATTGCTGTTTGTGTTAATTGTTTTGTGCTGCTGCATTGCCTCATCCCTTAGTTTAAGCATCTGAGCTCAGTAGATTTAGGTTAGCCTAAGATGGCGTAGGCTATACAAGAGAACGAGTTGCGATGAATTGGAAGAAATGCATTGAGAAGCTATAAGAAAATGGTTTGGCCAAAAAAGTATTTGGAAAGAGGATATGAACAAAAAATTAGGGTTTATGGACAACAGGTTTAGGTAGGATTTTCTTGGAAATAAATCATGAGGTAAGATAATGGAAAATAAATAATGAGGTAAGAAATATATGAACATATAAATACAGAAAGCATGCTTGGATATAACTTTTTTTTGTGGAAACAAATGTTGAAATAAGAGGAAAGATCAATGGAATTAAGTTTTGGGTTGGAATACAGTACCCAATGTTAAGCTAAAACGAACCCTGTTCTTTTCTTTTGTGTTATCCCGCTAGGTGTTCGTGTACCCTTGTGACGTACCTGTCTTTACGTGTTTAGCTAATAAGATTTAAGTTGTAGAATTTTTCTGATAATACGTTATTTACTTTGTAAAGATGTTTAGACATTATTCATTCTGTTTTGTTTTAATGCTCATTTGTGAAGAAGTTGTTTCAAAAGTTAGTCTGATCTTTTGTGTATGTACTTATGTCATAATTCTTGTAACACTGGTGTATATGTTATTTCGATTCTTTTGTAAAGCCCATATTACTACAAATGTTATCTGTATTGTTACGTTTATTAATGATGTATTTCGTACCTTTTTTATTGTATTCTCATGTTATAAAATTGTAATTGACACCAGTTCATCAAATTAAGTAACTTCTAAGCATTCATTTCACTGCACACATATCTGTTGGTCATAGTATATGCACAATATGTGAAAAAAGAGGACTGTTACTGCTCGCTCGTATGTTGATAATACAGCAAGGGACTGGTTAACAGAATTGTTGGTTGAAAGGACATTAAAAAAAATTGTGAGTGCACAAGTGGTGGTTCATGAACTTGCTATATTATTCACAAGACTCTTCAATGGAGGTTGTGCACCCGCACAGTCAGTCGGATGGCTGCTAGCTGTCTCTACAAAGACTACAGTGGGTCTGCATCTTTGATGGCCCACCAATACCATCATTGCTACAAGGGCTGCAGTAGGTCTGAACCTCTGGTGGCCCACCAATATGATAATCTCTACCAGGACTACAGTGGGTCTACTCTGGGATGACCTACCTACGAATATTCTTCAAAACTTCGCCTGACTCTGCGGTGGCTTTGCTCTGTTGTGGCCCATTACTTGTCTGCATGTCAAGAGTCAGCGTTGTCTTTCCGTTGGAAGGACAACACTACTTCTTCAAGACTGCATGGAAATCCACTACTTCTGTGTGCACTTTCTTTTACTGTTCAGACTTAGAGGAAAAAAAAATCACTGCAATTTTCCTAAGATGAGTAATCAGGACTTTCTTTATGGACTGTGAGAAAATTTTAGCTTTTGATCAACATAGTATCAATAAGTGTGTGCATTTGATTTCTTTGTTACTGTAATTATTAAAAAAATTGAAATCTGCATTGGCCAGTGCCCAAAACAATTTGTACAATTTTTTGTGTGGAGCATAGGGGCTATGTAAGTAGGCTGTTTAGGTTCTTATATTGCTAACGCAACCATCACGTAGCGCTCTGTATGAAAAACACTGGCTGTGCTGTGTGCAGTCTGTGGCTGGTTGGCATTGTTGTAATCTTCGCTATTGTAGTATTGGGCAATTGGCTGTAAACAGTGCATAGCGTTGCACAGTTGGAGGTGAGCCGCCAGCAGTGGTGGACGTGGGGAGTGCGATGCCGGAGTTTTGAGAGCGGATGATCTGGACAGAGACAGTAAATTTGTATGACTGGATGCCATGAACTAATATACACTCCTGGAAATGGAAAAAAGAACACGTTGACACCGGTGTGTCAGACCCACCATGCTTGCTCCGGACACTGCGAGAGGTCTGTACAAGCAATGATCACACGCGCGGCACAGCGGACACACCAGGAACCGCGGTGCTGGCCGTCGAATGGCGCTAGCTGCGCAGCATTTGTGCACCGCCGCCGTCAGTGTCAGCCAGTTTGCCGTGGCATACGGAGCTCCATCGCAGTCTTTAACACTGGTAGCATGCCGCGACAGCGTGGACGTGAACCGTATGTGCAGTTGACAGACTTTGAGCGAGGACGTATAGTGGGCATGCGGGAGGCCGGGTGGACGTACCGCCGAATTGTTCAACACGTGGGGCGTGAGGTCTCCACAGTACATCGATGTTGTCGCCAGTGGTCGGCGGAAGGTACACGTGCCCGTCGACCTGGGACCGGACCGCACCGACGCACGGATGCACGCCAAGACCGTAGGATCCTACGCAGTGCCGTAGGGGACCGCACCGCCACTTCCCAGAAAATTAGGGACACTGTTGCTCATGGGGTATCGGCGAGGACCATTCGCAACCGTCTCCATGAAGCTGGGCTACGGTCCCGCACACCGTTAGGCCGTCTTCCGCTCACGCCCCAACATCGTGCAGCCAGCCTCCAGTTGTGTCGCGACAGGCGTGAATGGACGAATGGAGACGTGTCGTTTTCAGCGATGAGAGTCGCTTCTGCCTTGGTGCCAATGATGGTCGTATGCGTGTTTGGCGCCGTGCAGGTGAGCGCCACAATCAGGAATGCATACGACCGAGGCACACAGGGCCAACACCCGGCATCATGGTGTGGGGAGCGATCTCCTAGACTGGCCAGGGGGAAATGGCATGGCACGCCGTTCCACAGGACTACATCCAGCATCTCTACGATCGTCTCCATGGGAGAATAGCAGCCTGCATTGCTGCGAAAGGTGGATATACACTGTACTAGTGCCGACATTGTGCATGCTCTGTTGCCTGTGTCTATGTGCCTGTGGTTCTGTCAGTGTGATCATGTGATGTATCTGACCCCAGGAATGTGGCAATAAAGTTTCCCCTTCCTGGGACAATGAATTCACGGTGTTCTTATTTCAATTTCCAGGAGTATATATATATATATATATATATATATATATATATATATATATATATATATATATATATATATATATATATATATATATAACGACTTTTGAACACTATTAAGGTAAATACATTGTTTGTTCTCATCAAAATCTTTCATTTGCTAACTAAGCCTGTCTGTCAGTAGATAGTGACTTCAGTAGTTAGAATCTTTAATTTAGCAGGCAGTATTGGCGCTCGCTGTATTGCAGTAGTTTGAGTAACGAAGATTTTTGTGAGGTAAGTGATTCATGAAAGGTATAGGTTATTGTTTGTCAGGGCCATTCTTTTGTAGGGATTATTAAAAGTCACATAGCTTTGCGCTAAAAATATTGTGGGTCAGTTCAGTGTTGATCAGAATAGGTAAAGAGCGAAATGTCTGAGTACGTTCAGTTTTGCTCAGCTTTTTGGAAATAAAATAGCGTAAGAGTTTTAGTTACTATTCGTTATTTGTGAATAACAACTATTATTCGAAATGTTATTCACTTACACGAACAAAAAGACTTATTCGTTATCTGTGAATACACAGTGTTAACAAAAGTAAATAAAACTGAAATCCAACTACATTTATAGCTCAAAGTATTCGTCAATAAATAAACGAATGTATTTTGCGTTTCTATTACATTAGTTTTCAGAACAACTCTTATTTTGGAAGTCTCATCAGAAATTCTATTTGTTATATGGATATTTATCGTTGTGGTGCTAAAGAAAATACTTTCCACTCATCCAAAGCACTCCTGAATTCGTGTTTAATCTGTTTTTCAGCTCATAATCTTCTTCAGCAAAAATTGAGAAATAATCAATTCCGGGTAGTTTTTGTGAGCCTGTTTTCACTCCACTTCTCAAACGACATTCCAAACAAAATTTCCTTTTTACATCATAATGTCATTTGAAACTAGCGACCCGATTTCTTTGGCATTTCTTGGGCTGTTATATGTCTGAAGTTTGTTATAAGCCTTCCGTGGTCATGGATAAGTGTTTTTAAATAGAGGGTAAAATTTAACTGTAATAATTTCGGTTGGTATATAAAGACGAGAAACGTCTTCCAGTGGTCTCTTCGGTCTTTCACGATACAGAAGTTGCAAGCGTTCTGTAATATTACGGACTCTTTCGTATACTCGAACCTATTGTCTATTCCGAAATTTTTGAATCTCTGTGCTCTACATACAGGTAACTGCGTAAACGGATGTCAGATCGAAAAATTATTCCATATTCTAACTGCACGATTACTCAGAGTTAATCTGAAAACACTTTTGATGACTCTCGACATTCAGCAGCATTCCATAAACGTTTTCGGAGACCTTTGAGCCGAGCGGGATTAGCCGAGAGGTCTGGGGCACTGCAGTCATGGACTGTGCGGCTGGTCCCGAGGGAGGTTCGAGTCCTCCCTCGGGCATGGGTGTGAGTGATTGTCCTTAGAATAATTTAGGTTAAGTATTGTGCAAGCTTAGGGACTGATTACCTTAACAGTTAAGTGCCACAAGATTTGATACACATTTGAACATTTTTGGGACTTTTGATTAAAGGTATGTTAATAGGTATGTTAATGTTAATTGATTGACCGAGTACATGGAAAAAGTTCAATGAAGGCTAGCACGTTTTGTATTATGGCGAAATAGGGGAGAGAGTATCACTAAAACGATACAGTATTTGGGTGGACACCATTAAAACCAAGGCTTTTTTCGTTGCATGGGAATCTTCTCACGAAATTACAATCAGCAACTTTCTCCTCCGAAAGCGAAAATATTTTGTTGACACCGACCTGCATAGGGAGAAATGATCACCACGATAAAGTAAGTTACATCTGAGATCCTACGGACAGATATTGGTGTTCTTTATATCCACGTGCTGTACGAGATTGGAATAATAGACAATTGTGAAAGTGGTTGGAAGAACCCACTGCCAGGCACTTACATGCCTTTTGCGCAGTATCCATGTAGATGTAGATGTAGATGTAGTGAAGAAGGCAGAATTTTCAGAAGCAGCGCTCTGGTCCGTTTGGACCTGACAGCTTCTCACGGCAGTAAGGGTGGCGCTGGCTACGAAGACAGAGTGTGTACTGCAATGGAGACAGCAAACACGCTGAGCATCGCAGAAGCTGCAGCGAAGTCGAAAGACTCTCAGGCGGAGGCAAATTCACAAGCGTCGAAAGGCGGAAATAGCGGCAGAATTTCAGAATGTAAAGGAACAACTAGACAATCGAAACTTGGACAACTATGTTGGTATCATAAACGGTTCTGTGAAAGAACCGCCAACTGTATTCTACTATGCAGTTACGCAAGCCATTTCGATGACATGGAGACAGTAAATACAGATCCTTCCTTTTGCCTTAATCACGACTACTCTGTGTACGAGATGTGAAGACTTTATGTTACTATCAGGCAGACATCGTGCCTGACGTAAGCACGTTGCCAGTAGAAAGAGATATCTCAGCCAAGGACCGTTCGTGAGATCGCCCCACGGCAGCAAATAAACAGCCGATAACAACGTATCGCAGCTCTAACAAGGATGTGAATTAAGGTTTTCGCAATACTTGTCATTGTAAGTTCGTAATAGCGGACGAGGCGGAATCAGTCTCAAGGGGCGGATTTTCTGTGCGCACACAGTATCATCATGGACATTCGGTTGACTCGATTCGAGAAAGGAAAAGGAATGGTAACTGGGCTTCCAGAAAAGTTCATATAAAGAGGAACAGGTTCGGTGTAAGTGGCAGAGGTGTACCAGCATGTGGGCCTAACAACATAAACACCGACCGCAGTGGCACACATTACAGTTCAGCACACCAAGACAGTGGCAGTTACTCCAGTCTATTTTAGAGTATGAAGACTGGAGCCAGACTGGTTCGCTGACGCAAAGGTCGAGTTCGAACGCATGTTAGAAAAAGGATTGATACGGAGATGATATATTGCATATTGTCCTCACGTTCACATGTAGTTAAAAAAAATAAAAATAAAAAAGCCGGTAGCTGAAGGCATTGACGTGATTACATGGAATCGAATGCTCTCACGATACCCGATCGATATCCAGTGCCAAATACTCGTGTATTTACAAATGTGCTAGTGGGAACAAAATATTTCAACGTCGTAGACTGTCAAAAGGTATTCCATCAAACACCGGTTGCAGAAGATCATATACTGAAGTCTGCTCTCATTACATGTTTTGACATCGAATTTGAACGTACGACATTTGGCCTTAAAAACGCGGTTCAAACATCTCAACGTTTCATTGATGACGTATTACGAGGGACAGACATCACCTTCGCGATTTTCTGGTATTTTGAGCAACACAGAATCATCGCGAGCGCACCTTAAAGCAGTTTTCGACGGACTACATAGGTTTGGGATAATTAAAGTAAGTGCAACTTACGAAAGACCCACGAGACATATCTGGGTCTCACAGTTTCACCAGACAGTATCCGTCTCTTGGAAGAGAAAGTGGGACTTAAACAACAAATATCTGGGCCGCTGAATTTGAAGTTCTTAGATGCTGTAAATTTTTACCGTAGACATCTGCTGGGAGCAGCTGCTTCGCAAACACCGCTCACAGAGACGCTGACAGGCCCTAATACCAATAAACAACAGATTCTAGATTTGTCACCCTGCAGGCAGCGAAACTAGCTACAACAGTCGATACAGGCCAGGCAGCTACTGGAACAGCGCTACGTCAACGGACTGCTGGACACTGGCTGACGTTAGGTTTTTTCTCACAGAAACTCACGGAAGCACAAAGGAACTGGAGTGCGTACTACTGAGAACTTTTAACAGTATAACACGCACTAAGTCACTTTCGACGTTATGTAGGCGGTAGACCAATTCACAGAGTACACACACCACAACCACTCACTTTTGTATTCAGCAAGCGTACGGATGCTCGGCCACCTGAGAAGTTCAGACAATCGGATACATAAGCCAGTTCACCACCCTCATGTAAAAGGAGAGGAGAATACCGTAGCAGACAATTTCTCTAGGTTCGTGGAGGTAACCAATGCTGTGGATTCCGCGAGACTGCCAAGACAGCAGAGAGAAGATGAACTTCAGCTTTTTCCGCAGAGTGCCTCCACAGCGTTGACTACTGCAGGAAATAGGTCCGGAAGGTGATTCCGTTACGTGGCCAAATGTTTACGGTGAGAGATTCTAGAGTATTCATAATTTGGCTCTTCCAGATACACGAGGAAGTATGAAATTGCTTACGGAACGCATTGTTTGGCTTGGAGGACAGGAAGGTTGTCGAAGATGGACACAAGCATGCCATGCCTGTCGACGTTGTAAGGAGTAGGTCACGTGAAGAAACCAGTTGGACACTTTGACAAACCATTTGATCGTTTTGGACATGTGCACCTCGAAATAGTTGGCCCACTGCCGATGTCTGAAGGTTAGCGTTATCTGATGACAGCAGTTGACAGGTTTACGAGACGGTCAGAAGCTATACCAATTCAAGCCATATCACCAGAAAGAATCAGTCGAAGATTATTGGCGAAATGGGTAGGAATATTCGAAAGCCTAATGTACGACACGGTCTGACCTTGGTCGTCAGTTCTAATCCCCATCATTTGTTGAACTGACGAACATTTGCGGATTTCGACGTCACCGAACAACAAGTTACCATCCAGAAAGTAAAGGAATGGTAGAGCGATGACACAGAACATTTAAAGCTGCATAGATGTGCCATGGTGACAGTTGCTCTACAGCAGTGCGTACTGTTTTCAAACCAGAGCTAGGGGCTTGTACGGCAGAGCTTCTGTAGGCAGAAACCTTGCGACTTCCGGGCGCGATCTGTTAAGTGAAGAGAGTAAGACCCAGACTGACCTACCATATTTATTGAAGAGGGTTAAAGAACAGCTGGCAAGCCTACGGCCACAATCGTCGAAATGTCATGGCGACATTGCGTCATTTGTGCACCGAGATTTAAGCAAGTGTTCGCATGTTGTGCTACGAATCGCCGCAGTAATAATAGCCACATTGCAGCCCCCAGTGTTGTGCATTAGAAAGTCCTAAACGTAACGCACATCCAATGAATCTCCAGATTCACGATAAACCGGTAACTACGCCAGTAGACTGAGTGAAGCCTGCTCTTATTCTGCCGAAAGGTTTAAAGCAGGTAGAAATAATACGTTCACAGCAGAATGTGGTGCCACAACAGGAGCTATCATCGTACTGAACAGAAAATAAACCGAATTTTGTTGAACACACAGCGGTGGAAAAACTGTGCACACAAACGATGATTTATAGAAGGGCCGCTCCTTTCAGGCCGTACCTGGGGTCTGGACCCCTCCACCATCCTCCACACCTATAAATCCCTCATCCGCCCTATCCTCTGCTACGCCCATCTGGCCCGGATCTCTGCCCCCCCCCCTACCTTTTATAAATCCCTTCAAATCCTTGAATGCCATTTTCTCCGCCTCAACTATCGCGTCCGTGTCCCCTCCCCCACGCGGGTCCTGTACGATCTCATTCCTTTCCTCCACCTCCTCCTTTTCGTTGAAAGGATACAGACCCTGTACACCTCCCGCAAACACGACCCTCGTCACCCGCTTTTCTCGCCCATCCTCTCCCACCCCCACCCACTGCCGCGCCTGTATTCCCACGTCCCACGCAGTCTCCATCTCTCCACCCTCCTTACCCTCTCCCAAGGTGGCTTCCAGCAGCTCCCCCTCCCTGCTGGTGTCCTCCTCCATTCCATCTACCCCTCCTATCAACTTTGATCCTCCCCGCCCCCACCTCCAGTGGCCTCTCCTCTTGGCACCCTCCCTCCCTTCTTTCCTTTTCCCCCCTCCCCTTCCTCCACCCCTCCCACCAGGCTCCCTCCTTTCTCCCCTCCTCCTGTCTCCCCTACCCATAGCATCGTTTCTCCCCTCTCCTTTGACCTCTCCCTCTCCCACCCCTCCCCCCTCCTCCTCTCTTGGCAGGTCCCCGGACTCGTACACGGTTAGTGAACATTTGCACGCCAGAGATCAACGCCTCGTGTTTCTGTGTGTGCCGTCGTTTGTGCTTAAGTGGTTCAGTGTTATTCGTTTGGTGCACCTACGACAACCTTCGTCTATGTATGTGTCCTGGTGCCTGAACAACTTTTATCTTGGACTGTACACCCGTATTTTAAAAAATGTTGTCTCCGTTTATATGTCCACCATCTATCCATCTCACATTGTCATCATTTCTGTCTTGTATGTTTCTCTGCGGCCGAAGAGCGGCGTAATATGCTGCCGCAGGCCTGCCTGTAAACAGGTTTGAAAATAACAATAAAAGAAAAAAATTGTCATAAATAAAGTGGAGTCATCAATGTCCATAATAATTCTTTTACACTATTCTTTTCAGAAGAGAAAAACGTTTCATTTCTTTACACCACACACAAATGACTGTTACGTAAGTATTTCAATGTAGATGTGCCATCATGAGTGGCTCTTTCTGGACATCTAACTTTGAACTCTGGAATAGACCTCAAGTTATCACGTTAAATTTTCGTTCATGAAACATCATTCCATTGTTAAAAACATGGGCCCCAGCATCTAAGAGAAGCTTGTGGCATCTTCTTCCTGCGTGCGGTCATCGGCTCCCTGGCGTCTACCGAGCGAGGTGGTGCAGTGGTTAGCAGACAGGACCCTCATGCGGGTCGACGATGGGTCAAACCTGCTCCCGGCCACTCAGATTTAGGTTTTCCGTGATTTCCCTAAATCACTTAAGGAAAAATGCCGGATTGCGTCCTTTAAAACGCACGGCCGACTAATTTCCCCATCTTTCCCTAATACGATGGGACCGATAACCTCGATGTTTCGTTTCGTTCGCTAAACCAACCAACTCACAAATCTCTCTTTCTGCGTCCTGCGACTTCAACTTTCCGGCTCAGCAGGAAGATTTCTTCAACTGCCGCTTAGTTGCTGCGCTGCTCATAAAATATAAGAAACAACAAACATACACAACTGTAGGTTTTAAAACAGTAATGAACAGAATTTATACAAGTATTGTCTGTATCACACTGTACCGAATAAGGTCAGGCCGATACTTGCCATTCGTCGTTGCTGCGCTAACCCGATTCTGTAAAAAAGCTCCGTATCACCACATACGAAATTAATATATTTATTACGCGATAACGTCGATGAAGTTAGTGATGAAAGAGCCTCTAAAGCAGAGTTATTGAATACGGTTTTCCGAAATTCCTCTACTACAGAAGACGAAGAAAATATTTCAGACTTCGAATCCAGAACTACTGCCAACTTAGAAGTAAACATCTTCGGTGGCACTAGATCTGAAGGAATTACTGTCTTCTTCCCCATCACATAACTGCATTCTCGGTTTTGCATTGAATGCTCTACGAATTCGTTGCGGAGAAAATTTTATTTTTGCCTCTGCATGCCCGAAATTTAATGGACTATGTAACAGATTTACTAAAGAGTTTACCTCCACTACTCTTGTCCATCGTCTTTTAGAGTACCGCTTCACGTGTGGGATCTTTTCAAGATAGGATTGACGGAGTATATCGAAAAAGTTCAAAGAAGGCAGCAAGTTTTGTACTATCATGCAATAGGAGAGATAGCGTCACTAAAATGATACGGGACATTATTAAAACGAAGGCATTTTTCGTTACAGAATCTGCTCACGAAATACCAATAACCAATTTTCTCCTCCGAAAACGAAAATTTTGTTGACGCCAACCTACATCGAGAGATACGATGATCATAATGAAATAGTGGGAAATCAGAGCTCGCACGGAAAGATATAGATCTTCGTTTTTTACGCGGTCTGTACAAGACTGGAATAATAGACAATTATTGTGAAGGTGGTTCAACGAACCTTCTGCCAGTCACTTAAATGTGATTTGTAGAGTATCCATGTAGCTGCAGAAGTAGATGAAATTTTCTTTCATTCCTCTTTTGACACAGAAGCTGAACACACTAGGAGAAAACTATAAAGTTGGTTTGAACCAATCTTAATAGAAATTTTTTAACTTAATTAAAAATTTTGGTTACGATGAGCTTGTAGACAATATTGAGATATCTCGTCTATGTCTGAACTTAATTCCGATTATTGTTATGACTTTTTCATCTGTGTTTATGGGTTCCTCAACACAAAATCTCTGGAGGAATCCTGAGTTTTCAGTGTTCGTCATTCCTCTACTAGTCACCAGTTCGGAAATGTAACACTGCTATCTGCATTGGTTGTGCTGACAACCTCAGCTTCTTCCATTAATGCTTTGGGTTTTCTTTCTGTGCTTCTCTTTTTTATTCCATTCAGTTTTGTATAATGACTACGTCAGTTGCCAGGTAGTCCTTTAATGATAAAAAAGTTTTGAAAATGTGTTGGTGAGTATAGTGTTTCATAGATTTCGAAAACTAATGAGATAATAGTAAGCAGGCTATAGTAGCTACAAAGGCATTAAATCGCGTCGAGCCAAGATGGTTTGATATTGCGTTGTTCAGTGGTTTCTCGTCCAGCATGTGGAACACCTAGCTGAGTATTCCACAACTTTTCTTTGTATTTAAAACGACGGACAGCTTCACTCCCCAAGTCTAGAGCGTCATGTGTACGCTCAGGAGGCCTGACATATGCCATCAGATAGTGACTTTCGATCCGAAAATAAACGTTGTTTTAAATAAAAAGCGCTACTGGTTGAGACATTTGCATCTAAATCCAATTCTACTGTTATTCTTTTAGTTATAAAAACCTTTTCTCACTTTTTATAGCTGAGAACGGTGTGTTGTTCAGTTATTGTACTTACTTCTCTTCAGTCTTACTCATAAATGCGTCAGAGATGGTTTTCCTTCAATTATGATATAACTGATGTTATGCTGTACCTCCGAATTGTGCAAGCACTCAATATCTTTAATATATTTCACTACAGTAAATTCCAAATAATTTCATATTCAGAGATGTAAACTATTAAATACTCTTGAAAAAATAAAATAAATAGAAAAACAAAACCTCTGGTTTTGCTTCTTTGTGTGTGCTACTTAGTTCATTACATAGTAACATTTCCATCTACTACTCTGAATTCTTACATTTACTCTTCTCATCGGTAATCTCAAGTCTATTCAGTTTTACAAGATTTTCGTTCTTCTTTCCCTTGGCCGTCCGCTGTGGGCGAGCGGTTCTAGGCGCTACAGTCCGGAACCGCGTGACTGCTACGGTCGCAGGTTCGAATCTTGCCTCGGGTTTACGTAGTTCTAAGTTATAGATGACTGGTGACCTCAGATGTTAAGTCCCATAGTGCTCAGAGCCATCTGAATCATCTTTTCCCTGCAGGTATTGTTACCTCTTTAGTTTCATTACTTTTTATTGATCCTTACTACCCTCGACGCCATTACTTGGCTTTCCAATTTGTCTATGTGCTTAGTAAGCTTTCGTAGATCTATTTCACGGTATACTTATTTCTCTAATTACAGCCTACTGTTATCTAGTTTCAGATCTATGTCTGCCAGCTTACAAAATGCGTGGGCCATCTAGCCGCGACGCTTGTATTTATATGTTTCGCTTTGCTGATCCATGGGGACATAAAACCGATTAAGTCATAGTTTCTGCCTGTCTCCTTCCTTGAAATTTGTTTGTTCGAAAATAATGTGTATAATTAGAAGAATATTAATATGGAATTGTAAAAGAATAAATAATATCTAGATGTTTCACTTTGTTTCGCGTATTTTTTTTTTCCTTTTTTGCCTTAGGTCACCTTGCCAGTTATAGGAGCGAGCAATCAGCAAAAGTATTTCATATACTATGATTATGATTATTATAATTATTGTTGAGGTGGTTGTTGAAATATTAAATGGGGGGAGCAACAATGTGGCTACGAAGTTAATTATCGAAAATGAGTGTTTTACATAACTAAGGCGTTATGCCGAGGCTGTAAGAGTGGTTGTAAGAATTTGGTAATAAATGTAATGGGTGTCAGTGCTGTCATTTGGAAATGGGCGACAAAAGCCAGAGAAAATCCAGAAAATCAGTGATGCCTCTTTGATTAGCGTAGAGCGCTCCATTCTCAATGCATAGAATGTCAGATATGACGTCCCGTATCAAACTATGTTGCATGAGTTGTAAGCGTCACTACGAAATGATAATCCTTACAACTGCATAATTTTTCAGTTTGTACGTCAGAATTATCTGACCACTCGTGATTCACAGGGAAAAAGGCAACTAAAAACGTAACCACCGTCCCCCTACAATGGAGGACCTATCCGTACCGGACAACTACCGTGTCGTCCTCCGCAAGTTGCGTCTTCGGATGCGGTACTGAGACGCGTGGCGTTAGCACACCGGCTCTACCGACTGCTGTCAGTTTTCGTGACGTGGAGCCCCTGCTACACGCTCAGATAGCTCCTCAGTTGGCACTATGAGACTGAGTGACCATATTCCAGTCCTCATAGTGAGGGAATAATCTCTGGCAGTACGGGGAATCGAACCCAAGTCAACCACATGGGAGTCAGTTGAGCTGGTCACTGAGCTAGGAGCCGAACCGGAACAGACAGGCGTCAAGACTATATTTTGTGCGAAAAAAACTGCTGTAGATAAGAAACAAGTACTTGATAATTCAGATGGCTACTTAAATACAAAATGGTGGCATATCAAAAACGAGTTTGTAGCTGAGTGCTACTTGCTAAAGTTAAGTTGTTTACAGAGTTACTTATGACGCACATACGTGGAAAATCAAAGATCAGAATCACTGGGCTTTGCACTTGAACCGGTGTCGTAAAGTGAATTGGGAACGGGATGCTTTATCTCTTTGCGTCATAAAGCACCCTTTGTGATAACGGAACTGTCTCAAGAGGTAACTGACTCGACTCGTCTGATCTGCAATAAGAGGAAAGAATGCCCGACTCCGAATCGATACATCTGCGTCTGCATCTACATCTGCATAATTACTCTTCAGTTCAGTATTAAGTGCCTCGCGGATAATTCATCGAACCATCTTCAAACTGTTTCTTTACATTTCTATTGTACAACAGCGGGTGGAAAAATACGACCACTTAAATTTGTCCGTATGAGTTCTGATTTTTCTTATTTTATTTTGACGATCTTTTCTCTCTATGAGGTAGGAGTCAACAAGGTATTATCACAGTCTGAAAAGAAAGTAAGTGACTGCAATTTCATGAGAAGATCTTTCCTAGAAAATTGCCTTTGTTTTAATTATTGTCACCCCAGTTCGCGTATCAAATAAGTGGCACTCTGTCCCATATTCTGCAATAGTATTAAACGAGCTGGCCTTCTTTGAACTTTTTCGATGTCCTCCGTCAATGTTATCTGATGAGGATCCCCCACCGCACAGCAGTTATCGGGAAGAAGGTGGCCAAGTCTGTCTCTTTTGTAGGCCTGTTGAATAATTTTCTGAGTTTTCTTCCAATAAATCACCGTCTTTGGTTTGCTTGTCTCACAATGCTGTGCATGTGATCGTTCCAATTTAAATTATTAGTTACTGTAATCCTAAGTGTTTTGTTCGAATTTGCAGCCTTTAAACTTTTCTGTTTTATAGTATAATCGAAGTATAGCGGCTTCCTTTCTGGTACTAATGCAAATGACTTCAAACTTTTCATTACTCAGAGTCAACTGACGTTTTTTCCACCCTACAGCTACCTTGTCGTAATCATTTTTCACTTGGTTTTGATCATGTGTTCACTTTACAAGAAAGTAAATGACAGCACTATCGACAAAAATCTATGAGGGCTGCTCAGGTTGTCTCCTAACCCATTTGTGTATATCAGGAACAACAAAGGGCGTACAGGATGTCCCTGGGGAACACGACATATCACTTCCGTTTACTTCACGTCTTTTCGTCAGTTGGTACAAACGATGACCTTTCTGACAGGAAATCATGAATCCATTCCCACAACTCCATAGGACAAAATTTGATTAGAAGACGATTGTGAGGAACGGTGTGAAAAACCTCGGAATTTAAAAACCCGGAATCAGTTTGACATCACCTGTAGATAGGATTCATTAATGAGTAAAGATCTAGTCGTGTTTTATAAGAACAGCATTTTCGGAATCTCTGTCGGGTATTTGTCAATAAATTGTTTTCTTTGAGGTAATTCATACTATTAGATGACAGTATATGTTGCAAAACCCTACTGCAAGTCGACGTTAGTGATATGGCTCTGAAAGTTTACAGATTACTCGTATTTCCTTTCTTGGGTACTGGAATGATTTTAGCTGCTTTCCAGTCTTTAGGTACGAATGTTTCGCCGAGCGAGCTGTCGCATGTGATTGCTGAGTATGGGGCTGCTGTATCAGCACACGCTGAAGGGAGTCTAACTGGTATAAGATCTGAACCGGAGGCCTTGCCCTTATTGAGCAATTTAGGCTGATTCAGTACGCCGAAGATGTTTACTTATAAGTTACTCATGTTGGCAGCTGTTTTTGATTCGAAGTCTGGAATATTTTCTTCGTCTTCTTTAGTAGAGGAATTTCTGAACACCTTATTCAGCAACTCTGTTGTAGTGGCACTTACATCACTAACATCATCGACGTTATCGCGCATTGAAGGTATTTATTGCGCATGTGATGATACAGGGTTCCCTACAGAATCAGTTAGCGCAGCAATTACGCATGGCAAGTGTCGACCTGACCTTATTCATATTCGGTACAGAATGATACAGACAGTGTTTGTATAAATTCTGTTAATTTCTGTTTTAAAACCTACAGATGTGTATGTTTGTTGTTTACTAATGTTTCGTGAGCAGCGCAGCAGCTAAGCGGCAGTGGAAGAAATATGGCTGAGCCGGAAAGTTGAAGTCGCCGGACGTAGAATCAGAGGTTGGTGGGTTGCTTGGTTTAGCGGGCGGGACCAAACATCGAGGTTATCGCTCCCATGGGATTAGGGAAGGATAGGGAAGGAAGTCGGCCGTGCGTTTCAAAGGAACCATCAGGGCATTTGCCCGATGCGATGTAGGGAAATCACGGAAAATCTAAATGAGGATGCCCGGATGCGGGTTCAAACCACCGTCCTCCCGCATGAGAGTCCAGTCTGCTAAGCACTGCTCTAGCTCGTACGGTAGACGCCAGGTAGACCTCAGGGAGCACATGACCGTACACAGGAAGAAGATGCCGGAAGCTTCCTTTAGGTGGTGGGGCCTATATTTTTAACAACGAAATGATGTTTCATGAACGAAAATTCAGTGTGATAACTGCAGGTCTATGCCAGAGTTCGAAGACAGTTGTTCACAAAAAGCCACGCTTGATGGCACATGTATACCGAAATACTTACGTAGCAGACTCCGTGTGTGGTGCTAAGGAATAAAACATTTTGTCTCTTCTAAAAAGAATAGTATTGAAGAATTAGTTATTTTGGAAATTGACGACTCCACTTTATTTCTACGGAAATGTGTTCGATAATCAGCAAGAGCGGCGATTTTAACTGAACGAAAATTCGTGTACCTATTGCCACTACGTAACATCATATTAAGTAATAAACTTTCTACGCACATGCGAGAACATACAAGTTTATTTCTCTTCCCGCGGTTCTAGGCGCTTCAATCTGGAACCGCACGACTGCTAAGGTCTAAGGTTCAAATCCAGCCTCGGGTATGGATGTGTGTGATGTCCGTAGGTTAATTAGGTTTAAGTAGTTCTGAGTTCTAGGGGACTGATGACCTCAGATGTTAAGTCTCATAGTGCTTAGAGCCAAGTGAACCATTTTGTGCTGCACCTCGGTACACACCGGTGAAATGCCAATGGTCCCTGTGTTCGACACTACTTTCCTTAAACAGTTTCCTGCAAAACTGGCAGCTCTCTATCGTGAATTCTTCTTCTTGGCTTAACGCCATTTTTTATTTTGTAATAAACAGACATTCGCACAGTCTCAGGACTTGCATAGAGCTGTTCAGGGAACCGTTTTATGCCATCGGTGCCTACGTACAATTTTAACTCGGAATATTCCTGGTCCCAGGTACAGTGTAAGTACTAAACAATAGTGAATGGTTTATGCAAATGTACAGTCATGGACAAAACGAGCGAGACCCCTCGCCTTTTCGTTATGCTGATCGGCACAGCTTTAAAGTCTGCTACACAGCATAACAGGCAAGGTGATGAAGTGCTACCAACATACTGTGCAAGTTCGCTCGGCTGATGTGCTGAAGTACCTAGCACTGGCAAAACTCGCGCTTCTTAGACGCCACAGCATCGTATGCCACCACTTCGTGGGAAACGAAATACCTCAAGTATAAGCTAATGCGTTGTATTCACATATCTGTGACTTTGACTTGGATATAAAGTTTGGTTATGCATAGTACGTATTTTCAGAGTGCGAATCTAACACCATGAATAAATACAAGGGGAAATGAAAGAGGCGTCCTTCCTCTTCCGTAACATCAAATACATTTCAGTTATTCTTTCTTAAATAAACTGCGCAGAAAATCATTCACCAGAAGGGAATAAATTTTTACTAACTCCAGATGACATTAACAGCTTGCCGGCGCGTGTTAGCCGTGCGCTCAATGGCGTGTGTTAGGTTAGGTAGGTTGAAGTAGTTCTGGATCTAGGGGACTGATGACCCAAGCAGTTTGGTGGCATAGTTCTTAGAGCCATTGACCTTTCGCGTAAATTTTCTTTACATAAACGGCCGTTTCTTTAGATTGCGTTGACATAGCTCACTTTTTTACACCACCAAGGGACGGTATACCGCAGGAAGTGAGATACATTTCCGCTTATTATGTCCACCCGCACTCGAGGTAAACGAGTTTTAAGGGTTGGGCAGACAGATAGATGGTCAAGAAAGTAGACTGGTAGGGTTCCATTTTTACCGATTTACGTGACGAAATCCTTACAACGAAAATAGTTACTGAAAATGAGGCCGCACAGTAATTTCCTACGGTTTATTCGAAATGTTCTAGTTTCAATCGATACGTCAGCATATTAATAGTAGCTACGTTTTCGATCCAAATGCAGATAAAATCCATTTGCCTATACACGTGGTAATGCAGATCCCACTATTAATGCTATTAATGCCACCTCGTTTTAGATGTGCGAGCATTCCCATTGCTAGCATGAGGTGGATGTGTGTGATGCCCTTAGATTAGGTTTAAGTAGTTCTGAGTTCTATGGAATTATTGACCTCAGCTGTTAAGTCCCATAGTGCTCAGAGCCATTTGAACCATTTTTTTGCTTAAAAACATAAAAGCGAATAACGGTACATACCAACGCCACAGAAAAAAGGCAAAGAATAAACAACAGTCAAATATTTAACGTCTTTGCCAACAACTCCTGTACTGTGTGTAACTGTTTGCTTATTTTGTATGTCTGTCTTCCTGCTCCCACACACAGCCCCCTCCCGACAAGACAGAGCTCTAGGAATGTGTGGAAACTTTTATCGGACCATTCGCGCAGTTGTTTCTCCGTTCCTTATGTTCACCAAATTCGGTTTATTTGCTGTTCTGGAAGATGATTGCTCCAGTTGTGACACCACATTCTGCTGTGTGCGTTTTACGTCTTCCTGTTTGAAGCTTTTCTTCAGTGTTTTAGCAGGCTTCACTCGGTCTACTGGCGTAGTAACCAGTTTATCGTGAATCTAGAGCTTCATTGGGTGTGCGTAACGTTTAGGACGTTATAAGGCCCAATATGTGGTGGCTGCAATGGGGCTATTATTACTGTGTCGATTCGTAACATAACGTGCGAAAACTTGTTTAAGTCTCGGTGCACAAACGACGGAATTTCGCCGTGCCATGTCGACGGTTGTGGCCGGAGGTTAGCCAGATTTGCTTTAACTCTCTTCAATAAATATGATAGGTCAGTCTGGGTCTTATGCTCTTCAAATATCTCGCCCGGATGTCGCAAGCTTTCTGCCTACACAAGCTGTGCCGTAGAAGCCCCTAGTTCTGGTTTGAAAACAGTGAGCACTGCTGTAGAGCAACTGTCATCATGGTACATCAATGTACCTTTAAATGTTCTATGCCATCGCTCTGCCATTCCCATACTTTATGGGTGATAACTTGTTGTTCGGTGACGTCGAAATCCGCACATGTTCGCCAGTTCAACAAATAATGGGGATTGGAACTGATGATCCTGGTCAGTCGTGACGTACATTAGGCTATCGAATATTCCTACTCATGTCGCTAAGAAACTTCGACTAAGACTTTAAGCCGATGTGTCTTGAATTTGTACGGCTTCTGCCCACACCATAAACCTGTCAACTGCTGCCAGCAGATAAAGGTAACCTTCGGACATCGGCAGTGGGCCAACTATTTCGAGGTGCACATGTCCAAAACGACCAAATGGTTTGTCAAATTGTCCAACTGGTCTCTTCACGTGACGTACTCCTTACAACGTCGACAGGCATGGCATGCCTGTGTCATCCTTCGATAACCTTTTCTACCTGAAAGCCAAACAATACGTTCCGTTAGCAATTTCATACTCGCACCTTCCTGACGTATTTCCTGCAGGCTCAACCCTGTGGAGGCGCTCTGCGGAAACCCTGAAGTTGTGCATTTCCCCTGTCCTCACTTGCCAGTCTCGCGTAATCCACACCATTGGTTTTCTCCGCGACGCTTGAGAAATTGTCTGCTACGATATTCTCCGCTCCTTTTACACGACATAAGTCGGTGGTGAACTGGCTTATGTATTCGAACTGTCTGAACTGCTCAGGTGGCAGAGCATCTGTGCGCTTACTGAATACAAAAGTGAGTTGTTTGTGGTGTGTGAACACGGTGAATTCATCTACCGCCTACAAAACGGCGAAAGTGACTTAGTGCCTGTTATACTGTTAACAGTTCTCAGTCGTACGCACTCCAATTCCTTTGTGCTTCCGTGAGTTTCTGTGAGAAAAAACCTAACGTCAGCCAGTGTCCAGCAGGCCCTTGACGTAACGCTGCTCCAGTGGCTACATGACCTGCATCGACTGCTGTAGCTAGTTTCGAATCTCTCTCAGGAGTGTCCGGTAAAACAGCTTCCTTCAGACTTGTCTTTATCTGTTCGAAGGCTTGCTGAAAGCTGGGTGTCCAATCTAGAATCATTTGTTTGTTGGTATTAGAGCCTGTCAGCGCCTCTGTGAGCGGTGTTTGCAAAGCTGCTGCTCACCGCACATTCCGACGATAAAAATTTACAGCATCTAAGAACTAACGTAATTGTTTCAAATTCAACGGCCCAGATATTTGTTCTTTATGTCCCACTTTCTCCTCCAAGAGACACTGTCTGCTGAAACTGTGAGACCCACGTACGTCTCGTGGTTTTCTCTTAAGTTGCACTTATTCAATTATCCCATACCTATGTAGTCTGCTTTCAGGTGCCCTCATGATGATTCGGCGTTGCTAAAAATACCAGAATATCGTCGAAATAGGAGAAGGTGAGCTCTGTCCCTCGTAATACGTAATCAGTGAAATGTTGAGATGTTTGAACAGCGTTTTTAAGGACAAATGGCATACGTAAAAATTCGATGTAAAAGTATGTAATGAGAGCAGTCTTCAGTATATGATCTTCTGCAACCGGTATTTGAGGGAATACCTTTTGAAAGTCTGTGATGTTGAAATATTTTGCTCCCACTAGCAGATTTGTAAAATCGCTAGTATTTGGCACCGGATATCGACTGGGTATTTTTTAACTATATATTAACGTGAGGACAAGATGCATTATCACATCTCCGTATCACTCCTTTTTCTAACATGCGTTCGAACTCGGCCTTTGCGACAGCGAACCTGTCTGGCTCCAGTCTTCTCGATCTAAAATAGACTTGGGTGCCTGCCACTGTGTTGGTGTGCTGAACCGTTATATGTGCCACTTTGGTCGACGTTTGTGTTGTTAGGCCCACATTCTGGTACACCTCTGCCACTTCCACCAAACCTATTCGTCTTTCTATTAATTTTCCTGGAAAATCAGTTACCATTTCTTTTCGTTTCTCGAATCGAGCCAACCATGGTGATACTGAATGCATACAGAAAATCCGCCCCTGAGATTGGTTTCGGCTTGTCAGTTATTACGAACGTACAACGACAAGTGTTACGGAAACCTAAATTCACATCCTTGTTACAGCTGGGATACGTTGCTATTAAGTGTTTATTTTCTGCCATAGGTGATCTAACGAACTGTCCTTGGCTGAGATATATTTTTCCACAGCAACGTGTTCATGTCACGCACGATGTCTACCAGATAACAACGACTTCGCTGCAGCCTCTGCGATGCTCAGCTTGTTTACTGTCTCCATTTTTGCAGAAACTCTGTCGGCCAGCTGGAGAATAGTGGCCATGTCGAACCCATCCTTCGTAGCCTCCACCGCTCTTACTGCCGTGTGAAGCTGTCAGGTGCAAACGGACGAGAGAGTTGCATCTGGAAATTCTATCTTCTTCACTACATCTACATCTACATCTACATCTACATCTACATCTACATGGATACTCCGCAAATGACATGATAAGTGCCTGGCACTTCGAAACACTTTCACAATTCTCTATTATTCCAATCTCGTATACCGAACGGACAGAACGAACGCCTATATCTTTCCGTACGATCTCTGATTTAACTTATTTTATCCTGGTGATCGTTTCTTCCTATGCAGGTCGGTGTCAACAAAATATTTTCACTTTCGGAGGAGAAAGTTGTTGATTGGAATTTCGTGAGAAGATTCCCCCGGAACGAAACAAGCCTTTATGTTAAAGGTGTCCACCCCAAATCTTGTATCTTTTCAGTGATACTCTCTCTCCTATTTCACGATAACGCAAAAGTGCTAGGTATCTTTGAACTTTTATGATGCACCCGGTCATTCTTATCTGGTAAGGATCCCACACGGCGCAGCAGTATTCTAAAACGACAGATAAGCGTAGTGTAGGCAGTCTCCTTGGTCGACCTGTTACACTTTCTAAGTATCCTAACAAGAAAACGCAATCTTTGGTTAGCCTTCCCGACAACATTCACTATGTCTTTAGATTTGTCTGATTAATCGTGTAGCCGTAGTTTAACGGATTCCTTTAAGCAGTCACCTTGATGACCTCACTCTTTTCGTTATTTAGGTTCAATTGCCAATTTTCGCACCATACAGATATCTTTTCTAAATCGTTTTGGAATTTGTTTTGATCTTCTGATGACTTTACTAGTCGGTAAACGAAAGTGTCATGTACAAACAACCTAGGACGGCTGCTCATATTGCCTCCCAAATTGTTTGGGTCTATAACACTACTATGGGGAACGCCAGAAATCTCTGCTGTTTTACTCGATGACTTTCCGTCAATTACTACGAGCTATGATCTCTCTGACAGGAAATCACGAATCCAGTCACATAACTGAGACGATATTCTATAAGCACGCAATTTCACTACAGGCCACTTGTGTGGTATAGTGTCAAAAGCCTTCCGGAAATCCAGAAATAGGGAATCGATCTGAAATCCCTTGTCAATAGCACTCAACACTTTATCCGAATAAAGAGCTGGTTGTGTTTCAGATAAACGACTATTTCTAAATCCATGTTGACTGTGCGTCAATAGACCGTTTTCTCCGAGGTAATTCATAATGTTCGAACATTTTGTGTGTTCCACAACCCTGCTTCGTATCGACATTAATTTTGTGGGCTACTCCTTCTACCTTTCTTGAATATTGGTGTGACCTGTGCATCTTTCCAGTCTTTGGGTACGGATCTTCCGTCGAGCGAACGGTTGTATATGATTGTTTGGAGCTATAGCACCAGAATAATCGGAAAGGAACCTAATTGTTATACAGTCATGACCAGAAGACTTGCTTTTATTAAGTGATTTAAGTTGCTTCACTACTCCACGGATATCTACTTATACGTTACTTACGCTGGGAGCTGTTCTTGATTCGAGTATTGGAATACTTACTTCGTCTTCTTTTGTGAAGGCATTTCGGAAAGTTGTGTTTAGTAACTCTGCTTTGGCAGCACTGTCGTTGATAGTATTTCCATTGCTGCTGCGTACGGAAGTCACTGATTGTGTCTTGCCGCTAGCATACTTCACATAAGACCACAATCTCTTTGGATTTTCTCCCACCTTTCGAGACAAAGTTTCATTCTGTTCAAAAGTGGTTCAAATGACTCTGAGCACTATGGGACTCAACTGCTGTGGTCATCAGTCCCCTAGAACTTAGAACCACTTAAACCTAACCAACCTAAGGACATCACACACATCCATGCCCGAGGCAGGATTCGAACCTGCGACCGTAGCAGTCGCACGGTTCCGGACTGTGCGCCTAGAACCGCGAGACCACCGCGGCCGGCAAAGTTTCTTTGTGGAAACTATTATAAACATCTCGCATTGAAGTCCACGCTAAATTTCGAGCTTCTGTAAAAGATCGCCAATCTTGGAGATTTTGAGTGTGTTGAAATTTGGCATGTTTATTTCGTTGTTTCTGCAACAGTGCTCTGACCCGTTTTATGTACCAAGGAACATCAGCTCCTAGGTTTGTTAATTCATTTGGTATAAATCTCTTAATCGCCGCCGATACTATTTCTTAGAACTCAAGCCATGTCTAGTCTTCATTGATATTGTTAATTTGGAAGGAGTGGGGACTGCCTCTCAGGAAGGCGTCAAGTCTGCTTTTTTGAAAAGGTATATTTCTCGTTTATTTTTGGAGGATCTGGTGGTTACAATATTCAGTCTCGCTACGACAACCCTGTGTTCACTAATCCCTGTATCTGTATTTATGCTCGTTATTATCTCAGGATTATTTGTTGCCAAGAGGGCAAGTGTGTTTTCACAACCGTTTAATATTCACGTAGTCTCGTCAACTACCTGCTGGGAATAATATTCAGAGAATACGTTTGGCACAATTTCCGATTTGTTGCGCACCTCCGGAATTTAACATGTATTTTAGCCAACATATCGAGAATAAATTAAAGTTACCACTAAATATAATCGTATGAGCCGGGTACGTGTTTGAAATGAAATTCAAGTTTTCTTTGAACCTTTCAGCAATTGTATTATCTGAATTACTAGGTCAGTAGAAGGAACCAATTATTATTTTATTCCGGTTGCCAGAAATAACCTCTGACCATACTAGTTCACAGCAACTATTTACTTGAATGTCGCGACAAGATAAACTACCTCTAATAGAAACGAACACGTTACCGCATTCGAGTTTAGCCTGTCCTTTCGGAACACCTTAGGTTCTTCGCAAAAATTTTGGCTGAGCTTATATGCGCTTTTAGCCAGCTTTCAGTGCCTATAACGATTTGAGTACCAATGCTTTCTGTTAGCGCTTGGAGTTCTGGTAGTTTTCCAACACAGCTATGACAACTTACAACTGTCATACCGATGATTCCTATATCTGTGTTCTTCCTGTGTTCGCCAGAATTCCTGTGGTGCCAAAATTCTGAGAGGGATCTGCCACCTCGCTGCTCGGTACGTAACATATCGTTTACTAAGCCTGCTTATAGAAATATACATTATTCTAATTTCTGCTGTGTTGTTCGTGGAAGCCTAATTTCGTCTTGTACTAAGGCCGCTGCTCTGGCGTCCAGACTGTTGACTGCTTTTCTTGACCTTTCGTTACCTCATTATGAGTGAATACCAATGTTAACATCTAAAACCATAGTTCCGGTTTATCGGGCTGGAGCTGAGGCGTGCT
This sequence comes from Schistocerca gregaria, assembly GCF_023897955.1. Taxonomy (NCBI): domain Eukaryota; kingdom Metazoa; phylum Arthropoda; class Insecta; order Orthoptera; family Acrididae; genus Schistocerca; species Schistocerca gregaria. The sequence continues at coordinate 101,866,400 of NC_064921.1, read as the reverse complement.
AACGTTCTAGACAAATCTATTCTCGTCGTTTCGTCGACTACGAAACCTATCGAGCATATCGTTAATGTGCTCCGGCGAAACGTTTCCACACCGTGTTAGTTCATTCCGTAAAGCGTAGTTTACACGACGCCGCTAGGTTGCAGGCAGCTGCGCTACCCGCCACTGCGCATTCTCGCTGCGCGTTTGCCCAACTCGTAGGTGAAACAATACATTTTCAGCGTGTTCCAACTTTGGCGACACTAGTTGCATGAATTTTGAGATTATGTATGTTCGTAGAGAGTAGACTAATTGAAATATGAAGTGGGGAACGGAGAATAATGTTTACTTTTTGGATATCTATGCTTTTAAGAGGTGTTTGTGGCATTTCAGTGATGCTGATTACGAAAATAAGTAACATATTGCTGCGGCTGAGAGTGTCATGTGCAATCATAACATAAATAGTTTGACAATATCTGAGCTGCAGGGCAAAATTTATTGAGTTAGGAGCACATATACGGCTGAATTAAGAAAAATACAAGCAAATTGTAATTCTAGCTGCGGCAATGTTCTCGTCTACAAGACTAAAATCCCATCGTTCGAGTTGGCCAACTCTTTGTTAAGAAATATTGTTGATAGGATGGAAGGCTATACAGATTCAAGAAGCTGCATTCTTTATTCAATATTCATCTACTTAAAACGTCGCTGCAGTGCTCCCCATTCACATATGTTAGAATTTTGAAATAATGCCACTGTACAGATCTGTTTTCAAGAGAGTAGCTTGCAAAACCATTCTCTTCTTACTGCGGCCAGATCAGAGTAATTATTGTTGCTAATGTTAATAATTATTACTGTTAATGTTAATAATTTTTGGTGTTAATGAAATAGCATCATCACCAACTAAAACTGTATCTTATAGCATGCTGAATGTTCTCGTTGTAATGCACGCAATATGATATACAATTTCAGTTTTTATTCCTTATCGCATTATTAACTCTATTTAGAAGAAATGTGAACAGATCTCGTGACATTCTAAGATAATAAAAAGAACTTCTTGGATCTTCTGTTATAAATGATTTCAGCAAGGATGCTGAACAACCGAGCTGACGTCTTTTCTTCATCTAGTCACGAATCGAAACACGTTTCTTATTTTTTTCTTATTCAGCAATTCCACGCAACAAGCTTTAACTCCATCACAACTCGTGCGACGTGCAGTTGCCAAAACTTTCTTTTGAGACACGACTCAGGTACCCACAAAATGGCGAAACTGAAGCGAATACTGGTGTCAGGAAATCACTTGCGTGTAACTCATTTCACTGAACGAGCGGCGCAACCCAATGTCGTCGTGTAAACTAGGCTTAAGTCTTGTATGTGATTGCGCAGCTTGCTCTGTAGCTGTACTGTTTATTTCTTAATGTGTGAGTTCTTCTAAGTCTGGGATAACCACTTTATGACCGCTAATAACATCATATTAAATAATAACTTCTTATACGCACATGCGAGAACATACGATTTTGTTTCTCTTTCTCGTAAGAGACACAAAAGCGAATAATCAACAATAGGTACATTCTAACTCCGTAGAACAAAGGCCATGAATTAACAGTGCTCAAAGTATTAATGTCTTTAACACCGACTGATGAATTGTGCGTAACTATTTATTTATTTTGTCTATCTTTCCACACAACGCTAATCGAAAGTGGTGCTTAATCTCTGACTTGTCGAGTTTACGAGAAGTGATATAAACCGTGAACCTAGAAATGATTTTCAAAGCATAGTGATTTGGTATAGTATATCAGCGAAACATTACCAGTTTTGTTTTTCAAGAGACGTCCAAACTGAACTCAAAACACGTAATTAATAATTTCCTGCATTTGAAAATTTTAATGGCCTTGCCAGAGATAATTGTGCTTTCGGATCTTGGTGTTAACAATCATCCTTGGTTCGCATAGTAACGGATAAGCGAATAGATCTTTCGTTTCAACTCACGTAATTACGCCAAAAGTTATTTTTCTGAAGTATTTATACTATTCAGCGCCCGTAATTTGACCATTAGAGTGCAGTGAACCTGGCTAAGTATTAATTTTACTGATCTTCGGACGGCACGCCCCATTAGCCGTGCGGTCTAACGCGGCTTTCCGGCCGGTAAGGAGCGCATGGTCCCCGGCACGAATCCTCCCGGCGGACATGATTCGAGGTCCGGTGATCCGGCCAGTCTGTAGATGGTATTTATGCGGTTATCCATCTGCCACCGCCAATGCAGGCTGGTTCCCCTTATTCCGCCTCAGCTCCACTATGTCGGTGAATGCTGCGCAAACAAGTTCTCCCCGTACGTGTACACCACCACGCAAGCATAGGAGTTACACTTGTCTGGTGTTTGACGTTCCCCCGGAGGGGGGGGGGGGGGGGTAAACCGGGGGCCGAACCGCACAATAAACCTGGGTTCTGTGTGGGGCGGCGGAGGGGTGAAGTAGCCTGCGGTAGTCGTCGTGGGGTTGTGGATCACTGAGGCTGCGGCGGGGACGGAGCCTCTCCGTCGTTTCTATGACCCCGTTTAACATACAAAATCCTTATGGAGGTGTGGTTAGATGAGATTTTTGTGAAGCAGATACTGAAACGTATTTGGCCTGCTAGCTACGTAAGATACGCTCGGCCAGAAGAGTCTTTAGCTTGTGACCCATAAAATACCTACAGAGTGTTTGTGACGGATCCACCCTGAGGTAGTAACATCTCATGTCTTGCTGCTGGTGCACTAGAATCTCTTTGAGTTTTGTGATATATTTCGAGACAGAGTTTCCTTGTGGGAACCATTAAAAACATTACGCATTGAAGTTCGTACTAAATTTCGAGCTTGTGTAAAACTTAGCCAATATTGGACTTTTTGTGTCCTTTTAAATTTGTCATGCTTTCTTCGCTGTTTCTGTGACAGTGTTCTCATCTGTTGCATTTAGCGTGGTGGATCAGTACCATCTTTTGTTAACTTGTTTCGTATATAATCAAATTGGACTGAGGAGAGAGTCTCTCAGTAAAGTGTCAAAGGAATCTATCTGCTTTATTAAACAGATATATTTTGCGTTTATTTTTGGTGTCTTTGGATATTAGAATAATCTGTCTAGCTACAAAAATCTTGTGGCCACAAACCCCTGCATCTGTCATTATGCTTCCAATTTATTCAGAATTATTTGTTGCTAAGAGGTCATGCATCTTTCCGCAAACATTTTCACTTCTAGTGGGCTCCAAAAGTAATCGTTCAAAGTAATTTTCTAAGAAATTTATGCCTATCACCGAATTGCATTTGGTAGAAATGAACTGCATGCTACAGAAAATGTACGCAGATATGTAGAATGATTTGGGACTCCAGACACTGTAAAACAGAGGCTATGAGGATTTCAGTATCGTTGCGACATTTTGAGTCTGATATCTCGCGAAACGTCGTCGCCTACAATGGGACGTAAACCTACACGTGTTCAGTGAGCAAAGCCACAAAGAAACTGGACTGTGGAAGACTGCAGGCGTGGAATTTGTCCAGTTAAATTTTGTCTCTTTCCAAATCAAACGTCATGTCGAGTTCACCGAACACCCAAAAGAGCGTATAACACTCTCACACATAAATTATTATTCTGTAGACTAATAAGTAGATCTCCTCGCATGAAGTCAGTGAGAACGATTACAATTTCTGCATCTTGCATTTATTGGTAATGGGGAAGTGTCTTCATATGAGGGAAGCTAGAGCACAAATGAATACGTCCTACACACACCTTTTATTAATGGGCTAACACCACAGAACACCTCCAAGAGCTGTACACACTATTTCTTATTTTACTTTGTGTAATGAAACGGTTGCTTGTACTCAAGGATAGAGGTTATAATTGACAACAGGAACAAATTTCTATCGACCCCTCGGCTAAGATGATACAGTTGTTGAACAGTTCAAATAGGTTCCCCTCTCATACAATATTGTTATAGTTGGTGACTTCAATATAACCTCGGTATGTGGGAGAAAATACTTGTTTCAAGTCGGTGGTGGGCGTAGAACTCTCTTCCAGAGTCATCGTGAATGTGTTCTCACAAAATTATTTCAAACAATTAGTTTAGGAAGCTACTCGTACGTATAAATAGATCGGAAAACGTATTTGACCTCTTAGCATTAAATAATTCTGAGCATAAAAGGAGCACCATGAATTAATCACAATGTTGTTGTAGCGAGATTGAATACCGTAACATCCAAACCCATAAAACAAAAAACGCAAAGTACATTTATTTAAAGAATCAGATGAAACTTCTCTTGTCGCATTCCTAAGAGAAAGTCTCCACTCGTTGCAATACGATAATGTAGACCAGATGTGGTTTAAATTCAAAGAAGGAGTATCGACGGTAGTTGTGAGATATATACCAAATAAGTGAATAAGGGATAGTATAGATGTCCCGTTGTACACTGCACGAATTCGAACGCTGATTCAGAAGCAACGGAAAAAGGATTGTGAATTTAAAAGAAAGCAAACCCCTCAAGATTGGCGAAGTTATGCAGAAGCTCTAATTTCAGCGGTAACCTCAATACGAGTTGCTTTTAATAGCTTTCACAACGAAGCCCTGTCTCGAAATCTGCCAAAAAACCCAGAGTGATCGCGGTCATAGGTAAAGTACATCAACGGTAAGAACCAATCAATACCTTCGTTGCGCGGTAACAATGATGATGTTAGTGATGGCAATGCCACAAAAGCAGTGTCATTAAACACAGTTTTCGGAAATTCCTTCACCAAAGACGACGAAGTAAATAATACCGAACTCCTGTCGAGAACAGCTGCCAACATGAGTAACTGAAAAGTAGATATGCTCGATGTAGCGAAGCTGCTTGAAAGACTTATGAAAGGGAAGACTTCCGGTCAAGACATTGTTCCAGTCAGGTTCCTTTCAGAGCAAGGTGATAAAATAGCACCATAAGCAATCATATACAACCGTTAGCTCGTCGAAAGTTCCATACCTATACACTAGAAAGTTGCCCATTTCACCAAGTCATTCCAATACCCAGTAAATAAAATAGGAGTAATCGACTGAATTACAGACCCATTTCACTAAAGTTGATAAGCAGAAGGATTCTGGAACATGCACTGTGTTCGAATACTATGAATTACCCCTAAGAAAACGATCTATTGACAGACAGCCAACAGGAATTCAGAAAATATAGTTCTTGTGAAAGAAACTAGCCCTTTTATCTGACGCAGTAATAAATGCTAATACAAGGTTCACAATCTCATCTTCCTATTTAACATTACGAATGCTTTTGTCTATAATTAATGGAGTTGATATTCTTCCCTCCTGGAAGCAGAAAATGTCTTATGGGGTTTTTGAAGGAATTTTTCTGTGCTAAAAAATAGACACTTTCACGCTCGATGTACTCTGCCACCCTTATAGCCGTTTCCTGACTGCATGCCTAACCAATTAAAAGTTGTCCAACACTTTTCTACCGATTCCAAAGGTCAACAAAACTAGATGAAAGATGGTTACAGAATTTAATCTGCAACTCAGGTGAATTTAGAGTAGCTAAGTCAAGTGCATCTGAAGGCTTGTAATGTCAGAGATCAGACGTATGGTAACATAAGTAACTGTTCAGATCTTAATTATTTACGTAAGAAAGTTATTATTTGAAAGTTTCTGAAATTTCCTCCTTATCTCAGATAATACTTGTGCGTACTGAAAAGCAATACCTCTACTTGTTTGTGAGAAAACTCTTAAAGATTTCTTAACAAAAAAGGGACTTATTAACAGTCTACATCTTTATTCCTAATGTCTACGTATTTATTTTTCAGCATAATTTCCTTGGCGATGAACTCACTTCCTGCAACAAGACACAAATTTAGTGACAACTTCAGTGCACAATGTTTGACATTGTTAGCGGAGCTGTAACCTCTCTTCCGCTAGCACCATATCACCACTTTCAAAGTGAAGTCCTCGAAGGTATTCTTTAAGTGTTTGAAGCAGATAAAAATCGTATAGGGCTAAGACGGGATGATCGATGATGGTGTAACTAGGGTGTCGGATGGTTGCAGATGTCTTAGCGCTCGTGTGTTGTCTGATATTGTCGTGAGAAAGGATAGGGTGCTCCACGTATGGAGTAACTCTCAGAATTCGAAACACGATTACATAACGCTGTGTCTCATGCATCGACATAGTTACCTTACATATCGCCATGTTACGCTCTGGAATTTGGAGTCCTCAAGCAGCAGAGTGCTACAAATACGTGGGTATAAAGAATAAAGATGTAGAATATTAATAACGTTAATTTAGAAAGCTATAAGGGTACTCGCCTAAAAAACCCGGTGGCATTATATTTCAGCACGCCCCCGTACAATCATCTCAAATTAAAGAAATTACTTCGTTTTTCCTCTCTCATTCTTTTTTCATGTTCGAAAAAGTTATTACTTTGTTGTTGGAGGAGCGTATTTTTCCTTGAGTAACATATACGTGTCATATTTTCTTGAGTTTTGTCTAGAATTTTAGAGTTTAGTTTATAATGTGATTTGTCCTGTCCGTATCTGCGTTCTTTTCCAGTGGTTACGCGCGATATTGTGGTTATCTTTGTAACCCGTGGTTTAGAACCAAGAAGTTTGCTTACGCAGGTTAACTTTCTAGGGAGGTTTCTGATTTTCTAGTGACTATGTTACGAAACCCTTTCCGAGTTTCTCAATTTCCTTACTTACCATTTTATGTTTCAAACGCCAGGTTCTCAATTTACGACGTGCACTATGCTATTGAAGATCAGTAGTTGAGCAATATCATCTGGGAAAACATTAATTATACCAATTACACTGCGATTTTACGTCCTTAGAGGCCCTATAAAATATTGTCAATAACAGAGCGGCCTATTCGTGTAATTGTTGTATACGGGAAGTTAGACTAATTGGATTGGGAAGGAAGTCATTTATAGCTCTAGAATATGTGTGGTTTAAAAAGTATACAGTAAAACCTCTATTTCATTTCACCTAATTTTCCTCTGAATGTTACGAAATGTAATACCGTTTAATGAAGCTTCATGATAACTTAAAAGAACTAGAGGGAGGCCCTCTGAATTGTGACATAACAGTAGCATTCCATGAAATTCAAGTACTCGGTTACACGCTACAGGATGCTTATCACTAAGGCACGATTGTCACTGAGGCGATACAAAATGCTAATATGCAACGTGACATGCATTACAATAATGAACAACCCTCGCGGGTGGAATAATTCGAAAAGTAGTTAGACCGACTTAAGTAGTTCACGCTGGTATGACACGGAAACTACACCTCTGTTCCAGCACCTAGAACCTAGCTTTCAGTTGTAAGACAATGTACCACAGCACTTGGCGTTAACAGAATATCTTACAAAACTGTAGTATAGACGATACTGGTCACGAGTACATTTCCGGTTAACCCGCGACTTATAATACAGCTTCACTTCTGACAACATATCATGTTCTGCCGATCCACTGTCTTTAAATTAACCGTTTGGGGACAATTTGACCTGAAAAAAAAAACGTGCAGCTGTTTACGGCGTATCCCTCTCAATTCAAACTCGAGAATAGATTTCCTGGAAATCGTCTTAAATAGTATGTTATGCAATTTTATCTACATAACATCCTTTTTTCCTCATGAATTTCAGTATTTAAAAAGAAGAAATGGAAATTATATTCAGATCATTTGGAAGTCCGATAAGAAGCTCCGTTTGTGTCATGTGATGCCTCTGACGTCACTCTATAGGCAGCTGCTTCTACTGACGTAGAGTTCATTCGCAGTGCTGTCTTGTTTTGGAGTATAAGTTCCGTAAAATAGGTTACAAATGATCTTTAATAACGAAATTATACATATACATTGACAAAACTTCCTAAGAATTGTTTTTGAGTGTTCCAAAGAATGAGACTATGCGTAAAGTGTGGTTGTAGTGCGCACATAGCGATTCAGATGAAAACCAGTGTTTATTTCTGAGAGGATCATCCCAATGAATGTAAACACTCCATAAGAACGAGTTGTTGTTTATAGTGTAATAGATAACATGCTGGATCAGTGTTGTCGGTTGCAGCGCAGTAGGTATGGTGATGGACGTCTAATTTAACATTCGTATGGTCAACCCTCATTCGGAGCGAGTCGTTTTTACTGCTGCCTTCACTTAATACTATTGTTTTCTTAACTTTCCTTTATTCGTAACATAGTTATGTAAGAACTTTAAATTCTATATCATTATGTTTTAATATCCATCTTCATTTATTAGCTTGATTCTATGAACGATTAATTTGGGATGAAACTGCATTTAATGCCTGATTTAGATGACTGATGTAGCTCGCATTCTGAAGAGTCTGAGAAATCGGTTAAAAATTTCCAACCACTTTGTTCCGTTCAAACAAGTCTTGGAAGACAGTATTAACCCCTTTAAAGTGTCTTCTGTGAGCCCATCATAAAGTTGATTACGTCAAAGACCAAAATAAAACATTGTTTGAAACCTATGAGGAAATGTAGTAAGACCAAGGCTTTAGAGTAAAATGAAAGTTGGTCCTGCTTAAGCACATTTAAACTCTAGTCTTTCAGTAGCAGTTCAGTATGCAGTAGAACAATAGATACTTTAAAGTGCTGTTACGACAACTGCATATTTTACAGACACAGTGTTCCGATGGTTTAAATAACGGGTAATGATCTGGAGGAATAGAAAAACTGCAATGTGTGAAGCTGTTGAAGGCTAACATGATGATGCCCTATAGTTCCCCAAGAGTGTTATTACTTCGTCTGAAAACTTGAAAATTAAGAAAAGATATACACAGAAAACAGCCGTAGTTCGGGCAACAACCACAACAATTAACAATCAGAATTACCTTTTGAACGAAAAAGTTCAAACTCTGCTTTGTTGTTCAGGATTTTACAAGTTGCCTTGGGAAACATTCTCAGCACTGTACATGCAAATAATTGAGTTCCTGATTCCCTTAGTTTTAAGAGAATTTTGCGACTTATTGCTGTATCGCAGTACTTCCGCCCCAGTCATCGTGCGATGGAGTTTTCACGTTTGTCATTTCCGGAACGTAAAGGTCTGGGTTGTTTCTGAAGAACGAAGTCATCGTAATTGCATCAACTTTCGGAAAGATTCTACTATTAGCCTTCACGAAATTCCTTTCCAATGTTACTTAAAAGTTGTAATGCGACTTCCATCAATAAATAATTAAAGTTTTTTTCAGAAAAGGAAGAAAAACACAAGTAACTTCGACTAGCACTTCTGTAAGACAGGTATAGCTTCGTCTTACACTTAACCTGTGACGTTACTAAACAATAACAGAGCGTTCTCGATCACGTAACCAGATCTTGAAATATAATAATTTTTAAGCTTTATTTCCATAAAAATAACAGATATTTTGTCAAAATATGGCTCTGAGAACTATGCGACTTAACTTCTGAGGTCATCAGTCGCCTAGAACTTGGAACTAATTAAACCTAACTAACCTGAGGACATCACACACATCCATGCCCGAGGTGGGATTCGAATCTGCGACCGTAGCGGCCGCTCGGCTTCAGACTGTAGCGCCTAGAACAACATGGCCACTCCGGCCGGCATCATTTCCCAGGCCGTCTGTACTTTCAGTCCCTAATGTCTTCATCGTCGACGCGATATTGAATACTTGTCTTTCTTTCCCTTCTTCTCACAGTAATATGCGTATAGTGATTCTTCTTTGCCTGTTGGGTTGCCTAAATGCTGGGACAGGAACTTTCCTATGTGCAGGGTCAATGACGTACTCAAGCTGGTGAGAAACTCAGAAAATGAAAGACGGCGTATGTTTTTTGTAATATAAGGGGCAGTCAAATCTAAACCGAACACTCGCCACTATGGGACAATAGAACAGTTCCATTAGCAAGTAATCACCATACTTGTTAAGCCATTTGTCCTACTGAGAAACGAGACAGTCTTCCTGGCCGTTTAGACTTTGTGTTGTGTCGCAGTTCCTGCAAAGTGTCTTCATAGTGCTGCGCACTAATTGTGGTTTCATACCTAAGGAGCTTGACGAGCGGAGGTCCCTTGTAGTCAAAGAAAACACTTATCATGACCTTACAGAAGCTTGTGTAAACAAGATTGGATTTCATTGTCGGGGTACATGTGGGATGTTTCCACCGGTGGCGTTGCCGTTAGCCTTAGAAACGTCGGAATTCCGTTGGACTGACTAACACTGTTGCATGATAAAACATGTCCACACACTAGCTAGTGGATGAAGGCTATGTTTCAGCGATTTGATTGAGAAACACTGCAGCATCTTTCATACTGCCAGGATCTTTCACTGTGTAATTTTCACACATATGGGATCTAAAGAAAGACGTGGGTGGACGTCGGTGACAGCTGGATAAGCAAATGCAAGAGTGGGTATGATTGTGGATTCGTCAGTGGGCAACAGCGTACTGGGACACAAGAATTGGTTCAAATGGCTCTGAGCACTATGGCACTCAACTGCTGTGGTCATCAGTCCCCTAGAACTTAGAACTACTTAAACCTAACTAACCTAAGGACATCACACACATCCATGCCCGAGGCAGAATTCGAACCTGCGACCGTAGCAGTCGCACGGTTCCGGACTGCGCGCCTAGAACCGCGAGACCACCGCGGCCGGCGGACACAAGAATTGGTCATCACGTCTCACAGTGGGATAAATATCGTAACACATGTTTTACTTACTTTAGAATGGAAACATTCCATGATCCTGTTGTAGCGGTGTTCATTTGTCATTTGAATGACCCTCATATATTAGAGAGGGGATGAGAAATGCAGAAAAGAAAACCCAAGAAAAACTGTAGATATAAAATTTATTGTAAAAGAAGATTACATTACAAAGGAATTGTACAACGTTTTCTTTTTTACATTTTATATTTTTTCATACGTTTTTAGCACATGTAAAGTTTGTATATTTTCTTTCCAATATAAAAATATTCTAGATTCCAAACGATAACATTCCGGGGAAATGTTAAATAAATACTAGATTACGACAAGAAATATCTAGAATTTATATTTTACGGTTTTACATTTCTACAACAACTATGTGAGCAATTCCAATGAACATTTTTTATCACAAACAGAATTCTATAAGTTTCTTATTTATCAACAAGCTTACGTCATATATGAATTCAGACTAACTCAAGACAGTGATAACAAATTTTCCTGGAGTTCAATCTAGTCAGTCTGAAGGAAGTACGTATATTCACATCAGTTATAATGGGGTGACACAAATTCAACCTGCACAGTTGGTTTTAATTCCAATTACCACACTTGTTGCCAGTAATCATCTATGGTTACTGAATCTACAGAAGATTGTTTTATGCCATTGACTGTGTGCATTATGTGTCCAAAATCCGTCTCGAGAGCATACAGTTATGGCCCTAAGACCACAAATTGTGCAGTAAGTTCTTTCACTGACAACTGAAATATCGTGTTTGTTATGTGCACAATTTGGTATATGCAGAATGTTAACATCACAACTAATACATTCATAGATATTTGAAGTTTTAATGTAGCGGTTGACGTCATCTGTGCCTCTGTAGTATAGTATCACACGGTCTGGCGGAAATTTGTTTAACATATATCCACAGTGAAAACAGAAAAAAAGCGTTTTGGAGGTGTCAAAAATCATCATTTCAACCCCAATCTGTTTGTGAAAGACTACATTGAGTCTGCTCACTTGAGTGGGCACTGAATTTTCATTAAAAATTATGCTCCATTGAAAACTAGGTTTTGAAATTAATGCAGCTGCTCCATGTTAGCCTTCCCACTTAGTTGATAGTCTTATGTCCGACATCTTTTGCATATTTACCGTGGTTTTAGTTTGAGATGTCTTTGAATTTGAAAAATGTTCTTCTTGATCTCACTGATTGCACTCATGAGGTTTTGTGCATTAATTTAAGTGTATGACTTCATCCAAGGAGATTGCCTTAATGATAAGATCCAAAAAAAACTTTTTTAAAAGCAGTTTATTCTGCAAACTTCCCTTTTCCTAATTTCTGCAGTGAATGACGTAGTTTTCTTGAGCAATTAATGTTGAAAATAATATGTTCACTTTCTTATTCTCTGATAGTGGCACCATTTTTTTTCCAGGGGGGCAAATCTGAATGTAACGCATGAGTGCTCTATGATGACTTAAGACATTGTTTCAGGCATATACCCTATGTCCTAATCGTCTAGTGCATAATTCACCATAAGACGTGTGTTTTCTCGAGGGAGACATTCAAAACTGGACACAGAAAGACGCTGCAACTTCGCTTACCTATTCAGGCTGTTCACCTCAAGGCAAATGATGAAAGATTCATTTAGTTTTACTATTGTAATCGAATATGAATCTGTTTTTGGCAACTGTGTTGCTGCAAGAACAGCGGACAGTTCCACCTCTCAAGCCTCTTTCAATGAATGGAGTTGTTCGATATCTGTTAAAAGCTGAAATTTTTCTTTTCTAATTTTCATCAGAGCGTTCCATGGCAAAATAGAAGGACCACGAAAGTTTTCAATATATCGCTAAAAGCAATAAAATGTCAATCTACAAATAGAAATCTGAATATTCCACACATATTTTACACACGGATACGCAACTATACTTGAAGATCTTTGAAAGTCAGCCTCTACTATCAACTCGCATGTTGACAATCTTTCAAACCTTTCGATTGAGTACAGGCCATCTTTCGCCACAATTGTTTCGTTGACCGCATATTCATATGGCAAAATTCCATTCTAATTAACTAAAATGATCTCTCAATAATAAATAAAGTATGTACTAAGATCGTGGAAAATAACAGACAGCATGATATAGTGATTCCTGTAGTTTGCATTGCAACTGGGATGTGCTGCGCCTCGGTTCACACCGGTGAAATGATAACGGTACCTGTGTTCGATACTACTTTCCTTAAGCAGTTTCCTGCAAATATGGCGGATCTCTATCGTCTGTTCTTCTTCTTAGCTAAACATCATTCTTTATTTTGTAATAAACAGACATTCGCACAGTCTCAGGAATAGTGTACAGCTGGTCAGCGAACCGTTTTATGCCGTCGGTGCCTAAGTACAATTTGAAACCGGAATATTCTTGGTCACAGGTAAAGTGTAAGTAGTAAGCAATACTGTACGGTTTAGCACTTGTACCTGATTGGAATAAGACCACAGTAAATAGTACGAGTTCAATTACAAATTGGTTCCAAGATGCAACTGTAATAGCATAAATTACAAAAAGGCAGTTTAAGATTGTTAGTGAACTTTGCAGGTTTTACAAACTGGTTACTTTCGCTAGGTGACTAGTTGAAGCTGGGCACAGTAATGATATTCCATACGGGCCTTGACAAATTTTTGATGTAATAGAAAAACGTAATTATCTATATTACTGCACAACGTTAATAGACTCACATGTCTCTTATGACAATGTTTTGTAATATATGGTGGTACAGCTCTAAATACTCTGTGTTCCCTATTACCTTTAGCAGTCATCCATTCATAATGAGAAGTTTGGATGCCACAGACGTTTGCACAGACATATTCATTCCGTTTTTCGAAATTGCGTATACACTTCAGCTCTGCCGAGAGTGGTATGTTGTTAAAGTTAAATTTGTTTTAATGTCACCAATATTTAGACTCAGCACATGCAAGATAATTTACAGGATATAAGCCTGCCATAATATACCACTTGAAGTAAGCATTATCCTTTGCGATATGTTTATTACGACAGGTTTACATTTCATCAGTCTAGGCCCTTTTGTGTATTGTTCTGCATAAATGCTTTTAATTTTAGTATCGTAACCATGCTATTCGATCACTTCCATTCAATGGAAAACCATAATCTTTCGTTTGAGAAGCCGCAAGATTTTTTAACAGCTTATGAATGACATTAGCTTGTGAGGTAATGGGCGAACTGTGGCGCCCTGAATATACTCCAAGTTCGGAGTTGGCGTGGCCGCGCGGGGGCCTCTCGGCGAGCCACGGCTCGTGGGCAGCCGCGTCGTGCCGGACGTTAGCCGGGGCTTGAGGGGTGGCTCCTGCGCGTGGTCCAGGCCGACTGCGTAGCTGGAAATTCCATGTTGATATGGTGACGAGGGTGGCGCTTTGTGCCGGGAGTGCCAAACATGGCGGACTTTGTGAAACCATAATGGCAGACATTTCACAGCTCATGTAGAAATTAATGATAACCAGAGGAATCATGTTATCTTAAAAAGAAACATGTACATTTCCGTTATCTGCATGACGATTCTTATGGTGTAATCATATTTTCAATATCCTTATTAGTTTAAAATTTAATATGTGACTTTTAATTATACAAGTAACACCCAGAAAAGAATTTCCAAAATATAAACGGTTCATCCGATTATGTCTATCGATGTGTCTTTAGATATCTATTAGTGCAAACCTAAATTGGTATGAATTACAGGCAAGTAACTTGAATATACACTCCTGGAAATGGAAAAAAGAACACATTGACACCGGTGTGTCAGACCCACCATACTTGCTCCGGACACAGCGAGAGGGCTGTACAAGCAATGATCACACGCACGGCACAGCGGACACACCAGGAACCGCGGTGTTGGCCGTCGAATGGCGCTAGCTGCGCAGCATTTGTGCACCGCCGCCGTCAGTGTCAGACAGTTTGCCGTGGCATACGGAGCTCCATCGCAGTCTTTAACACTGGTAGCATGCCGCGACAGCGTGGACGTGAACCGTATGTGCAGTTGACGGACTTTGAGGGAGGGCATATAGTGGGCATGCGGGAGGCCGGGTGGACGTACCGCCGAATTGCTCAACACGTGGGGTGTGAGGTCTCCACAGTACATCGATGTTGTCGCCAGTGGTCGGCGGAAGGTGCACGTGCCCGTCGACCTGGGACCGGACCGCAGCGACGCACAGATGCACGCCAAGACCGTAGGATCCTACGCAGTGCCATAGGGGACCGCACCGCCACTTCCCAGCAAATTAGGGACACTGTTGCTCCTGGGGTATCGGCGAGGACCATTCGCTACCGTCTCCATGAAGCTGGGCTACGGTCCCGCACACCGTTAGGCCGTCTTCCGCTCACGCCCCAACATCGTGCAGCCCGCCTCCAGTGGTGTCGCGACAGGCGTGAATGGAGGGACGAATGGAGACGTGTCGTCTTCAGCGATGAGAGTCGCTTCTGCCTTGCTGCCAATGATGGTCGTATGCGTGTTTGGCGCCGTGCAGGTGAGCGCCACAATCAGGACTGCATACGACCGAGGCACACAGGGCAACACCCGGCATCATGGTGTGGGGAGCGATCTCCTACACTGGCCGTACACCTCTGGTGATCGTCGAGGGGACACTGAATAGTGCACGGTACATCCAAACCGTCATCGAACCCATCGTTCTATCATTCCTAGACCGGCAAGGGAACTTGCTGTTCCAACAGGACAATGTACGTCCGCATGTATCCCGTGCCACCCAACGTGCTCTAGAAGGTGTAAGTCAACTACCCTGGCCAGCAAGATCTCCGGATCTGTCCCCCATTGAGCATGTTTGGGACTGGATGAAGCGTCGTCTCACGCGGTCTGCACGTCCAGCACGAACGCTGGTCCAACTGAGGCGCCAGGTGGAAATGGCATGGCAAGCCGCTCCACAGGACTACATCCAGCATCTCTACGATCGTCTCCATGGGAGAATAGCAGCCTGCATTGCTGCGAAAGGTGGATATACACTGTACGAGTGCCGACATTGTGCATGCTCTGTTTCCTGTGTCTATGTGCCGGTGGTTCTGTCAGTGTGATCATGTGATCTATCTCACCCCAGGAATGTGTCAATAAAGTTTCCTCTTCCTCGGACAATCAATTCACGGTGATCTTATTTCAATTTCCAGGAGTGTATATTGGAGGTCGAAGTGTCCGATTACTATTAATCAAATGGTTCAAATGGCTCTGAGCACTATGGGACTTAATATCTAAGGTCAACCGTCGCCTAGAACCTAGAACTACTTAAACCTAACCAACCTAAGGACATCACACACATCCATGGCCGAGGAAGGATTAGAATCTGAGACCGTAGCGGTAGCGCGGTTCCAGACTGAAGCGCCTAGAACCGCACGGCCACACAGGCCGGTAATTACTATTAATCGCGTCAGGCCATAAGTATTCTACAGCGACACGAAAAAACGGTGGCAGCGTGCTTAAAAATATAGTTATTCATTTTTGTCTTTCTTTATATCTGATATATCTTATTTACTGCGTTTTAGAAAGCAAAGATGCATTAGACTACTGGCCCCCTTTTGTTTCTATTCCTTTGATATATATTTATTTGATTAGTTTATATATTTAATAAACTGTGTAAGAGCGTGTTTAGCGTCAATCCGTAGGAACATTTATTTAATTTAAATGTAAATCCAGTATCCTGTATGTGTTTCAATATGTTTATGAGGATGCGTTGGCTTGAAGGAATGGCGGGAGTGTTCTTACCAATCACAGCTCTCGTTAATGGGGAGACTGGATGGAATTGGGAGAGGTGTGCTGGACAGGACAGGACAGGCAATGCTGGACAGGAAGCAGCGACGGGCGCCGCGGGAAGACTTAGAGAGGGTTCAGCAGTTTGCCTGTGGTCGCGGTACATAGATATATTTGGTAGTGCCGACTTGTGAGACTTCCATGGTTTCTGCAGTGAAGACGTAGTAAGCGTTTAGAAGCGAATATCTTGTAAGCTATGTCGTTGTTCATAACTAATTACGTGAAGTAGGAATCTATTGTTCCACTGTTATTCACCTCATATTTTATTTAATTGCTGGACCATTGACACCAATAAATGTTATACAGTAACAAACAGCGTTTTTAAAGGTTCTTCTGCTATCAACCCATCATTTAAAGTCGATAAAATAGTACCTGCAGAATTTGTGTGATTGCAATCTTTCATTTATAAATTTCTATATAACATTCAAAATTCGCAACTGCCGAGTGATTGGAACCTTCGACCATTCGATTCGTGTCTATATTCGTATTGTATACTATAGACGCAGCAGTATTTGGCTTGTAATGCGGCAACTACGTATCCCAGCCCGTAGACAACGAAACCAGCCAAACCTTTCAATATTTCAACCCTGAGTCTGAGAGTACGTAGATGAGGGCCATCCCAACATCTCATTTTTGATTTGAAAGCCCGCATGCTCTGTGCCATCTTTCACTAAGTTTGAAAGGCAGAAGTACACTTGCTTTTCTTTGCTTAATTTGGGGAAGCGAAAGTTGCAGACTAGCAAAAAACTGATCTTAATCGCTTGCTTAATTCGGCAGACTTCGTTCTCAAATATTCATTCAGGCAATGTCCGGTTCCTTAAAAGCAAGCCTGTTGTCTGTGACGCCAGTACATTTACGGCTTCTAAGTGCAGAATCAACAGACTCGCACTAAAGGCCATCTAATGTGTTTTGGTGCTGCTTCACACATTCTCACTAATACACTCCTGGAAATTTAAATAAGAACAACGTGAATTCATTGTCTCAGGAAGGGGAAACTTTATTGACACATTCCTGGGGTCAGATAGATCACATGATCACACTGACAGAACCACAGGCACATAGACACAGGAAACAGAGCATGTACAATGTCGGCACTAGTACAGTGTATATCCACCTTTCGCAGCAATGCAGGCTGCTATTCTCCCACGGAGACGATCGTAGAGATGCTGGATGTAGTCCTGTGGAACGGCTTGCCATGCCATTTCCACCTGGCGCCTCAGTTGGACCAGCGTTCGTGCTGGACGTGCAGACCGCGTGAAACGACGCTTCATCCAGTCCCAAACATGCTCAATGGGGACAGATCCGGAGATCTTGCTGGCCAGGGTAGTTGACTTACACCTTCTAGAGCACGTTGGGTGGCACGGGATACATGCGGACGTGCATTGTCCTGTTGGAACAGCAAGTTCCCTTGCCGGTCTAGGAATGGTAGAACGATGGGTTCGATGACGGTTTGGATGTACCGTGCACTATTCAGTGTTCCCTCGACGATCACCAGAGGTGTACGGCCAGTGTAGGAGATCGCTCCCCACACCATGATGCCGGGTGTTGCCCTGTGTGCCTCGGTCGTATGCAGTCCTGATTGTGGCGCTCACCTGCACGGGGCCAAACACGCATACGACCATCATTGGCACCAAGGCAGAAGCGACTCTCATCGCTGAAGACGAAACGTCTCCATTCGTCCCTCCATTCACGCCTGTCGCGACACCACTGGAGGCGGGCTGCACGATGTTCGGGCGTGAGCGGAAGACGGCCTAACGGTGTGCGGGACCGTAGCCCAGCTTCATGGAGACGGTAGCGAATGGTCCTCGCCGATACCCCAGGAGCAACAGTGTCCCTAATTTGCTGGGAAGTGGCGGTGCGGTCCCCTACGGCAGTGCGTAGGATCCTACGGTCTTGGCGTGCATCCGTGCGTCGCTGCGGTCCGGTCCCAGGTCGACGGGCACGTGCACCTTCCGCCGACCACTGGCGACAATATCGATGTACTGTGGAGACCTCACGCCCCACGTGTTGAGCAATTCGGCGGTACGTCCACCTGGCCTCCCGCATGCCCACTATACGCCCTCGCTCAAAGTCCGTCAACTGCACATACGGTTCACGTCCACGCTGTCGCGGCATACTACCAGTGTTAAAGACTGCGATGGAGCTCCGTATGCCACGGCAAACTGTCTGACACTGACGGCGGCGGTGCACAAATGCTGCGCAGCTAGCGCCATTCGACGGCCAACACCGCGGTTCCTGGTGTGTCCGCTGTGCCGTGCGTGTGATCATTGCTTGTACAGCCCTCTCGCAGTGTCCGGAGCAAGTATGGTGGGTCTGACACACCGGTGTCAATGTGTTTTTTTCCTTTTCCAGGAGTGTAAAACTGAAGTTTCAAATTTGACGACGATGTTCCAAGAGACTTCTCCATCAGCAGCCTTTTCCTTCTTCACATTTGTCGATCAGTTGTTATTTACTGTAGACGCTCCGTTGCTCGTCGATCGACAGATTATGTTCTCTAACAGTTGTTGCTACTTGTATATTCTAGAAAATTGAAACAGAAAGAGCATACCTTAGGAAACACAATGCAGTTGCATAAGCAGAAGAATCAGTATGTGGAAGATGTTAGAATTAATTTCCTAGGCCTGCCACACGTCTTGATTTTTCCTCATTATTGGGTATTTTGTGAACAGTCAAAGCAGTTCTTCAACCACTACTCCCATCAGTTAGTATATAGAAGACAGCCACGATAAATTCTTCAAGAGCGAATAAATGGAAAAGGCATACCAGAGTTACCGGAACTCACCAAATTAATCAGTAGGCGGAAAAATACAGTATTCCAGAAAGAAATTTTCGCTCTGCAGCGGTGTGTGCACTGGAAGTAGAGCTGTGAGGATGGGTCGTCGGTCGTGGTTGGGCAGCTCAGTTGGTGTAGTCGCCCATCGGCAAGCTAGTGGCACAGACGTCTTGTGTACATCCCTGCTACGCATACCGCTCACAGTTCATGACGTGATTCTTCCGTCTTAGCGCGCTGTAGTTTCTTCAAAGCGAATGGCTTATGTCAACAGAAAATCGACACTGAAGATCAGCTTTCGACTACATATTCTCGACCGAAAACACTTGAAATCGAACAGTTCGAGCTGTGGCGACGTGGTATTACATTGGTGCCACTAACTACTTAGTTGCCAATATCGATCCTATCATATAAAACTCAGGTGCCTGGTCGAAGCGTACGCTGTTGGTTTGGTAGACCCTGACACTGACAGCCAGAGGGCACGTGGCTGACAAGTTGTTGCTATTGGGGGACTGCAGCTGTCCGGTATGGGCCTCGAGAAGCCGCGAGTGGGTAAATCAGTCGGAGGCAGGCAGTCGTGTGCAACCTCATCAGCAAGTTCCCGGCTTAAATTTTACAGTACCTTGAAGACCACCTTTTCGAATTGGAGGCAGTAACAATCCAGGTTGGAATCCTGGAAATCACGGCTCCTTCACGGCTGAGTGGAGTTAAGAGTTGTTTTTTTATTGTTTGAGTAATTGCTATTGTAAGGCCACGTCTGTGTTAATGAAGAATAGGACGTGCTGTATTAATGCGCTTCCGAGAGATTGTGTGTATGATCATTAGTGAGTGTAACTCATGGTAATTTGATGTTCCAGGCCATATCCTCTGTTATATATTGACTTGATGAAATTAAATTTGTAACATGATCTATGTCGGACGCAAGGCACCCTCTGTAGGTGAGAATGCCCTAGTCACTTCATAAGCAGACGCTGATATTTCGTCTTGTAATTTTGAAGTAATTTTAAGGAGTGTTAAGCTTGTAACCTGTATGTGAAGTCGCTTCCACAATAAGTTAAAATTTCCTATATCTTAGACATTCTAGTCTGTAGCGTTATTTGGGCAAATTACTGTTTCTTTCTGAGGTATGTTGGCAGTGTAGCTTTGGCTGCGGACGATGCTTTCTTGATCCCTGGGCCTAGAGCAGAGATATGTTTTCTTTTCGCTGCAGCGGCGCTTCTGTCGTCGCACAACTGGTTTGGCCTGAAATCTGGTACCTCTACCAGCCACTGCGTGTTGGCTGAAGTTGAGAAAAGTTGACCGTTTGTTAAGTGCCACGTCGGAGATTTGCCAATTCACCGGGAAATATTAATCTATAGTATTTGGTGAATTCAGTAAGCTCATGAGGTTTGAAGCGTGTTCTGAAAGCCCAAAGTTCCTCCTCACCTTCTCTTTAACTGCTCGTTTAAACCTTGCACACTTATTGCTACTTCTAGATCGTTTTAAGTTTTAAGGCCTTTTGCTTATGAATACGAACTGTTTAGCTTTTCCTTTTATTCACAGCCATTAGATGGCTCCACTCTTTGTGAAACTTGCCTGTTTTTTCCCTGTTGGCATTGATAACCGCCTGCTGTATTTGCCAGATTATTTAGATTTTGGGGGATTGTATATTTATTTAAGGGTCAGTGTCAAGATTCCTGCTGGTGTGCACCAGTAGAGGGTCACTTTGAAATTGCCTGTCCTCCCGTCTTATCTTGCATTTTAGGCACATCTACTTCGTGTGACTTATCACTTGTGGTGTCAAGCTCTGTTCATAATGGTGTAAAGTCTTAAAGCTTGTTATTAATGGATCGAGGATGTTCAAGTTCTTCCAATTATTTTGAGCAGTGATATTCTCTAACAAGGTTTTCTAACTGTAACTATAATATTGTTGCTAATCAATGAAGTTTATTCCTCGAAACAACAAATGACGTAATATGTGTGTCCACCTTCCATATGTTTTATCTTAAAATTATCCCAACGCTTGTTGTGAGGTATCAGTAGGTATACAAAAGCGTGGTTACATTCTATTTGGAGAGAGGAGTGGCAGGTTAGAGTTGTCTAACCTTTGACGTAATTTCTTGTTCAGACATGTTCAAATGTGTATGAAATCTTATGGGACTTAATTTATAAGGTCATCAGTCCTTAAGCTTACACACTACTTAAGCTTAATTATCCTAAGGACAAACACACACCCATGCCCGAGGGATGACTCGAACCTCCGCTGGGACCAGCCGCACAGTCCATGACTCCAGCGCCCAAGACCGCTCGGCTAAACCCGCGCGGCTAATTTCTTGTTTCTTGTGATTATTGTGGTAATATATTTCATCTTCTCAAGCTATAGTACTCGTACGTCGTCATTGTTTCCAGTGGGGCTATTAATTTTCATGTATTACAGGGGTAGTCCCGGAAAATCGCGTCTAAAAAAGGAGTTCTTTCAGTATGAACTGCAAATACGTAAACTTCCTACAGAAGGTAACGTCCTGGAATTGACGACCAGTTTGTGCATGGTGTTGGACAGGCCACTTAGCAATTCTGCGGATGTCATTGGGGAGGTAGGCTCCTCTCTTCATAACATTTCAGCTGCGTTAGATGATGTACAGGCAAATATCTCCTTTCTGGCAGGTCGGTAGGATTCAAGCACATCTGCTACATTTAGGATGTCACTTCTTGGATTTCAGCCAGATTGAGCTTAAGGATCACGAGAGACCTAAACTAATTGCTTTATCACTGAAGGTTAAGCTGTTGAGTGACTGAGCAAGGGAATGCTGTTTAGGGTGGCACCCCTGAGTTTCGAAAGCGAGAATGTAGGCTCAGGGCAGGAAATTTTAATCCATAAGCCAGTCATCCTCCTCCAGGAGGATTAGGGTCAAAGACGCCCCTTAGCTTTTTCGTCAAGAAGGTTTTTCCGGCATTCAGTTGAATTATTCTGTGCATGAATGTGAAGCAGTGGACGTACTGTTCGCCCTAGAAAAATTCCTGTTCTATCAGGAGGATATGGAGTTCGATTTAGAGACCGGTATCCTGGCCAGATCCAGGAAAATCGGTAGGATTGTGAGGTGGTCGGATCGGATTTCGGCGTTTGAGTTTAAGATGCGCCGTATTAAAGGCTCCAAAAATCAGGTAGCCGATGTACTCAGCCGTATGTTTGAGCAGCAAGTTACCACTGAGGGAGATCGAGCCCATGGCTCCGATGTTCTTGCTTGTACGGTTCTGTGCAAAGTTCCCCAATTATTTTCTGACCTTAAAATTAAGCGGGACCAGGATCTGCGACCTATTAGGAGGCAATTGTTGTGTGGAGTGGAGATGCTGAGGTTTTCATTGAAGAACGGTATATTGTGTAGACAAGTGGGCAAACCCAGGGAGTTCAGTAATTGCTTACCTCTTGAATTAGTCCCTTCCATCTTTAATTAATTCCGCCCTTCGTTGGTGGGTGGACATTTAGGCCTGTACAAGATCTTGGCGAAGATACGATCCCACCTCAAATGGCATTGTACAGGGACGTCCGGTGTGTGGTTTGTGAGTGCGACTCAAAACCCAAGAATGACCAGCCAAGGGAGGTATTACAATTCGAGCGCGAGCAGTACCCCATAGTTAATTCTTTATTGATTTTGTGGGATCCCTTCCCTGTACTAATAAAGGAAACCCTTGTATCCCTGTGGTCGTTGACGCGTTTTCGCGATATGTTTGACTTGTTCATATTCGTGAGGTTGCTGCTGGATTGACTCTCCTAAGGCGATAAAGGTCTGGCGTTTATTTATATGTAGTTTAAACAGTTCTTTCTCGCAATGTCATTAGTACATCACTACCATGCCATATTATCCTTAGGCGTCCGTTGCTGAAAGAGTGAACCATAAACTTAAGTCGGACTTGATAATATACGACAATAAGTCCCCGAGTAAATGAGATACTACCCTCCCTTGGGTCAATCTTGCATTGCATTCTGCTCAACAAGATGCATCCAAAGCTGCTGTTGCCACCCTTACGTTGTCGTACTCCTTCGATTCTCCACTATCTAACTTGTGGAATATTAATGATTTTATGCCAGCATCTATCACTCCTGATACCCATAAAGAAAATTGGTAATGGGCTGGGAACAATATCGAATCAGCCCATCATCGGCAAGCAAAGCACAGTAATCAGGATAGACGTCCCTTTCGGAGCAAGATAGGGTATAAGATCTTTGTTAGAAACTATGCTGGGCGTTCGCACAGTGGCGTTGGACTTGGCAAATTCACCTCCCGCTTTACCGGTTCGTGTTCCATTGTTAAGGTTCTGGGCCCAGTTAATTTGCTGGCCATGGATTTATCGAAGGGAAAGACCCACAGAGTCCACCTCAAATTAATCCGGTCAGTTGACCTGTCGCCCCATATCAGAGAGGAGGAGGGGATAAATGGTTTAGTGGGGGTGGGGGAGATTGTGCTGTGCCGCTGAGGGCACTCAACTGGCACAACGCACTACTCGGGTTGCCGATATCAATCCAATCATATGGCTGGATCTAGGATTCGGCGATGAAGATTTGTTATAGCGGTCTTGTTGGCATCCACCTGTCTATAGTGAGCAGTGTCGTGTACTTGAAACTAATTAATGAAGAAGTATGTGACAGCTTTCTATGTTCTATGTTCAACCAGATGTGGTCTTAAATTCTGTCACTTTGACAGATACATCTATGACATAACTGTGGAACATGCGTGTCTTAGCCAGTGGATGATCAGTGTATTTCAGCTGACAGTGCTCCCGCCCCAAAATGACCTCCGACCGCGATCCGCGCTGACTACTACTATCGCCGTCTCCAGTAGTGTCTCAGGAACGACGCCTGGGACCTTGCCCCCACCTCCACAGTCTATCTTGCGTCGTGGTGAGCAATCTATGGTGCAGGGGATGGCCCTCTACTCTATGCTTGTGTAAACACATGCTTTTGTGCCTGAACATCAGGGTCAACAGATGTCTTCGGATACTGAAGATCACTCGCACAAACAACAGGCGACAACCAGACGTCAGAAACGACGGATCAGCCCGTGTGACAAATGTAGGACACAATGTCAAGACGATGAGGATCAAATCTACCAAGATGATCTCCCAAGGGACGATTCCGTGATGAAAGCACCAACCTGCCCCCTATCGGAGGTAAAATCATCATCGCATGCACCAGGCGCTATATCTATGGACTTTGAAGAACGTCAGAGGCCCAGCACTCCTCTTCCATTGCAGACATAACAACGCCTTCGGACTGGACAGGCACTACGTTGGAAGTACGCCATCCACGTATTTCTGAGCGGTCTGATGATGTGGACGACGAAGCAACTATCGTTGTGAGAGCAGCCAATGCTGCTGCTCAAAACCACGACTGCAAATCGACAGGGATAATGGATGGGGATGTAGCGCTTGCTGGGACGATTCCTGTTCACTACTGCTCTTGCTGCCTCATTGACCGTACTGACAATTCCGCGAAAAGCTTACAAGACAGGCTCAATCAATGACAACACCATTGGTACCCCTGTCAAACTACTGTTGCTCTCTAGGGATGTTTCTTATCTCAGGCTGTGTGCTGACACTGGTAGTGGGACAGAAATACTTTTAATAGAAGACATTGAGATAGACGTAGTGGGTCACCCACCGTCCGCCAGGAGTCGAACTGTGACCTTCCATGGTGTCCGAATCATCAGCGCTTGCGCTACTTCTGGCATGGCCAAGCGAAGGGGTCACGATTCTGTTCAAAGGAGGTCGCTCCATTGTTTGTGGTCAGTTACGAACGTATTGTTATTGGTGGCGCCTTCAAATGTGTGTTATCCCAATGGGACAAACTTCCCATTTTACCACAGGCTAGGAACTCCAGCTGATAGTGCATGAACTGAATCTCACCGATACTTTGAGACCGTGTGAAGTATGACCGGCCTGGTGATGTATGTATACAGCGAGTTGTCTTGACCGTGTTTATTCTCCCAAGTACTCGTAACTACCACGCATGACTATGAATTGTGGGCTACAGCCCTCTCCGACTAATTCGCCTAGAGCTGCACTAACTCCCTCCAGCAGCAGAAGGCGTGGCGAGGTCGAGGCCAATGGAAGTAGAATGTCGTCCATATGAAGTATCCGGAATGCCGGCAGGTCGTAGAGATGACGTGGAATATTTGTGCGAGACTTCTGTCATATCCTTCTAGACTCTGGTGGTGGCTCAACTGCACGAAGTTGCTTTACGTCCTTCAATGACGAATTACGGTCTCGACAAAACTCTGTGTCGATAACATATCATGGGATATTATTTCACAGTTCTCAACGAACACTCGGGTCACGTCCCTCACATCACCAACTTTTGCATTCCCTCAACTCAAAAGTTCACTGCGAGTTCTATCCCTACGCATAGATTTCTTCTTGTCTTTGGGATGATCAGTAAGCTTGATCGCAATGATTCTCAGAGTTCCACTACCACCGGCTAGTGAGATTCACCCGCGTCTCTTGACGAACTGTGCGCATCGTGTGTACAAACTAAATATTATAGCGTGTTTTCTCTAGTTTGGTGTGATCACTGGCAGTCGTGGAAGGTGTTATGGAGTTTACGTGCACTTATTTCCTAAGTTAACATTGCCAGTTAGTGGTTGAAAATTCCATACAATCTCTCATCATTTGAAAGCTTGTCTTTCCTGCAGAGATGTTTCCTTTGTGAATTTGTGAAGACAGTAGATTTCGATGCACGATAAATCATCTATTTACTACTAAACCATCCGAATAGGGTAGAGAATTTAAATTCATTGCACTACCTACTGATGGTAGATATTAAGTGATTTTCGACATGTCAGTCGCTGATTTTCAAAACGTCCTTTATCCAGTTTTTTTGGAAACTGAGTTATTGTTACCATATCATTCATAAAATTTTCTTACATCATATTAAACTACGGCTTTCTTTAAAAACGGCCTTTAAACCATTACAATTTAATAATAAAATCCTGAAACATGCCTATTTAGTTTCAGAATCTTTCTTATCCAATCCAACATGACCGACTCATCTACCGTTAATTTTTGTAACAAAACGACCTATATCATTTGCCTTTTTCAAAATTGACTCTCACGCACGGTGCAACTACCAAACATTTTAAGGAATTTAAAATTATTTTGTAGGGTGTTTTTCCAGTGAAACGTGTTGTGGTAGAACTGGCGGGCAGCTGAAGCTAAGTTTTGTTTTTCTGTTGACCACAGGTTATGTTTTTTGTTTGTAGTGAAATTGGTACTTGTTTTGTGTGTTCACCATGGCGTTTTTGCTAGTTTTTAGTTCCCAAATTCTTACCAGTAGTTGCAATCAGGCTGTTTTAACTGTTCTTCTGCGTTTAAAGTGACCTTCTTGTTTCAGAATTGTACTGTACAGGCAGTGTTAGAGGTCTAAAAGTTGATAAGCTTTGTGGTTAACCAATGGGGGAACTAGAACCTCAAAATACTGAAGAACAGGTTATGGAGCGACCGAAGATAACTCCATGCCAGAAGATCAAAGGAAGGAAACATATAAATGATCCAGATAGTGGGAAAAGACAATAGAGAAGCGAAAGCTCTGCACGTCAAATACTTTGCCAAGACTACCACAGTGCCTTCATTCTGATCAAATTTTTAGGTATAATCAGTGTAAAATGTAAGATGTTCGTATGTATCATCGAGGCTTTTATTCTTCTAAGAATAAAATTGATCAGGATAACTATATACTTAAATATACTGTGACTGAAACACCTAAAAGGAGGAGAACTAATGAATATGAACGGAAACAAATCACTGAAAATTGGAATCGCTATCTAATCTCACATACCAAATCTGGAAACACTTCTTTGGTTCGGGTATGTAAGAAATCCTATTGTGGCATACTTGGTGATAGTGAGAAAAAAGCTCTACGAGTTTGTAAAAGACATTTCCACTCCAGAAAGATAGCTATAGGGAGCAGAGGACGAGACCATAATTCTAAGCTGTTTGAGGCTTAAAGGCTTCCTGGAAAGTCATTCATAGAGGGCCTCTGCCCACTTGAAAACATAATTGCAGAAACACCAGAACTACAAGACAATATTTTTCGAGCCATCTTTCAATAAGTAAGTTCCACAAGGCTTACAATTCAAGAGTAGAAAGTGATCTTAAAGTTACATATTTATATTTGGATGAAATATTTGTCAAGGATTATAACTTAAGCTTTGGCTCTCCTGCTGTGGACAAGTGCTCCAAACACATCCAGTTTCAGTTGAAATTAGACAGCGGGGACAAATCGGTTGAAATTGGTTTCAATCTCTACAAAAAGAGGACAGAAACAATTCTTAATTTTCTGAAAACTGGAAAGAAAATGAAATCACCCTATCCTTTGACTGCTAAAAGAATTTGGTTTCACCCAAAATCCCTGACCAGGCAGCTTACCATAGTAGACAGTTCTGTTTATTTAGCTTTACTATCTACCAACTTACATGTAAAGATAAGCAGACAAAAGACCGTGTTGTTATATATCACTGGACAGAATTGGACTTAAAAAAAAAGTTTGGAATGAAATTGCATAAGCAATTTTTCATAGGCTTCAACATACTTGCTTGGAAGGAGTGACCACTTAACGCTTTTTGCGGATGGTTGTGGAGGACAAAACCTGAACAGTTCAATGATGATTATGCTTCAACACCGGTTGGTAAATGAAGCGCCGACAAATAATAAAGAGATTGTTTCAGTATTCCCTGTACCAGGTCATTCGTGTATGTCGCCTGATCTTGTATTTGGCAGAATTGAGAAGGAAATTTAAAATTATGACGCTATTATTAAGCCTGAGAAAGATATGTAGAACTGTTTTCAGTATGACTGGGAGCTGTAATATTTTTGACTGGAAAAAGGTAGGTGAAAATTACAAAAAGAAGCCTAGAAACCGGCACTTGAAATTTTCACCTGCTGAAAGATTTATTATAACACTAGGCAATGTGCTAACCTGTGAAATACTTGTTGCAGGCGAACCTTCATATTACACCAGTCTCGGAAAGTCGAAAAAAGTACTCAAATCTGCATTTAAAGTTCAAAACTTTGCGCTGCCGTTAGTACTACCTGGAGTAACTGTAAAAGAGCTGAAAGTGAAAAATGTCATCAAGCTTCTGACTCTTCAGTTTGGGAAAAACTGGATTCAAAATGGAGACCTGGCCTACTACAAAAGTATTATATTCAATCCAGTACGGAATAGACCTGAGGAACAATCTGATGATGAAAACGCAGGTGGACACATGGACAATGAAAGGAGCTTTTAATTACTTCGCAACAGCTAAGAGGACAAATCCAGATTTGAATAAGTAAACGACTACCTTTAATGCACTTTTAAAATCATATTTTCTGTAATGTGTGTAGGTTTAGTATAATGTTATTTTTTAATGATTTTCTGGTATATGTGTGTTCGTATCTGTTTGCCTAATTGAACCAGAAGTTATTTCATTTTTTTTAAAGACACCTACAGACATTATTTCCACAAAAATTCAATTATATACATTTGCTAAACAAACATTCTTTATAATTTTTCCCCTAATTTCTGTTTCAAATTGTCTTTTATCCTAAATTTTTATTTTCGCAATGCTTCTTCTCTATATTTCGGTTCCAAAACGTCCCTTACCCAAGAGTTTTTTATCTATAACAAAATTTTGAAATAAGTTATTTTTATGACTTTTTAATAACAAAAATAGATAACTGACATGCAGAAAAATTTGAAGTTTTTACATATAGCAGAAATTGTTAAATAGGTTTTTTACTAACTACCGAAATTTATTCCGATTGAGTAAAAGACATTTTGGCACTAAGCGACATATATACAGATTTCCTTATTTTTCTTTTTCAAGTTCTCACGGATCGAACTACTATTAGTATATATTCCGAGCATTTACATTGTGTGGGTCTTCGTGGCTTATTTACTTCGGGGGAATAGTTATGTATTTTCCTACCAAAACATTTTCAAGGCCAGCTGAATTTCACTGCTATTACTTTCCTACTCACACGATTTTTTTCAGAGTCACACTTTGCAGTTAGTATAATACCACACGATACAGGGTGCACTACTTCGCCACCAGCAAAGATACGATTAAGCTTAGATCTCGCACTCCGTCCTTCCCAGACGTGTTTTCAGACCCGAAGATAAGTGACGGTTTTGACGAAGCTGTTACACTTACAGTTTTCATCCTATAAAGTGTGGCTATATTACTTCGCGTACTCGTGAACTATGATAACAGTGTGGATACACCGTGCTCATTGGGCACAACGATGCTATTAGTAACGCTATTTACATGTTTCTCATATGAATGTAGATGTTTGCTAAGACTAATCAAGTTCATGTAAATCAATTAAGTAATTGCTTTTCAAACCACAGCACTTTTTACGCCATAAATCTCTACTGATCTGGGCCATATTCTCTAAATGTTGCAGTCATGGAGTTACTATATAAATTCACGGTTCTTAACTTACAATATGAGAGGGAATTTCAGTTCAAGGACTATTTCGGACTTACTTTCGTCGGCAATCCGCTTTCAAAACTAGTCAAACAGCTGACACATTCCCTGTCTCTCTATGACTGAAACTAGCTGGATATGCACATTACTGAGTATCGACAACTGTGCATTCTTGACGCATTTTCATGAAATTATAGGAATGGTGCCGAAGTCCTTAGTCATATAACCTATCTACAGTCAAGATTTCCGTTAGATGCTCTGACGTTGTATGAACCACCGAAGATAAGAACAGGATGCAATAATTTCTGCCAGTCATCACTACTCCCAATTTAACGCAAGGTCAGCAGCTATAAGTTACATTGGCTGGATGTATGTGTGTGTGTATATATACACTCCTGGAAATTGAAATAAGAACACTGTGAATTCATTGTCCCAGGAAGGGGAAACTTAATTGACACATTCCTGGGGTCAGATACATCACATGATCACACTGACAGAACCACAGGCACATAGACACAGGCAACAGAGCATGCACAATGTCGGCACTAGTACAGTGTATATCCACCTTTCGCAGCAATGCAGGCTGCTATTCTCCCATGGAGACGATCGTAGAGATGCTGGATGTAGTCCTGTGGAACGGCTTGCCATGCCATTTCCACCTGGCGCCTCAGTTGGACCAGCGTTCGTGCTGGACGTGCAGACCGCGTGAGACGACGCTTCATCCAGTCCCAAACATGCTCAATGGGGGACAGATCCGGAGATTTTGCTGGCCAGGGTAGTTGACATACACCTTCTAGAGCACGTTGGGTGGCACGGGTTACATGCGGACGTGCATTGTCCTTTTGGAACAGCCATTTCCCTTGCCGGTCTAGGAATGGTAGAACGATGGGTTCGATGACGGTTTGGATGTACCGTGCACTATTCAGTGTCCCCTCGACGATCACCAGAGGTGTACGGCCAGTGTAGGAGATCGCTCCCCACACCATGATGCCGGGTGTTGGCCCTGTGTGCCTCGGTCGTATGCAGTACTGATTGTGGCGCTCACTTGCACGGGGCCAAACACGCATACGACCATCATTGGCACCAAGGCAGAAGCGACTCTCATCGCTGAAGACGACACGTCTCCATTCGTCCCTCCATTCACGCCTGTCGCGACACCACTGGAGGCGGGCTGCACGATGTTGGGCCGTGAGCGGAAGACGGCCTAACGGTGTGCGGGACCGTAGCCCAGCTTCATGGAGACGGTTGCGAATGGTCCTCGCCGATACCCCAGGAGCAACAGTGCCCTAATTTGCTGGGAAGTGGCGGTGCGATCCCCTACGGCACTGCGTAGGATCCTACGGTCTTGGCGTGCATCCGTGCGTCGCTGCGGTCCGGTCCCAGGTCGACGGGCACGTGCACCTTCCGCCAACCACTGGCGACAACATCGATGTACTGTGGAGACCTCACGCCCCACGTGTTGAGCAATTCGGCGGTACGTCCACCCGGCCTCCCGCATGCCCACTATACGCCCTCGCTCAAAGTCCGTCAACTGCACATACGGTTCACGTCCACGCTGTCGCGGCATGCTACCAGTGTTAAAGACTGCGATGGAGCTCCGTATGCCACGGCAAACTGGCTGACACTGACGGCGGCGGTGAACAAATGCTGCGCAGCTAGCGTCATTCGACAGCCAACACCGCGGTTCCTGGTGTGTCCGCTGTGCCGTGCGTGTGATCATTGCTTGTACAGCCCTCTCGCAGTGTCCGGAGCAAGTATGGTGGGTCTGACACACCGCTGTCAATGTGTTCTTTTTTCCATTTCCAGGAGTGTATATATATCATCGCAGCCTGTCTGGAGCACAACGCAACTCGTCAAGATGCTCAGCCAGACAGTGCTCGTCCTGGACCTCGTCGCCTGTGTTCTGTGTGAGTACTCTTAGTGAAACAGAACGCTGTTCTGATACGCATTGCTTCGGTTTTAGTGGAGGAGTGGCTGCGCTGAGCATTTGTCAAGGTTGAAACGCCGGTTAATCTGGTATAAAGTACTGAAAAATCATTCTTGAGAGTAGTATTCCCCTGACACAATCTCCAAGTAACTTACTGTACCATTGGACACTGATTTCTGCCTTCATACCCCTTTTCCATCCACTCTGCAAAGCTGATCAGAGTGCAACTTTGGTGGAGAGGAGAGAAATGAGAGGCAGTCATGAATGTCAGTTACCTTAAATAAGTTTGGATGGTTCAGTTTGGAGAAAACTGCTCGCTATATGCAAATACTAAGGTTTTATTACGTGAACAAACTACATTCGCTGTTTATGACAAATACTCAGTCTGAAAGGGTTAGTTGGATGTCGGTGTACTTGCTACAGGTTCAGCGTTACCGGTGCGTCGTTTCCCGCACACTGGGCCGGCTCGTCGTTTTGCTGTCTCCAGAGGACGCATCTTCGGGGGACACGACGCCACCAAAGGTGAGAGTCCATTTGTATACTATCTTACCTTGCCATAACCCATTTGGTCAAGGAAAAACTGTATCCGTCAAGTTTTCTCCGTTCTAAACGGTCCAAGAGCTCGAGATACAAAAACCTTGCATCAACCCAGAATTTGATTGGCTGTTCGGTAGATAGTTTAATACACTGATTAATCAAACATGCAAGAGTCATTAGTAATGATTACTGTCTGCATTTTTACACACGTAATTTGCTAGTCATCTGGACGACACTCTTACTTTATTACCCTACTTGACAGTTGTTACCTAGACGTTTCACTAATTCTGCTAAGTCCACTAATTTAATTTCAGGTTGCCCAAAGACACAGTAGTTGGCGTCCAATGTGGTTTATGGCTAGGTCAGAGGAATTAACATACAAGTTCTACCCTAACATTCTCCCAAAATACTAGGTTCATGGACAAAGTTAGTAACCTCTTAACGCTCTGAGTGCCTTCATCCAATATAGAGAGTGGACCATCGATCGTGACCGGACCAAATATGACACCAAATAAGCGTCAAACGAAAAAACTACAAAGAAAGAAACTTGTCTACCTTGAAGGGAGAAACCAGATGGCGCTATGGTTGGCCCGCTATATGGCGCTGCCATAGGTTCAAAGGTTAACATAGCTCTGAGAACTATGGGACTTAACATCGGAGCTCATCAGTCCGCTGCCATAGGTCAAACGGATATCAACTGTGTTTTTTTTAAAAAATAGGAACACCCATTTCTTATTACATATTCGTGTAGTACGTAAAGCAATACGAATGTTTTAGTTGGACCACTTTTTCACTCTGTGATAGATGGCGCTGTAACAGTCACAAACGTATACGTACGTCCACCAGTGCAGACGGTATTTGCTTTGTGATACATTATCCGTGTGAAAATGGACCTTTTATCAATTGCGGAAAAGATCGACATCGTGTTGATGTATGGCTATTCTGATCAAAATGCCCAACGGGCGTGTGCTATGTATGCTGCTCGGTATCCTGGACGACATCATCCAAGTGTCCGGACCCTTTGCCGGATAGTTGCGTTATTTAAGGAAACAAGAAGTGTTGAGCTACATGTGAAACGTCAACCACAACTTGCAACATATGATTATGCCCAAGTAGGTGTTTTAGATGCTGTCACGGCTAATCCGCACATCAGTAGTAGACAAATTGCGCAAGAATCGAGAATCTCTGAAACGTCGTTGTTGAGAATGCTACATTAACAACGATTGCAACCTTACCACATTTCTATGCACCAGGAATTGCATGGGGACGACTTTGAACGTCGTGTGCAGTTCTGCCACTGGGCACAAGAGAAATTACGGGACGATGACAGATTTTTTGCACGCGGTAACGTAAACAGGCATAATACGCACTATTGGGCAACGGAAAATCCACGATGGCTGCGAGAAGCGGAACATCAGCGACCTTGGCGGGTTAATGAATGGTGCGGTGTTATGGAAGGATAATTGGCCCCCATTTTATCGATGGCAAACTAAAAGATGCAATGTATGCTGATTTCCTACGTAATGTTCTACCGATGTTTCTACAAGATGTTTCACTGCAAGACAGAATGGCGATATACTTCCAACGTGATGGATGTCCGGCACATAGCTCGCGTGCGGTTGAAGCGGTATTGAATAGCATATTTCAAAACAGGTGACTTGGTAGTCGAAGCACCATAACATGGCCAACACGTCCACCGGATCTGACGTCCACGGATTTCTTTCTGTGGGGAAAGTTGAAGGATATTTGCCATCATGATCCACCGACAACGCCTGACAACCTGCGGCAGCGCATTGTCAATACATGTGCTAACATTACGGAAGGCGAATTACTCGCTGTTGAGAGGAATATCGTTACACATATTGCCAAGCACATTGAGGTTGACGGACATCATTTTTAGCATTTCTTGCATTAATGTGGTATTTACAGGCAATGACACTGTAAGAGTATGCTTTCTCAGAATGATAAGTTCAACAAAAGGTACATGTATAACATTGGAACAACCGGAATAAAATGTTCAAACGTACCTACGTTCTGTCTTTTAATTTAAAATATCCACATGTTACCAACTGTTCGTCTAAAATTGTAAGCCATACGTTTGTAACTATTACAGCGCCATCTATCACAAAGCAAAGAAAGTGGTCCTACTAAAAAATTCATATTTCTTTACCTACTACACGGAAATGCAATAAAAATGGGGATTTAAGTTTTAAAAAATGCAGTTGATATCCTTTTGACCTATGACAGCGCCATCTAGCCGGGCAAACATTGCGCCATCTGGTTTTCCCTTCAAGGTAAAGGTAGACAAGTTTCGTTCTTTTTAGTTTTTTCGTTTGACGCTTATTTAGTGAGATATTTGGCCAGGTCACGATCAATGGACCACCTTGTAGAGGTCAAGTACCTAACTTGCACATTGGCTGCGTTCTTCGTGCGAACTGTATGCATGCATGCAGATGTGTAAAGGACTGCACAGTGGTGAGTTCCCCACAGGGCGAAAGACGTGATTATGGCCCCGCGAAGAGAATTAAAAGACTGTGAACGCGAGACAGCAGGTGGAGCTAGGCGCATGCAATATTCCATTTGGGAAATCGTCATGGAATTCAGTATTCCGAGATCCACAGAGTCAAGAGTGTTCCGAGAGTATAGAATTTCAGGCATTACCTCTCACCACGGGCAACGCAAGTGCTGAAGGCATTTAGTTAACGGCCTAGAGCAGCGGCGTTTGTGTAGAGTTGTCATTGCTAACAGACAAGCAACCGCTAAAGTCAATGTCGGACTGTGACAAAAGTAACTGTAGGACGTTGTTGTTGTTGTTGTGGTCTTCAGTCCTGAGACTGGTTTGATGCAGCTCTCCCTGCTACTCTATCCTGTGCAAGCTTTTTCATCTCCCAGAACCCACTGCAACATACATCCTTCTGAATCTGCTTAGTGTAGTCATCTCTTGGCGTCCCTCTACGATTTTTACCCTCTACGCTGCCCTTCAATACTAAATTGGTGTTCCCTTGATGCCTCAGAACATGTCCTACCAACCGATCCCGGCTTCTGGTCAAGTTGTGCCACAAACTTCTCTTCTCCCCAATCCTATTCAATACTTCCCCATTAGTTATGTGATCTACCCATCTAATATTCAGCATTCTTCTGTAGCACCACGTTTTGAAAGCTTCTATTCTCTCCTTGCCCAAACTATTTATCGTCCATGTTTCACTTCCATACATGGCTACACTCCATACAAATGCTTTCAGAAATCACTTCCTGACACTTAAATCTATACTCGATGTTAACAAATTTCTCTTCTTCAGAAACGCTTTCCTCGCCATTGCTGGTGTACATTTTATATCCTTTCTACATCGACCATCATCAGTTATTTTGCTCCCCAAATAGCAAAACTCCTTTACTACATTAAGTGTCTCATTTCCTAATCTAATTCCCTCAGCTTCACCCGACTTAATTCGACTACATTCCCTTATCGTCGTTTTGCTTTTATTGATGTTCATCTCATATCCTCCTTTCAAGACACTATCCATTCCTTTAAACTGCTCTTCCAAGTCCTTTGCTGTCTCTGACAGAATTACGATATCATCGGCGAACCTCAAAGTTTTATTTTTTCTCCATGGATTTTAATACCTACTCCAAATTTTTCATTTGTTTCCTTTAGTGCTTGCTCAATATACAGATTGAATAACATTGGGGAGAGACTACAACCCTGTCTCACTCCCTTACCAACCACTGTTTCCCTTTCATGTCCCTCGACTCTTATAACTGCAATTTGGTTTCTGTACAAATTGTAAATAGCCTTTCGCTCCCTGTATTTTACCCCTGCCAGCTATAGAATTTGAAAGAGAGTATTCCAGTCAACATTGTCAAAAGCTTTCTCTAAGTCTACAAATGCTAGAAACGTAGGTTTGCCCTTCCTTAATCTAGCTTGTAAGATAAGTCATAGGGGCAGTATTGCCTCACGTGTTCCAACATTTCTGCGGAATCCAAACGGATCTTTCCCGAGTTTGGCTTCTACTAGTTTTTCCATTCGTCTGTAAAGAATTCGTGTTAGTATTTTGCAGCTGTGACTTATTAAACTGATAGTTCGGTAATTTTCACATCTGTCAACACCTGCTTTCTTTGGGATTGGAATTATTATATTCTTCTTGAAGTTTGAGGGTATTTCGTCTGTCTCATACATCTTGCTCACCAGATGGTAGAGTTTTGTCAGGACTGGCTCTCCCAAGGCCGTCAGTAGTTCCAATGGACTGTTGTCTACTCCGGGGCCTTGTTTCGACTCAGGTCTTTCGGTGCTCTGTGAAACTCTACACGCAGTATCGTATCTCCCATTTAGTCTTCATCTACATCCTCTACAATTTCCATAATATTCTCCTCCAGTACGTCGACCTTGTATAGACCCTCTATATACTCCTTTCACCTTTCTGCTTTCCCTTCTTTTCTTACAACTGGGTTTCCATCTGAGCTCTTGATGTTCATACAAGTGGTTCTCTTATCTCCAAAGGTCTCTTTAATTTTCCTGTAGGCAGTATCTATCTTACCCCTGGTGAGATAAGCCTCTACATCCTTACATTTGTCCTCTAGCCATCCCTGCTTAGCCATTTTGCACTTCCTGTCGATCTCATTTTTGAGACGTCTGTATTTCTTTTTGCCTGCTTCACTTACTGCATTTTTATATTTTATCCTTTCATCAGTTAAATGCACTATTTTTGCTGTTACCCAAGGATTTCTACTAGCCCTCGTCTTTTTACCTACTTCATCCTCTGCTGCCTTCACTACTTCATCCCTCAAAGCTACCCATTCTTCTTATACTGTATTTCTTTCCCCCATTCCTGTCAATTGCTCCCTTATGCTCTCCCTGAAACTCGGTACAACCACTGGTTCTATTAGTTTATCCATGTCCCATCTCCTTAAATTCCCACCTTTTTGCAGTTTCTTCAGTTTTAATCTACAGGTTATAACCAATAGATTGTGGTCAGAGTCCACATCTGCCCCTGGAAATGTCTTACAATTTAAAACCTGGTTTCTAAATCTCTGTCTTACCATTATATAAACTATCTGATACCTTTTAGTATCTCCAGGCTTCTTCCATGTATACAGCCTTAGCAGTACCAGCACAGCAAGGCCGTTTTGGTTGTTGTTACAAAGCCAGGTCAGTCAATCATCCAGACTGTTGCCCTTGCAACTACTGAAAAGGCTGCTGCCCCTCTTCAGGAACCACACGTTTGTCTGGCCTCTCAACAGAAACCCCTCTGTTGTTGTTGCACCTACGGTACGGCTATCTGTATCGCTGAAGCTCGCAAGCCACCCCACCAACGGCAAGGTCCATGGTTCGTGGGGGGACGGTGCTGCGAAATTTTGTGTAAATGATCTATGGTAGCAGACGACCGTCGCGTTTTCTAACAGCACATCATCACTTACACCACTTCTCCTGCGTTCGTGACCATATCCGTTGGAAGCTAGACTACTGGAACACCGTCCTGATTTCAGTAGCAAAGGGCTGATGGTGAGCTTTGAGTTTGGCGCAGACCGCCCGAAGCCATGGACCCAAGTTGTCAATAAGGCACCGTGCAAGCTGTTGAGGGTTCCTTATCATTGGGCTGTGTTCACATGGAATTGATTAGGTTACTGATTAGAAATGTTTCGTCGGGCGGGGAGGCCGTGCGGCTCTAGGCGCTTCAGTCTGGAACCGCGTGACCGCTACGGTCGCAGGTTCGAATCCTGCCTGGGCATGGATGTGTGTGATGTCCTTAGGTTAGTTAGGTTTAAGTAGTTCTACTTTCTAGGGGGCTGATGTCCTCAGGTGTTAAGTCCCATAGTGCTCAGAGCCATTTGAACCAATTAGAAATGTTTATGTTCGGCTATTTCATTTGCAGCCATTCATTGTCATCTTCCGAAACAACGATGGATTTTTTATGGATGACTGTATCCCAAGCCGCCAGGCCAAATTTCTTCGCGACTGGTTTGAACATTCGTGGCAATTCAAGTGATTGATTTGGCCACCCAGATCGCTCGACATAAATCCCATCGAACATTTATGGCACATAGTCGGAGGGTCAGTCCGTCCACAAAAGCCTGCACCGGCAACACTTTCCCAATTAAGGATAGCTATGGTGACACCATGGCTCAGTATTTCTGCGGGGGACTTCCAACGATTTGTTGAGTACATGCTACGTCGTCGAGTTTCCTTATCCCTGTGGGCAAAGCAGATCCGACATGATATTAGGAGGTATCCAGTGTATTCTGTCGCCTCACTGCAAGCACAGGGCAGCTTTCACTCTGTAACCACCAGATCATTGATGTTCCTGCATGATCAAATACCCAGCACATTATCACCCAAATCTCTAGAAGTTACATCTCATAATTCTTACATAGACTCATTTCGTGAGAGGTAAATAATATTGTTAGCACTGCAGTGAAAATTTACATTTTTAATTGCCAAAAATTGCCACGAACACGTTATTTAAGCCTCAGAATAAATCTAAATACAAAAGAATCAGACTCATGAGTATAATAATGAAAAGACGACCACATCATGAAATTATGTTGTTATAAGATCTCACCTGTTGTTAACTCGGATTTCAGTTTCATCACTGTATGACATTTTCCGTGCAACGTTATAAATTTTGAAATTCCTCCCCTTGGCTAGCCTAACGAAGCAAAGACATGCTACAAAACTAATGGTGATATGGTTATTACCTGGGGACTTCAGACGTGACACATAAGCAGACGCGTATTAACAACACGTGTTGTTGATTTTCTTCGCAGGCCAGTTTCCATACCTGGTGTCCCTGTACCACGATATCCTGGGTACCCAGTACCACGCATGTGGCGGCTCCATCCTCACCAGCAATACCTCACCAGCAATCTAATTTGTATTGCAAGTACCTTTAGCTTGGAGGAAGATTACTAACTCTCTAACAGTTTCAAGCACACTTCAGAAAAACTAAATTAAGTCTTTCTACATTTAAATAATTTCATATTAATGAAAGGAAACGATATTATGCGTCTTCAAATAAAAGAGACGAAGCATGCCCTCTTAGCGAATCAATAGCTTATCTATGTGCCATTACCGAAAGAATGTCAGGTTGTACAGAACACATCTCTAAAACATTTTCTTAGCAATGAAATGTTGAAAATCGAAGAAGCTAACATCTGGGTGAAATCCAGCCCGGGTCTTGCGAAGATAATGGTAAGACAAGAGAAAACGACATATCATGAAAGAATTATCACTGGGACTAAAATCGGTGGATGTGACGGACATATACAGAGAAACAAATTATTTCAGTTACAGAAAAATTGGATGATTTATTCAAGAGAAGGAGCTTCACAAATGGAGCAAGTGATAACGAGTTGGCCCATATTTAGCCCTTGTTGTTGTTGTTGTGGTCTTTAGTCCTGAGACTGGTTTGATGCAGCTCACCATGCTACTCTATCTTGTGCAAGCTTCTTCATCTCCCAGTACCTACTGCAACCTACATCCTTCTGAATCTGATTGGTGTATTCATCTCTTGGTCTCCCACTACGATTTTTACCCTCCACGCTGCCCCCCCCCCCCCCCCCCCAATAGTAAATTGGTGATCCCTTGATGCCTCAGAACATGACCTACAAACCAATCCCTTCTTCTAGTCAAGTTCTACCACAAACTTATCTTTTCCCCAATCATATTCAACACCTCCTCATTAGTTATGTGATCTACCCATCTAATATACAGCATTCTTCTGTAGCACCACGTTTCGAAAGCTTCTATTCTCTTCTCGTCTAAACTATTTATCGCCCACGTTTCACTTCCATACGTGGCTACACTCCATACAAATACTTTCAGAAACGACTTCCTAACACTTAAATCTATACTCGATGTTAACAAATTTCTCTTCTTCAGAAACGATTTCCTTCCCATTGCCAGTGTACATTTTATATCCTCTCTACTTTGACCATAATCAGTTATTTTGCTCCCCAAATAGCAAAACTCCTTTACTACTTCAAGTGTCTCATTTCCTAATCTAATTCCCTCAGCATTACCCGACTTAATTCGACTACATTCCATTCTCCTCGTTTTGCTTTTGTTGATGTTCTAGATACTGTCCATTCCGTTCAAATGCTCTCCCAAGTCCTTATGTGTCTCTGACAGAATAAAGATGCGTGCCCACCCTTCAACACACCATCCATTCCGTTCTACTGCTCTTCCAAGTC
The DNA here is from genome assembly GCF_023897955.1 of Schistocerca gregaria. NCBI lineage: Eukaryota > Metazoa > Arthropoda > Insecta > Orthoptera > Acrididae > Schistocerca > Schistocerca gregaria. Next base: position 101,826,104 of record NC_064921.1, on the reverse strand, counting down.
CTTTGCTGTCTCTGATAGAATTACAATGTCATCGGCGTACCTCTAAGTTTTTATTTCTTCTCCATGGATTTTAATACCCACTCCGAATTTTTCTTTTGTTTCCTTTACTGCCTGCTCAATATACAGATTGAATAACATCGGGGAGAGGCTACAACCCTGTCTCACTCCCTTCCCAACCACTGCTTACCTTTCATGCCCGTCAACTCTTATAACCACCATTTGGTTCCTACACAAATTGTAAATAGCCTTTCTCTCTATTTTACCCCTGTCACCTTCAGAATTTGAAAGAGAGTTTGCCAGTCCACATTATCAAAAGCTTTTTCTAAGTCTACAAATGTTAGAAACGTAGGTTTGCCTTTCCTTAATCTAGCTTCTAAGGTAAACCGTAGGGTCAGTATAGCCTCACGTGTTCCAATATTTCTACGGACTCCGAACTGATCTTCCCCAAGGTCGGCTTCTACTAGTTTTTCCATTCGTCTGTAAAGAATTCGCGTTAGCCCTTATGAAAGCAGTCATTCCGCTTCAAATTGACTGTTAAGTTGTTCTTGTGGTATATCATGCCACACATTCTAACTGACACATTAGGGGAATGGTGGACCCTGCCTATACCAAACCAAATATTCTGAATTGGGGAGAGATCCGGAGACATTGCAAGCACTGTCTCCGGTAGTCATCGGATCTCCATGCAAAACGGGACTTATCACTGAATTCTATTCGAGTGAATGACATTCCATGCCGGAGGTATATCTGGAGGCGCCTTAGATTCCGGTGGAATATTAACCTGACAGTCGCTCGACATACTGCTCTGGTCTGGCGTGTAATTTCTTTTCCCAGCAGGACCTCGTTGGTTGCCACCCGCTACATCCTTAAAGCACAGCAGTGCCTCGATATTCTACGCTCTGTTCTGTGGCATTCCACGTAAAGCCATCCTGGGCTCACGTCCTGACAAGATAATGCCCATCCGCAGACGGCGAGTGTTTTTACTCCTTGACTTTGCGCTGCCAAACCCTACATTATCCAGCAAGGTCGCCGGATCTCTCCCCAATTGAGAACGTTTGGAGAATTTTGGCCAGGGCCATCCCACCACCTTGGTATTTTGACGATTTAACCCGCCAATTAGAATTTATGTCGATATCCCTCACGAGTACAAAAAATGGCTCTGAGCACTATGGGACTTAACTTCTGAAGTCATCAGTCCCTTAGAACTTAGAACTACTTAAACCTAACTAACCTAAGGACATCACACACATCCATGACCGAGGCAGGATTCGAACCTGCGACCGTAGCGCTCACGAGTACATCCGACAACTCCGCCGACCAATTTCAAGCGGAGTACATGCTAGCACAAGAGCCAGCGGTAGACCAACGCATTGACTTACTCAGTTTGTGAAGTATTTTCTCTTCAATAAATCATCCAGTTCTCCTGAAATGGAAATCATTTGATTGTCTCTACATGAACTTCACCTCTAACGACTTCCCATTCGAATAATTTCTTCGAGATGCGCCGTTTTTTGTGTGTCTTAGAGCATATTTTGTAAATTATCTTAATCTCAATGTAACACTGGCTAATTTATTTCAAATGTACCACAACTGATTTTAATGAACAATACGACATATGAAGCGGGTATCAATGATGTATAATTTATGTCAAGAACAACAGCAAATAGGATCAGGTTATTGAGAGTAACACAAAATTCCATCGACACTTCTCACTTACAAATGGAAAGATGATGAGTTACTCAAGCATACAAATTAAGGTTTTTTCTTTACTAGCATCTCTAACTGCCCTTTGGATGTTAAGGTATTGGCTATAGAAATGGTTAATCCACATGTCAATGAAGTATCAGAAATTTCTAAAGAGGTTTTAAAAGTGTAAATCGACTAAAGAGTGGTAGATTGTACGTACAAACTATTTACAGGGTGACTATTTTTGAACTATATAAAAAAACGTAAATTAGTTACAAACTACTTTCCTCAACATGTAATCGTTACTACAGATATTCGGATTTAGGTTATGACACATTCGATATGCCTGCCGTCGTTGGCGATGATGTGTCACAGACGAATAGCGAAATTCTACATGTCTCGCTAAAGTGCTGGAACATCTGTGTTGTCGATGACCTCCTGAATGGCTGTTTTCAGCTCCGCAATGGTTTTGGGGATACTGCTGTACACATTGCCTTCAATATAAATGGTTCAAATGGGTCTGCCTTATTGACGAACCCGGCCAAATGAAAGTTGGCTTCGTCACTAAACCAAACGATGCATCCGCATACTAGTTCCGATCATGCTCCGAGGGCAACCGTGGGGTTTGAAAGTCCTAACGCAAACCGTTCACAAGTTATGACGATTTTATTTATTATATTTCATATACGTTAATAATTGTCACCCTATACTTTCACCCAAGGCATTCGAAAAATTACCATACGCTCAGTCGGAATCACGGTGTAATATCTGGTTGACAGGCCGTGGTCGGAGAGCACGACTTGAGCAGCAGCGAGGGCACTGAGCAGGAGATCCAAGTCTCACAGCAGATCGTGCATCCCGACTTCGCTGGGTGAGTACGCTACCTGGAAAAGTCTCCGTCCAACGCCATTAGTAGAAGTAGGACAATTTCAGGAGTGTAGTGCATCGTTGTTGAAGTTCTTATTTGTTGTTTTTCCATGGAATTCTAATTCGTTGTTGTCACAACAGTCAGATGAAGTTGTATTGCATTTAAAATGTTATTTTGACTGACCTAAAAAGACAGTGTCTGAATCTGCGACAGAATTTTTTCCGTAATACAGGGTATATCAAAAAGAAATATCCGACTTTGCACGTCTATATTTCTGAAACTATTTAACATATACAATGAGTTTTATTTTTTGATGAACCGAAAACTCAAGACTGTTCTTTTCATACCTTTTCATAGGCGTTCAGTATGCCACTTTTACGATGGGACATACATCAATGCGGCATTAAAATTGTTCCCACACTGCAGCCTGCGTGTCTCTTCTTATACTTCGTCAGCTGCTGTTACGCGATGTCTCAGTTCATTCATTCTTTTTGGCAACGGAGGCACATAAACAGTCTTTTATAAACCCCCACAAGGAATAATCACAAACAGTCAGGTCCAGTGACCTTGGAGGCCAGTAATGTAAGGCTGAAACATCAGATCCAATGCGGTCGATCCATCGTACAGTAATTTTTTATTTACAAATTCCCGCACTTCCAGACGCCAGTGCGGCGGTGCCTGTGTCCTGTTGGTAAATGAAACCGTTGTAATCAGTCTCCAACCCAGGGAAGAGAAGGTCTGAAGCACGTCGAGATATGTGCTTCCTGTAACAGTGTTCTCGGCGAAGAGAAATGGACCGCACACCTTTTCCTGTGACACTGTACAAAACAACACCGAATCTTGGAGAATCTCTCAGGTTGTACCACAACATTTGGTTGTTCCATACGCCATGTTCTCACATCATGATGGTTCATCTTTCGATTTAAATAGAATGTTGTCGCATCACTATCGCCCTCCATCTTTCCAAGAACGAAATTACATAACTCTGCACGCTGTTGTTTGTCACCTTTACGAAGAGCTTGAAGTAGCTGAATTTTGTACGGTTTCATGTGTTGACGTCGACGCAACCCACGCCAGATGGACATCGGGGGCATGTTGAACTGGCGAGCTGCACGGCGAACGGATTTCTGCCAACTCCTTGTGAAACTATGGCGGACGAGTTCGACGTCTGTGCAGACACTCGGGGACAGCCCGGCCATTTGCCTTCACACAAACAACCACTTTCACGGAATTGTTCATGCCATCGTCTAATGCTCTTTGCTGTAGCAGGATCTACACCGTACCAAGTACGAAAGTCATGTTGACAGTTATTACTGACCCACACTGCAAAAAACATAGAACACAAAGCGCTTTTTGTTCTGTTGACGCACATATCTCAAATAACGAAATACTTCAGATTTTTAAAAAATCGGATGATTCTTTTTGACAGGCCCTACACTTCGCAACAGTAATTAATTACGCTGCCTTGAAGAGTAAAATTAATGTTGTTACTGTTGTGTTGTTGTTGTCTTCAGTCCTGAGACTGGTTTGATGCAGCTCTCCATGCTACTCTATCCTGTGCAAGCTGCTTCATCTCCCAGTACCTACTGCTACCTACATCCTTCTGAATCTGCTTAGTGTACTCATCTCTTGGTCTCCCTCTACGATTTTTACCCTCCACGCTGCCCTCCAATGCTAAATTTGTGATCCCTTGATGCCTCAAAACATGTCCTACCAACCGATCCATTCTTCTAGTCAAGTTGTGCCACAAACTTCTCTTCTCCCCAATCCTATTCAATACCTCCTCATTAGTTACGTGATCTATCCACCTTATCTTCAGTATTCTTCTGTAGCACCACATTTCGAAAGATTCTATTCTCTTCTTGTCCAAACTAGTTATCGTCCATGTTTCACTTCCATACATGGCTACACTCCAAACAAATACTTTCAGAAATGACTTCCTGATACATAAATCTATATTCGATGTTAACAAATTTCTCTTCTTCAGAAACGCTTCCCTTGCCATTGCCAGTCTACATTTTATATCCTCTCTACTTCGACCATCATCAGTTATTTTACTTCCTAAATAGCAAAACTCCTTTACTACTTTAAGTGTCTCATTTCCTAATCTAATTCCCTCAGCATCACCCGATTTAATTTGACTACATTCCATTATCCTCGTTTTGCTTTTATTGATGTTCATCTTATATCCTCCTTTCAAGACACTGTCCATTCCGTTTCACTGCTCTTCCAAGTCCTTTGCCGTCTCTGACAGAATTACAATGTCATAGGCGAACCTCAATGTTTTTACTTCTTCTCCATGAATTTTAATACCTACTCCAAATTTCTCTTTTGTTTCCTTTACTGCTTGCTCAATATACAGATTGAATAACATCGGGGAGAGGCTACAACCCTGTCTCACTCCTTTCCCAACCACTGCTTCACCTTCATGCCCCTCGACTCTTATGACTGCCATCTGGTTTCTGTACAAATTGTAAATACTCTTTCGCTCCCTGTATTTTACCCCTGCCACCTTTAGAATCTGAAACAGAGTATTCCAGTCAACATTGTCAAAAGCTTTCTCTAAGTCTACAAATGCTAGAAAGGTAGGTTTGCCTTTTCTTAATCTTTCTTCTAAGATAAGTCGTAGGGTAAGTATTGCCTCACATGTTCCAATATTTCTACGAAATCCAAACTGATCCTCCGCAAGGTCCGCATCTACCAGTTTTTCCATTCGTCTGTAAAGAATTCGCGTTAGTATTTTGCAGCTGTGACTTATTAAACTGATAGTTCGGTAATTTTCACATCTGTCAGCACCTGCTTTATTTGGGATTGGAATTATTATATTCTTCTTGAAGTCTGAGGGTATTTCGCCTGTCTCATACATCTTGCTCACCAGCTGGTAGAGTTTTGTCATGACTGGCTCTCCCAAGGCCGCCAGTAGTTCTAATGCAATGTTGTCTACTCCGGGGGCCTTGTTTCGACTAAGGTCTTTCAGTGCTCTGTCAAACTCTTCACGCAGTATCGTATCTCCCATTTCGTCTTCATCTACATCCTCTTCCATTTCCATAATATTGTCCTCAAGTACATCGCCCTTGTATAAACCTTCTATATACTCCTTCCACCTTTCTGCCTTCCCTTCTTTGCTTAGAACTGGGTTGCCATCTGAGCTCTTGATATTCATACACGTGGTTCTCTTCTCTCCAAAGGTCTCTTTAATTTTCCTGTAGGCAGTATCTATCTTACCCCTAGTGAGATAAGCTTCTACATTCTTACATTTGTCCTCTATCCAACACTGTTTAGCCATTTTGCACTTCCTGTCGATCTCATTTTTGAGACGTTTGTATTCCTTTTTGCCTGCTTCATTTACTGCATTTTTATATTTTCTCCTTTCACCAATTAAATTCAATATTTCTTCTGTTACCCAAGGATTTCTAGCAGCCCTCGTCTTTTTACCTACTTTATCCTCCGCTGCCTTCACTACTTCATCCCTCAAAGCCACCCATTCTTCTTCTACAGTATTTCTTTCCCCCATTCCTGTCAATTGTTCCCTTACGCTCTCCCTGAAACTCTGTACAACCTCTGGTTCTTTCAGTTTATCCAGGTCCCATCTCCTTAATTTCCCACATTTTTGCAGTTTCTTCAGTTTTAATCTACAGGTCATAACCAATAGATTGTGGTCAGAGTCCACATCTGCCCCTGGAAATGTCTTACAACTTAAAACCTGGTTCCTAAATCTCTGTCTTACCATTATATAATCTATCTGATACCTTTTAGTATCTCCAGGGTTCTTCCATGTATACAACCTTCTTTCATGATTCTTAAACCAAGTGTTAGCTTTATTGTTGTCGCTCTCGAATAGAAATTCAGTTCACCACATCATGTATTTTGTTAGCGACTCACATATCAATAAGAAATTATTCAACATAATTCAACAGTTGTGAATGTCTAAACAATGCTGTTAGCGTAATACAGTGCTTACGGAAAACGTTATTTGTCCTCAGTGGAATAGCTCCAAACGACATCGCCTTCTTCATCCTGGAGTCCTCACTGTCTCTGGGCACTTTCGTCCAGACCATCTGCCTGTCGACCTCTGGTTCACTACCTGCAGGTATTATAACTGTGTATTGCAACTGTTAATTCACTTGTAGAGCCTAAGCTGTTTGCCTTCATGTCAGTACTGTTTAGTGATCACAGTCGTTGTCCAGTAGAGTCCAAAACGGCTCCTGTACATAAAAATGTACATAACTTTCATGAGCTGAGTAAGAGAGAAATTGGAAGGGAATCTCTTTTGTTATTGATACACTAATACGTGTTTAGTTTTGTGGTTATGGCAAAACTTTAATTACAGTTTGATGCTATCGGTGACAATGCGTGCGTATCCGCATTGTGTAGGGTTATTACTGAGTTGTAGTCAGTGTGCAAACAACACAATTTCCATCAGTAAAATCAGTTCTACGTAAGGAGAGAAAACTGAGCTTGGATAAATATGACATTACCTTACCAGAGCTTTCGATGCTTCTGGAAAAATGACGTATAAATGACTTGTATATAATGGACTTGACATGTATATATCTCTCTATACGTGTGTTCGTTGACAGAATAGCATGTGTCCCTCAAGATGGAATAAATGGCATATGTCAAGCGTTATTTTGTATGTTAGTCACTTGCACCACTATAAAAGAATGGGAAAGCAGTAAATGTCTTGTTTGACATAAGAAAAGATTGACAAAATACAATCTCTTTAAGCCCCACTGACGTCTAGGTCTTCGGAAAATCACAAGCTTGCAATCCGGAAGAAGTTACTAAGAGAAGTTAACTGCGAGGGTCGTTCAATAAGTAACACTCGAAGTTTTTTTTTTCTCAGAAGATATTCATTGTTAAGACTCAGAATTTGATGACAATATACATAAACATGTATTGTTGTTGTCCTACTTTTCTAAGTAGTCTCCATCTTGTTCTATCGCTGTACGCCAACGTTGTGGAAGAGCATTTATTCCCTGCTGGTAAAACTCTTGTCCTGTAGGGGTAGCCATGTTTTCAGGTATGCCTCTGATTTGATGGTTGACCCTCTTGGCATCACATCCACGAGAATGACGCCATCACAATCCCAAAAGAGTGTCACCATGACTTTTCCAAAAGACAGGGTTGTTTTGAATTTCTTCTTTTGTGGTGAATAAGCATGATGCCACGCCATGGACTGCCTTCTTGTTTCCGGCGCAATGTGGTGCAACCTGCTTTCGTCCTCCATAACGATCCGTGACTGAAACGTCTCAAAACGAGGCAGCAATTCAGAAGGCATGGCCTTGCTTTGCATCTTGTGGTACTCCGTGAGAATTCGTGGAACCCAACATGAGCACCTCTTTGAATATCCGAGAGTCTCGATCATTGCAGATGCACTTCAAATGCTGAACAACAACTGTAGAGACAATTGTCGAGTTGTTATGCGCCGGTCGCCGCGTATAATGGCATCCGCACGAGTCAGCATGTCTGGAGCAGTGACTGTGACAGGATGTCACAAGCGTGGTTGATCATGGAGCTCTGTTTCTGCATTTCCTGTGGCTGTAACTTTCTTTACCGATCAACCTGTTGTATTCCTATCAACTGCAGCATCGCCATACTCTATACACAAACGTTTGTGGATGTTCGCCACGGTTTCTTTTTCTGCACACAAGAATTCAATAGCAGCACGCTGCATGTAACGTGAGATGAATGTAGACGCCATTTTACGCTGTGCTACGGCTCTGTCTAAACTTCACTGGCACACAGAACAAACATCAACTGTAAAATACCAACAAGGACGTTTATCTATGGATATTAATCGATTTTTTAAAAAAAGAGGGACATTACTTATTAAACGACCCTCGCGTGTCGAAGGTACCATAGGGACATTCATCTTGATACATTTGAATAAATGACAGGAAATGTAGATATGAACGAGCTGATGAGAGCATCAGAACTGCCTCTGAATGAAAAGTAAATACTTGGTTAAAATCAGAGATCTCTGATATTAGGTTGTTCGTTCCCTTCAAACCTGTTATGACTACCCGATGTATGACTGAAGTGTCACTACACCACTTACTCTACTACGAATTGCTTTTCGATTTGACAACAGGTGGATCTGCTGCCGTCACTGCTGGATGGGGTAGAACGGAGACCTCTGGAGGACCTAACATTCTGTGGGGAGGAAGTAATATGCTGTCCGAATCTTCCTGGAAAGCGCTCTCTCGAAATTTCAACAGCAAATCTTCTCGTGATGCACAATGCCTCTACTGTAACGTCTGCCAGTGGAATTTGTTACACCTATCATATAACCGTTTTACGATAGCTTAATGCCAATATACAATGTGATCAGTAGGAGTGTCAGGAGAGATTAAACACGGGATGGTAGTTACTACACTCCTGGAAATGGAAAAAAGAACACATTGACACCGGTGTGTCAGACCCACCATACTTGCTCTGGACACTGCGAGAGGGCTGTACAAGCAATGATCACACGCACGGCACAGCGGACACACCAGGAACCGCGGTGTTGGCCGTCGAATGGCGCTAGCTGCGCAGCATTTGTGCACCGCCGCCGTCAGTATCAGCCAGTTTGCCGTGGCATACGGAGCTCCATCGCAGTCTTTAACACTGGTAGCATGCCGCGACAGCGTGGACGTGAACCGTATGTGCAGTTGACGGACTTTGAGCGAGGGCGCATAGTGGGCATGCGGGAGGCCGGGTGGACGTACCGCCGAATTGCTCAACACGTTGGGCGTGAGGTCTCCACAGTACATCGTTGTTGTCGCCAGTGGTCGGCGGAAGGTGCACGTGCCCGTCGACCTGGGACCGGACCGCAGAGGCGCACGGATGCACGCCAAGACCATAGGATCCTACGCAGTGCCGTAGGGGACCGCACCGCCACTTCCCAGCAAATTAGGGACACTGTTGCTCCTGGGGTATCGGCGAGGACCATTCGCAACCGTCTCCATGAAGCTGGGCTACGGTCCCGCACACCGTTAGGCCGTCTTCCGCTCACGCCCCAACATCGTGCAGCCCGCCTCCAGTGGTGTCGCGACAGGCGTGAATGGGGGGACGAATGGAGACGTGTCGTCTTCAGCGATGAGAGTCGCTTCTGCCTTGGTGCCAATGATGGTCGTATGCATGTTTGGCGCCGTGCAGGTGAGCGCCACAGTCAGGACTGCATACGACCGAGGCACACAGGGCCATCACCCGGCATCATGGTGTGGGGAGCGATCTCCAACACTGGCCGTACACCTCTGGTGATCGTCGAGGGAACACTGAATAGTGCACGGTACATCCAAACCGTCATCGAACCCATCGTTCTACCATTCCTAGACCGGCAAGGGAACTTGCTGTTCCAACAGGACAATGCACGTCCGCATGTATCCCGTGCCACCCAACGAGCTCTAGAAGGTGTAAGTCAATTACCCTGGCCAGCAAAATCTGCGGATCTGTCCCCCATTGAGCATGTTTGGGACTGGATGAAGCGTCGTCTCACGCGGTCTGCACGTCCAGCACGAACGCTGGTCCAACTGAGGCGCCAGGTGGAAATGGCATGGCAAGCCGTTACACTGGACTACATCCAGCATCTCTACGATCGTCTCCATGGGAGAATAGCAGCCTGCATTGCTGCGAAAGGTGGATATACACTGTACTAGTGCCGACATTGTGCATGCTCTGTTGCCTGTGTCTATGTGCCTGTGGTTCTGTCAGTGTGATCATATGATGTATCTGACCCCAGGAATGTGTCAATAAAGTTTCCCCTTCCTGGGACACTGAATTCACGGTGTTCTTATCTCAATTTCCAGGAGTGTATTTACTAACTGTGACCTGGGTATCCAAAAGATATTACTTATTTTTAATTTTGTTTATTAACTATGGTCTAATTATCCTAAGCTTTGCACGCAATTTTTATTAGTATTTATCCTCAGACAAGGGAACTTGACTATATATGATTTTCGGAAGGACCATAGCAACCGTGGTTATTCGTGTACCACAAACGCACCTTCATTTTGCTGCTGATGCTGTCTTACACGTAACTTTTCCTCAAACTTTCAAGGCATTAATGTGCTTTATTTCAGCAAATGGATTCTTGTATTTAGTGTTACGTCAATCTTCTACGTTACATATAATAGCACTAAGGAACCAGTTCTTTGAAACAGTTCCTGGTCATTTGAAAATTGCCTACGGACGGGATCCCGAGCGTTATTTATTGTACCGAACTGGTGCAGTTACTTATTAAACTATAAACCTTTTCCTCAAATTTTCAAGGCATTAATGTGCTTTACTTCAGCAAATGGATTCTTGTATTTAGTGTTACGTCAATCTTCTACGTTACATATATTAGCACTAAGGAACCAGTTCTGTGAAACAGTTCCTGGTCATTTGAAAATTGCCTACGGACGGGAACCCGAGGGTTATTTATTGTACCGAACTGGTGCAGTTACTTATTAAACTATAAACCGACTTCGCTTTGTCGCTGTGGTTTGTTCATAAGCTAAGATGATTTTTTTCCAGATTGCTGTATCTTCTATAAATGCAAGAATGTAACAGATATTGTTGGATAATCTAACACTAACGGTATAGCTTATTGTATGTAGAAGAACTGAAATTTTCTGCTCTCTCCTTGTGCTCAGGGAGACTCTGGTGGCCCTCTGGTGCAGGACGGTGTGCTGATCGGTATGGTGTCCTGGGGACTGATCAAGTGTGGATGCCCGGGCGCACCGTCCGTCTACACCAGGATATCCGCTCACCTGGACTTCATCAACGAAAATTTTTGAAGGGACACATCACGAGTCCAAATGATATTACGTTCCGTGTCATACGTCCTCAGACAGCAGTTCATTTCACTTGTAAGAACTACACTCGAATTTCAAACGTCTACCTTAATAAATCTACAATTTCAAAGACATATTCCCCTTTTTTAATTCTAGCAAACAGTTTGCTAACATAATAGCCCCCGTTCCTATTTATATTTAATGATTTATTTATTTCCTTAACTTAAAAGTAATAACAGATAAAATAAAATGTTTAAAAAACAAAAAAAGGAAGACATAAGTTTATGTAAACGCAATCAACAATATAACACAGAAGTCACGTAATTATTCACGGAAATCCTCGACGGAATAGAAGGAGTGACTCTTAAGGAACTATTCAGGCTCGATTTGAAAGCACGTGGATTGCTGCTAAGATTTTTGATTTCTTGTGATAGCTTACTGAAAAAGGGTGCAGCAGTTTACTGCGCACCTTTCTAAACAAGAGTGCGACCCAATCGCAGATTGTATTTCTGCCTACTATTAACAAATAGGAAGCTGCTGGGAATAAACTGATTTGTTAACAAGAAACGATAGTAAGGAATTTATACATATATATTGAGAGGCCAATGTCAGAATACAGCACCCAAATTAATGAACAGGGGTTAACAAAAGGTACACGAATTTAGACCATTGCCCGAACCGCCAGTTTCTGAGCCAAAGTATCCTTTGGGAATGAGAAGAGTTACCCCAGAAGTAAAATACTTTTCGTTTCAAACTATATCTTACTTCAGATACCTTTCGAATAGTAAAAACGGCAGCATGAAGTCTTTGAACAAATCTTGAACCTGGACTTTCCACGACAGTTTACTGTCTATCTGAACACCAAGAAATCTGAACTGTGCAGTTTGACTAATCATATGCCCGTTCTGTGAAACTGAAACGTCGGGTTCTGTTGAAGTGTGTGTTAGAAAGTGTGGAAATTGAATCTTACTGTGATTCAGCTTTAAAATATTTTCTACAAGCCATGAATTTACGTCATGAACTGCACTATTTTGAATAGTGCCAATGTCGCACACAGCATCCTTAACTACCAACCTACTATCATCAGTAAACAGAAATGTTTTAGAATAACCTATAATACTTGAGGACATATCATTTATATGATTAAGGAACAAAATAGGTCCCAGCACTGATTCCTAGGGCAACCCCCATTTGACCGTGCCACACTCGGACCACATATTATAGCCATTCTCAACAGTGTGTATAATAACATCTTGATTTCTGCTGTCAACCAATTGTGCACTGCGCCCCGTATTCCATAATGGTTCAACTTCTGGAGCAATATTTTGTGATCAACACAATCAAAGACCTTAGTTAAATAATAATAAAAAAACGATGCCAAGCGTTCGAATCCTTTAGTTTAATTCACACAGTACGTCACAGAGAAAAGAGAATATAGCATTTTCAGTCGTTAAACCACTTCTAAAACCGAACTGTACATTTGATAGCAAATTATGTGAAATAAAATGATCGCTTATCGTTACACACACAACCTTTTCAATAAATTTAGCAAACACGTATGACATATAAATAGGTCTAAAATTGTCTAGATTACTCCTTTCTACCGTATCTTTTTGAGTCATCTGTCTTCTGAATGGTTTGACGCAGAACGCCACGAATTCCTCTTCTGTGCCAAGCCTTTGATCTCAAATTAGCACCCACAATCTACGTCCTCAGTTATTTGCCATATATACTCTTAACTCTGTCTTCCTGTACTGTTCTTATCTTCTACAGCTTCCTGATGTCTTAACTAATGCCCTGCCTCTATGTTCCTTCTCCACCTCAGTGTTTTCCGTATATTCTTTTCCTTACCGATTCTGAGAGTCTCCTCATTATTTATTTAATCAGTCCTCATAATATTCGACGTTCTTCTGTGGTATGTCGTACCAAATGCTTCGATTCCCTTCTTTCCCATTTTCCATGCTTGAGCAGCGAACACAGCTGTGCCCCATACGTCGATTCTCAGAAATTTCTACCTGAAATTAAGGCCTATGTTTGATACTATGAGACTTATCTTGACCAGAAATTCCGTCTTTTCAGTGCTTGTCTGATTTTTATGTCTTCCTTCCTCCGTCACTGAAGAGTTATATTGTTGCCTAGATAGCTTCGTCCAATTCGCGATCTCTAACCCTGATATTAAGTTCCTCGAAGCTCTCATTTGTGTTAATTCTCATTAATTTCGTCTTTTTTCGATGAACTGTCACTCTATATTCCGTACTTGTTAGACCGTTCATTCCATTCAACTAATCCTCCAATTCATTTTCGCTTTCACTAAGGACAGCAATGTCATTAGCTAATCGTATCAGTCATGTTCTTACACCTTGAATTTAGTTCCACGCTTTAATCATTCTTTTACTTCCGTCATTGTTTCTTCCCTGTATAGATTGAACAATAGGGGCCAAAGACTATATCCCTATCCTGTACCCTTTTTAATCCGGGTACTTCGTACTTGGTCTTTCACTCTTATTCTTCCCTCTTGGGTTAGGTACGAGTACATATTGTATGTTACTCGTCTTTCCCTATACGTTACCCACATTTTTCTTAGAATTTTGGACATATTTCACCATTTTACATGGTCAAATCCATTTTCCAGAGCGACAAATACAATGAACGTACCTTGATTTTTCTTCATTATAGCTTCTATTAACAACTGCAAAGTCAGAAGTGGCTCTCTGGTGGCTTTAAGCTGATAGTGCGATAATAGTCACACTTTTCGGTTCTTGCTACCTTCGGTATTGTGTGGATGATGCTTTTCTGGAAGTCTGATGGTATATCGCCAGTCTCATATACTCTACACACCAGCGTGAAGAATCGTTTTGTGGTACTTCCAGCAGTCATTTTAGATATTCTGATGGAATGTTATCTAGTCCTTATGCCATATTTGATTTTAATTTTTCCAAAGCTCTTCTAAATTCTGGTTCTTATACTGGATTCCCTATTTTCCCCTATTGACTGCTGTTTCGTCTTCTATCACGTCGTCAGACAAATCCTCTCCCTCGCAATGGCCTTCAGGATACTTTTGCCATCTATCCACTCTCTCCTCTATATTTAATAGTGGAACTCCCATTGCACTCTTAATGTTACCGGAATTGCTCTTAATTTCTTCGAACACTGTTTTAACTTTTCTGTGAGCTGAGTCAGTCCTTCCGACAAACGTTACTTTTTGGATGTCATCACATTTCTCATGTAGCCATTTAGCCTTAGCATCCCTGTACTTCGCACAACTATACCTCATTACTTGAATATTGTGTAACAGAATTTACGAAAGTAATTTGGAAGTACTCTGCATCTGAGAGACATATTTTATTAAACGACGTAAGCGATAACAGCAAACGATAACAGGACATATAACGAAACGACTTACTACACAACGACAAATATACATAAACGAACACCCATAAGTTTAAAGGTATTACAGCAATTTACGTGTATTTGCCGTAAAAACAAATTTAGGCGATACAGAAGCCAAGAACGGCTAAGTTCTGCAGGCAGTCATCAGACTGACAGCAAAAAGTGGAGTGTAGTGTGTGTGGGAGTGACCACTACAAAATTTCGTGCAAGATACAAATAGCACACTGAGATGTGAGACACATGCTCAATAAAGACGAGGCAACAATTACCAATCAAACACAAAGTTTGGCTTGCAATTTCCAGCAGATTTTATTTAACAAATGCATGACAACAGTAAACTGCTGTTACCTCAGAGTAATACACATAATTGCCCTAGAATTTGAAACATTACTAAACATGCAAAAGGTCTACGTGCGCCAAACACCACCCCAAACAATAAATAATTTTAAAACTCTCTTTACCTAAATCTTAAAAACCATACAAACAATAAATTGTTTAGTGAGAAAAACTTCCTCAGAAGGAGGACACCTTTTAAGATATAAAACCAGATATGGCTCACAGTTTCTGTTTCTCGATAAGATATTAAAAAGCCAGTACACTTAAAGGCATTTTTCAGGTACTACAAAATTTCTGTGATAAGTAACGGCACATCAGAGGTGTGCGGAAACTACAACTCAGACCGAGCTTGAATGAAAGCTGAAAGGAACTGTGAAGACGGAAAGACAGTCGCCTCAGCGTCACCAGGAACAAATAATAAAATACTCAACTTAAATTCGCCGAAGAACTGGAGTCTACTGATAAACACAGCGACGGCGCTGTCGATTACAATTCAAACTGGCCACCGCCAAAGCGTCGTCCCCCAGTTAAACGACCAGCTACAACGGATGACGAGCACCACTGGAACAACAACATAAAACCACACAGCAACTGGGCAGTATGCAGAGTAACACAATCCTTAAACCATTATAAAAATATCAAAACAGGAATACGGACACAAGGGACCCACAAGCCATTCATATTCAGAATTAACCACTTAAAATATCTGCACTATTTTGCCGTTAATAATTAGAGCAGACAGGCTTATTATTGCCAGATCAGGGGGTGATAATATACTCAAATATATCAAAGCTAGTCATAGTGCTAAATCACACACTCTTCACTCATAACATAGCCCTGGAGCCAATTAATTATATTATATATATTCCATGAACACACACTCAATAACTACAATGCGACAGGACTCTAGCACACAGTAAATATTTCATCATTAAGCCTCAGCTTGTTTACCTCTTAACACATTACCTAAATGCCAAGAGACAGCCATAAAATCGAACCTGTGGTTATTTCGGAGTGCACAGGCACGCACTTAAATACACATTCATTGCCCATATCTCAGGTTTGGCCGAGCTGTTCTAGGCGCTCCTGTCTGGACCGCGCGACCGCTACGGTCGCAGGTTCGAATCCTGCCTCGGGCATGGATGTGTGTGATGTCCTTAGGTTAGTTAGGTTTAATTAGTTCTAAGTTCTAGGTGACTGATGACTTCAGAAGTTAAGTCCCATCGTGCTCAGAGCCATTTATCTCAGGTGTGTGCAAAACAGGCAAACCTCATTCACACAGATAACCACTGTTCAATAAGTTGTGCATCAGTGGTCAATACGAAGCAAATCACACGGGCGTCCAAACATTGGGATAGCCATTAACTGCTAGCAGCACGAAATTCAATATACATACAGGGTGGTCCATTGATACTGACCGGGCCAAATATCTCACTAAATAAGCATCAAACGAAAAATCTACAAACTCGTCTAGGTAGAAGGGAGAATCCAGATGGTGCTATGATCGGACCACTAGATGGTGCTGCCATAGGTCAAATTGTTATCAACTGCGTTTTTTAAAATAGGAACCCCAATTTTTAGCACATATTCGCGTAATACGTAAAGAAATATGAAAGTTTTAGTTGGACCACATGTTTTGCTTTGTGATAGATGGCACTGTAATAGTCACAAACATATGGCTCACAATTTTAGACGAACAGATGGTAACAGTTAGGCTTTTTAAATTAAAATACAGAACGTAGGTACGTTTGAACATTTTATTTCGGTTGTTCCAACGTCATGCAAGTACCTTCGTGAACTTATCATTTCTGAAAACGCATCCTGTTACAGCGTGATTACCTGTAAATATCACATTAATGCAATAAATCCTCAAAATGATGTCCGTGAGTCTCAATGCATTTGGCAATACGTGTAACGACAAACCTCTCAACAGCGAGTAGTTTACCTTCCGTAATGTTGGAACATGCATTGACAATGCGCTGACGCATGTTGTCAGGCGTTGTCGGTGGATCACGATAGCAAATATCCTTCAACTTTCCCCACAGAAAGTAACCCGGGAATGTCAGATCCAATAAATCTGTGGGCCATGGTATGGTGCTTCGACGACCAATCCACCTGTCATGAAATATGCTATTCAATACCGCTTCAAACGCACACGAGCTATGTGCCTGACATCCATCACGTTGGAAGTATATCGCCATTCTGTCATGCAGTGAAACATCTTGTAGCAACATCGGTAGAACATTACGTAAGAAATCAACATCCATTGCACCATTTAGATTGCCATCGCTAAAATTAGGTGCCAATTATGCTTCCTTCCATAATGCCGCACCATACATTAACCCGCCAAGGTCGCTGATGTTCCACTTCTCACAGCCATCATGGATTTTCCGTTGCCCAATAGTGCATATTACGCCGGTTTACGTTACCGCTGTGGGCGAATTACGCTTCGTCGCTATATAGAACGCTTGCAAAAAGTCGGTCATCATCCCGTTATTTCTTTTGTGCCCAGTTGCAGAACTGTACACGACGTTCAAAGTCATCGCCATACAATTCCTTGTGCATAGAAATATCGTACGGGTGCAATCGATGTTGATGTAGCATTCTCAACACCGACGTTTTTGAGATTGCCGATTCTCGCGCAATTTGTCTGCTACTGATGTGCGGATTAGCCGCGACAGCAGCTAAAACACCTACTTGGGTATCATCATTTGTTGCAGGTTCTTGAGATTCATGCGCAGGTTCCTCGTTCTTGACGTTTCACATGTAGCTGAACACTTCATGTTTCCTTAAATAACGTAACAATCCGGCGTACGGTCCGGACACTACGATGATATCGTCCAGGATACCGAGCAGCATACATAGCACACGCCCGTTGTGTATTTTGATCACAATAGCCGTACATCAAGACAATATCGACCTTTTCCGCAATTGGTAAACGGTCGATTTTAACAGGGGCAATGTATCACGAAGCAAATACCGTCCGCCCTCGCGAACTGTTACGTGATACACCACAAAGCGAAAAATTGGTCCAACTAATTCATATTTCTTTACGAACTACACGAATTTGTAACAAAAATGACGGTTCCTATTAAAAAAAAACCGCAGTTGATATCAGTTTGAGCTATTGCAGTGGCTCTAGCGGGCCAACCATAGCGCCATCTGGTTTCCCCCTTCAAGCTAAATGAGTTTTGTTCTCTGTAGTTTTTTCGTTTGATGCTTATTTGGTGAGATATTTGGCCCGGTCACTGTCACCGGACCACCCTGTATGTACAACAGGACTTAAAAAAGCTGAATAATTCCGCCAGTTTGATTCTGCGGCGTATCTGGTTGCAGACTGATACATTCCAAAGCCACTGCCACATGCTGACATCTTGTACCAGCACAGAGGAGACCACGCCCTCTCACTAGACGCAATATGCATTCGCCAACCGCTCAGACGCAGCCCCACTGCCCACGTGACAAAGAGGCAGAGCATGCGCAATGAACGTGCCGCTGACAACCAGCCTGCACACCGAAGCGTCAACCAAACGACATAAAACCAGTCCTCTCCCCATAACGTCGTGCACTTAAATAGCCGGAAAGAGACGAAAGAGGAAAACAAGGGCCACGCGATACGGATTCGATCGCAGAGATCTTAAATGAATACAGAGAATCAACTGGCGCCAACGGAGCCCCGTATCACATACCTCCAGCAGAAAGTGGGTTAGCAGTTAACCTGTAAGTGCGAAAAATTTAACCCCACCCGGATATCTATCGTAAAAGACATAACCAAGCATCAGAGTAAATAGTCACAAAAAATTCTCAGTCCTAAAGCAAAAGAACGAGTATAATTTCTCTTAACACTATGGGACTTAGCATCTGAGGTTATCAGTCCCCTAGAACTTAGAACTACTTAAACCTAACTAACCTAAGACATCACACATATCCATGCTCGAGGCAGGATTCGAACCTGCGACCGTAACGAACTAGTATATCTAAAATACAATTGCATCTACATCTACATCCATACTCCGCAAGCCAGCTGACGTTGTGTGGCGGAGGGTACTTTGAGTACCTCTATCGGTTCTCCCTTCTGTTCCAGTCTCGTATTGTTCTTGGAAAGAAAGATTGTCGGTATGCCTCTGTGTGGGCTCTAATCTCTCTGATTTTATCATTATGGTCTCTTCGCGAGATATACGTAGGAGACAGCAACATACTGCTTGACTCCTCGGTGAAGGTATGTTTTCGAAACTTCAACGAACGTCCATACCGAGGTACTGAGCGTCTCTCTTGCAGAGTCTTCCACTGGAGTTTATCTATCATCTCGGTAACGCTTTCGCGATTAGTAAATGATCCGTTAACGAAGCGCGCTGCTCTCCGTTGGATCTTCTCTATCTCTTCTATCAACACTATCTGGTACGGATCCCACACCGGTGAGCAGTATTGAAGCAGTGGGCGAACAAGTGTACTGTAACCTACTTCCTTTGTTTTCGGACTGCATTTCCTTAGGATTCTTCCAATGAATCTCAGTCTTTCATTTGCTTTCCCGACGATTAATTTGATATGGTCATTCCATTTTAAGTCACTCCTAATGCAGAGGCAATACAAACTATGAATGGCGAGATTCATATACAGATCTACCGAAAGTAAGTTTAAAAATTAGTGACAAAAGTTACAAACACATGACAATTCCTGGTGTTTAGTGTCTCTCAGTAACAGAGAGACGCCGAGGAATACAGAGGCAACGAGTTTTATCTCTCACAAGCGTTGTATGCTGTACGTTTATCTCCAACTACACAATGAGAACTATCTGTGCAGTTTAGGACTTTCTTTCGTCAGCACCACTTCTGCTATCGTACTCGCGTTCTTTCTAGCCTCTGGGCAGATTTAGCAGTATTGCAGTGCGGTAAGTCAACCTGATAAAGGCTCCCTGTAAAAGTAGACGATATGTCGTTGATTTCGCCACAATTCTACCCGCTTCAGTCCCAAAAAATTCTGACTGAAACCGACTCCGACTGTGAACCCTTATCTGTATGTATTTGTAAACCGGTTTCCGCTGCTGTTGTCTGCCGACTGAACTAGACACCTTGCACGCGACGGACGATGTAACATCCAGCTGCATTTGAGGAAGGAAAAGTGGTGCATCTCCTTTTGTCCCTCTCATCAGTTTTCCAACGAATACTGATATAAATGTTCATTCTTCGCCGTGATATAGAGAGGCAAATGCATAAATCTTTTGCAAGTTATGCTTCTTTTTCCTTTCACTTGTGATTAAGTCGTGTCATTTAGCGTCCTAACTTCACTGTCTTCCTGTCTCTCTGCCTCCTTCGTACCTCGTGTCTCACCCTGATCACTGCCACCGTCCATAACCTGCCTATAATTAATTCATCTATATTACTTTTCTTTTCACGTTCTGGTTTATCGATTTCTGTCAAAATTATTCCTAAGCGTGCGATTTTATACTAAATCTAAGCTATTTTGTAACGTATGTGTGATAACGATTGTATTGTGTTAGATGTAACAATCAAGTGACCCTAATTTTGCTACGATAAAGAATTAAATACACAATTGTATTTCCGTTATATTTGCAGTATGATTGAAATTTTTAAGTGACAACATATTCACTACTGACAAAAATTTATTATAATTGCCACTTTCAGTCCAGCCTTCTAACTGTGAGTAGTGGAAAGAAAATTTATGTTGATTTTCAAAAATGTAAGTGAGGACGTTATGCATTTATTTTTGTACTGAGAAGGAGATGTTCTATAGTCTGTTGCATTGACTTGTCCGCAGCTGGTTCTTTAATAATAGACTATGGTTCAAAGATTCCACAGTAACTGCATCTACACGCATGCTCATAAATTAAGGATCATTGCAGAATGTGGTGCAACACAACGTGGCACTACACAAAACTGGCGCTAATAGCATAGGCACATAGGGAACACACACGACGTAGATCTGTATGTCCACGGTGGTGATAAGTTAAGAAAACACAAAACACCCGTTTCCTGCGCATGCACCCCGACATCACTATGGGATATGGTCACCATGCACACGTACACAGGCCACACAGTGGGTTGGCATACTCTGGATCAGGTGGTCGAGCAGCTTCTGGTATATAGCTTCCCGTTCTTGTTCCAGTGCTTGTCGGAGCTGCTGAAGTGTCCTAGGAGTTCGAAGACCTGCAGCGATATGTCGACCGAGAGCATCCCATACATGATCGATGGGGTTTAGGTCTGGAGAACAGGCCGGCCACTCCATTCGCCTGATATCTTCTGTTTCAAGGTACTCCTCCACGATGACAGCTCTGCGGGACCGTGCGTTATCATCCATCAGGAAGAAGGTGGGACCCACTGGACCCACTGCATTCCTGAAATGGCTGACATTCTGGTGCAAAATGAAGCCCCTATACGCCTGACCTGTTAGAGATCCTCTGTCAAAGACATGCAGGGGTGTACATGCACCAATCATAATTCCACCCCACACTATCAATCCACGATCTCCATACAGGTCCCTTTCAATGACATTAAAGGGTTGGTATCTGGTTCCTGGTTCACGCCAGATGAAAACTCGGCGAGAATTAATGTTCAGACTATACCTGGACTCTTCCGTGAACATAACCTCATAACTTGGGACCACTGTTTAACGACTATGTACTGTGTTCTTGACACCAGGCTTTACGGGCTCTCCTGTGACCAGGGGTAAGTGGAATGCACCTCGCAGGTCTCCAGGCCAACAAACTATGTCCGTTCAGTCGTCTGTAGACTCTGTGTCTGGGGACAACTGTTCCAGTGGCTGCGGTAAGGTCCCGAGAAAGGCTACCTCCAGTACTCCGTGGTCGCCTGCGGGCACTGATGGTGAGATATCGGTCTTCTTGTAGTGTTGTACACTGTGGACGTCCCGTACTGTAGCGCCTGGACACGTTTCCTGTCTGCTGGAATCGTTGACATTATCTTGAGATCACATTTTGTGGCACACGGAGGGCCCATGCTACGACCTGCTGCGTTAACCAGCCTCCAGTCGCCCTAGTATTCTACCCCTCACAACGTCATCAATATGTGTTCTTTGAGCCATTTTCAAAACAGAGTCACCATCAGCACGTCTGAAAATTTCTGCACACTTAGTCGCTGCACCGTACTCTGACTTCCACCAACACACCTCTGCATATGTGGACTGCTGCCAGCGCCGCCGTGAGACGACCGCAGGTCAAATGCACCACACGGCCATACCCCAGGGTGATTTACACCCGCAAACCGCCCACCAGAGCGTTGTTTCACCAGGTATCAGCATTATCCTTAATTTATGAGCATGAGTGTATATTATCATTTCTGTAAGCCGAATTTGTGTAACCTTCGCTACGTTTTACCAAAATAATCAAAATTCGTTACATACTAGTGCATATCGGTAAGTTATCGTTGTCATCAGTGTGTAGCTGCGCCTAGATTTTAAACCGTGTAGAACATTCAGATCACCAGCAGTGTAGAACCTGATAGCTTATAGGGTAAACAGAATGTACTGGGTTATCGAAAGCAGTGCACTTATTCGATAATTCTGATGTCCGGTGGCGATTGATTTGCTTGGTAGAGTGTAACTCAACACGTCTTCATATCCGTTAACGTGGACTTGTGGCACCATAGTATGTGAATACCAGGCATGGTGTTGATCAACAGCTAAATATTCATGGTAGTTATATAAGGCAAGCATTCTAAATCTTCATGCTAGTTATATAAGGCAAGCATCTTTGATGCGTTTTTCATCATTTCCTTTACAATTTTAAGTTTAGAGTTTAGCTGTTAGCTCAACAACCAGTATTATACCAAGGTTGTAACGCCGTAAATGCATATCCTCCTACTTCCATCTATTGTACTATATTTTTATTTATTTATTATTATTTTTTTTTTTTTGTGCCGGCCGCGGTGGTCTCGCGGTTCTAGGCGCGCAGTCCGGAACCGTGCGGCTGCTACGGTCGCAGGTTCGAATCCTGCCTCGGGCATGGCTGTGTGTGATGTCCTTAGGTTAGTTAGGTTTAAGTAGTTCTAAGTTCTGGGGTACTGATGACCACAGCAGTTGAGTCCCATAGTGCTCAGAGCCATTTGAACCATTTGAACCTAATTTTGTTACCTGAAGAAATGACGTTTCTGTGTCTTTGTATATTGTAATTGTTTTACTATTTGTATATACATGCATTTATGTCGATGTATAATTGGTTTGTTTTGTAAATACTATTTGTATTTTTGCGCTGAGTCTTGCCTAGGGAAAACTATGCTATCGAACGAATACATCGATAGGTCGTGTGGAGAACCAAAGTGTTTTGGATCTTTGGTAGTGTGAGCTCTGCCGCGTGGAGCGCGGGCAGAGCAGAGGCAGTCTGGCTAGAGGAATGCAGTTGAGCAGGTGTGTTTTGTGACGCTCCCGCGAGTTGCCGCGCTTTCGGGGTTTGGCAACATGTAATTGCGCTCGACTTGCTGTGATAGTTTCTGTCACGGTGTCGCGGACGGGAAGCATTAACTGGCGCTTATCAAGAGCCCGTTTCGCCTGGTGGCCGTGTCGAGAAGAAGGCGCGCCAACATCCAGCTTCTGCAACAGCGACGGCAGACAATGAGTGATTGTCGCCACCTCCTCGATCGACGGCTTCAAACCTTCAATCAACCAACAACGAAGACTGGAACCACGTAAAGTTTTAGAACTGTATGGCAGACATCTTTTCTAACTGTTAAATTTTTCTCACTGAATTACAGCAACTTCGCATGAACCTTTGTTGCTCATTGTCCCAATTGCATTACCAAGCAGGGTGTCGTTGAAATTCAGACACCAGCATTAAAGTAATATCATTCCATTTCACTGCTTTAATTTCAAAGTTCAGTTAAGGTATTCGTAGCTGGCTATTTAGATTACACCAGCACAAATTAAGAGTGCGAGTTTTGTTATCATATTTTAGCTTACCTGTGTCTGCAGCTCAGCTTGGTACGTACTAAATGTTACTATTGTTAATTCTCCAGAATCATTTAATTCAAGTTCAAAGTTAAATCTCTTATTTCTAAATTGCGTAGATTCAAGTAGATTTTGAAATTATTGTTGTGGTAGCCCAAGACTAACCTTATTTTATTGAATTTCGTAGTGCCTCAGAAACAAATCTCACTATCAAATTCAGTTACTAAACTAACTTTCAATTTTCCGCTTTTACCAATACTTTCGCTAAATTATATCAGAGTGTAGCGAAATTTATTACTTCAGACAAACTTTCAGTTTTCACACAATACGTGTCAACCTTCAGTTGACACGCTTTTAGTGCTAATTATATGTGCAATAACCTTTCTTTTTCAGTTATTATAGTAGTTGTCCATAGGACTGGCGACCGTAATCTTCCCCAAATCTCAAATATCTAATTAACGCCAATTAATTGTTAACGTGACGACCGCACGTTTACTTTCTTTATTAATTTTACCTTTTTCTCAAAATTAATTTCCACCAATTTCATTTGCATTTTTCCTTTCATTTAGATGTAACCCTTTCCTCCCTCTTTACCGACAGATTAAGTTCGGTGACGATTGCTTTTCCCAAATTTCCATTAGGTACACGTGGTTTAGTTTTTCACTGTCATTAAGGTCGATAAGTGATGGGGAAGTTACACGTGGCGACCTGGTGACAGGACAATCTTCAAATCTAAGGTTGTTCAGGACACGAATTTTGCATTGTGCAAATCTCGTAACGAAGTACTGGTTACGAACAGGCCGTTACGTCAGCGAGAATAAGTAGTGGGAGTAATTCTAATTTTATTTGAGATTTGGCATCTATATTGAAATTATTAAAATTAGTGAAAGCAACAATTACCAATATTTGGTAGACTTGGATACGGAACAATCGGTCGAACACTGGGAAAACCGCACCGCGGTACCCATTGTTCAGGGGCAGGAGGCTAGCATGAAAGACGCCACTGCCGAAACACAACAAAGAGCAGAAATGGAATTCCAAACTTTAGAAAACGTTTCGGAATCGGAAGTGAAAATCAAATCTGAACCCCTTGATGACGAATACGGGGGGGACAATTAGAGGAAGTCACTGCGGAAGTAAAACTGGTAGTTTCCGGGAATTTAACTGATTTATTGAATGGTTTGATTAACGAAATCAAGAGTCAATCGGCAGAAATTAAAGCTCAGGCTGCCAAGCAAGAAGCGCAGTCTGCCAAGCAAGAAGCTCAGTCTGAAAAAATTGAACGGACGCTAGACAATCAGAACAAAGCTATTACTGTTGTTAACAACAATGTTGGAGTTGTTAACACAAAAGTTGATAAAATCAAAGAAGATATTGTTATGATTAATACCGAAATCGGTAATCTTAAACAGGAAATGATAGGCATTCAGGGCGGAAATTGCGAGCATAAATACTCGTTTTTATTCCGAAATTAGCAGAATCGAGAAAAGTGTAGGAGAAGCAGTTGCTCCGATCATCGAGAATAAGGTGACGGAACAAATTCAATTAGTGAAAAAAGAGGATCAAAAGAAGGTGGAAACTTTAAAGGCTTTAGTATCCGAAGTAGATACCAAAGTGAGGAAGCAGGCTAATACCTGCGAAGAGAAAAAAAGGGAAGTGAGAACGCTTGCGACAACCACTTGCGAAGTAATTACGAGAGTTTCGGAATTAGAAAAGAAACTTGACGAAAAACAGAGTTGTGTGTCAATCTGCGCACATAGTTCGGAAATTTTGACGAAAGAGGAGCGGTTCGACCCCTTGAAAAAATGCGGTATACACGCGACGGATTTCATTAAAAATTGTGAAAGAGTTTTACCCAGATCGTGGACTAATGAGAGAAAAATTAATGCGGTTATTGACGTGTTGGCTGGTGATGCCAAGCGTTGGGGCTTAAAACTCAACATTACGAACCTGACTTTTGACGAGTTTAAAAATTTGTTTCTGGCGTAATACTGGTCAGAGCAAAAACAACAAAGTATCTGGCGCGAATTTGTCGTATCGAGGCCTTTCGATGCGAAATCGCGCGGCTCGATGAAGAAGTTTTGTGAGGGCTGGTTCCGCAAGTTATAATATTTGCGTGATCGCCGCACGGAATCCGAAATAGTCTGGGAACTCTACAAGGAGCTTCCAGGTGATACAAAACGCTACGTAGGAAGCAATTACAAGATAATGAATGATTTCCTGGAAAGAGTTGCGGACGAGGGCAACTGGCGCAATAATCGCGACAGTGGTAGAGGCCGTGGTAACAACAACGGGTACCACAGCAACCACGATGATAACCAAGGGAATAATGCATACCGCAACCATGGCAGCAATAATAATGATGGTTCAGACCGTAGTGACAATCGCTACAATGCAAATAATAACAGGAATGACGGAAACCAGTATCATACTAACGTGATACGGGCTTCACATAATTGTAATAACGCCAGATGGTGTGATAAGCCGTATCAGCAGCATCCGGGGAGAAGATCTGCTGGGATGAGACAGGTAAACCATTAGCCGCGTCGGTGAGGGGCCGACCGGGCGTGAAGAAATTTTGGCGGCCGATTAAAAGGAAAAAACCCAGATGTCGTCATTATTGACGGTCGTGTGAAACCCAGCTCTCGCTATTCGTCCACGAGACTCAGAGGGCCTTAGACACGGGTTCACAGGTAGATGCCGTGTTTCTTGACTTCCGCAAGGCGTTTGACACAGTTCCCCACAGTCGTTTAATGAACAAAGTAAGAGCATACGGACTATCAGATCAATTGTGTGATTGGATTGAGGAGTTCCTAGATAACAGAACGCAGCATGTCATTCTCAATTGAGAGAAGTCTTCCGAAGTAAGAGTGATTTCAGGTGTGCCGCAGGGGAGTGTCATAGGACCGTTGCTATTCACAATATACATAAATGACCTGGTGGATGACATCGGAAGTTCACTGAGGCTTTTTGCAGATGATGCTGTGGTGTATCGAGAGGTTGCAACAATGGAAAATTGTACTGAAATGCAGGAGGATCTGCAGCGAATTGACGCATGGTGCACGGAATGGCAATTGAATCTCAATGTAGACAAGTGTAATGTGATGCGAATACATAGAAAGATAGGTCCCTTATCATTTAGCTACAAAATAGCAGGTCAGCAACTGGAAGCAGTTAATTCCATAAATTAACTGGGAGTACTCATTAGGAGTGATTTAAAATGGAATGATCATATAAAGTTGATCGTCGGTAAAGCAGATGCCAGACTGAGATTCATTGGAAGAATCTTAAGGAAATGCAATCCGACAACAAAGGAAGTAGGTTACAGTACGCTTGTTCGCCCAGTGCTTGAATACTGCTCAGCAGTGTGGGATCCGCACCAGGTAGGGTTGATAGAAGAGATAGAGAAGATCCAACGGAGAGCAGCGCGCTTCGTTACAGGATCATTTAGTAATTGCGAAAGCGTTACGGAGATGATAGATAAACTCCAGTGGAAGACTCTGCAGGAGAGACGCTCAGTAGCTCGGTACGGGCTTTTGTTAAAGTTTCGAGAACATACCTTCACCGGAGAGTCAAGCAGTATATTGCTCCCTCCTACGTATATCTCGCGAAGAGACCATGAGGATAAAATCAGAGAGATTAGAGCCCACACAGAAGCATACCGACAGTCCTTCTTTCCACGTACAATACGAGACTGGAATAGAAGGGAGAACCGATAGAGGTACTCAGGGTACCCTCCGCCACACACCGTCAGGTGGCTTGCGGAGTATGGATGTAGATGTAGATTATGAAAATTCCGTATGGAATAATCAACGGCGGGGGAGTGTGCCAGTGTTAGGAGAAAGGAGTGCGCCCAGAAGTAGTATATCAGCTGTAGACACGGAAGCAGAAAATACATTCACTGTCAGTGAAAACAATTTAAGCAGTGTTCCGGAAGTCGATTATAAAGTGGCAGCTGTAACACCCACAGCTGAACTGGAGCTTGAGTTTAAGAATAATTCGCAATTATTGAGAGAATATCAGATGTCCGATAACACGTCTGTCATCGAGCGAGGGGATGCAGAGAGGGATGAGGTCTGGTTGAAGCAGTTCGGTCGCTTATACGCCGAACTAAGAGATTATAGGGGCCTGTCCGGGAGAAGTGTTTATGGGTAGCGCGGGCAGGATTTGCCGCGTCTCGTCCCACAGGAAGATAGTGTTTGTGAAGTGATAGAAAGTTCTGGCACAAACCGGCAGAATTTACCAAAAATAGTTGATGTTAATGGGGAACACGGGCAAGATTCGTCGTGTTTCGTCCCGCAGGAGTTGGATGTTGAAATAGTAACGGAAAGTTCTGGCCCTGACCGGCAGACTTTACCGAAAGTTATAGTGTTAGAAGTGGCCGACCCATCCGAAGCAAAACTCCAGTTTAATCATTGCGAAAGTATTGAGGAGAAAGATTACGAGAATTTTAGTGATAGCCAGACGATTGGTAGAAAAGCACGTGGATTACAGCGTGTATGAGGTTAGAGCTGACGTTATACGGTCAGACGGTAGCAGTGCGGGCTGCGCAGATCCAGAGGTAGAAATTGCGGATACTCCTGGGCACATTCCTCCAGGTAGATTGGCAGATGAGGTCAATCTGACCAAAGAGGAGTCAACGAAGGTGACAATTAGTGAATTGATACCAAAGTGAGGAAGCAGGCTAATACCTGCGAAGAGAAAAAAAGGGAAGTGGAAACGCTTGCGACAACCACTTGCGATGTAATGAGAGTTTTGATCCCTAAGTCTGCCCGATATATATTGCAAACGTTTCGTAGTCTTTTGGTTTCTAATACTGCGTGGACACCCATTGTCACGTTTGCTGCTGCCGGCGCAGCGGAAAATTATAGTTACGTTACGATTTAACACATGAGTACCATTTTAAATCTCTGGTACCCACTCATTCCAGTTAGTTACAAAATATATTTCCTGAGAGATGACGGAACGCCATACCGGCACCTTCCTGCCGAAATTAAGTCCTGCCCTGCTGTTAACCAGAAGCCACATTCCCAGAATTGAAGAACTGAAATGTAATCTAGAACAATCTCTTGAACGTGCACTAAATTATGTGAAGTACTCGAAATCGAAGTAGCCTATTTAAAGTCTAACAATGCTTAAAATAAAGCGCTTTGTTAGCAAATTCCTGAAGAAAGATCCTGTTTCAGGAAGGTAAATCTGCCTGAGCTACTAAATTTACTTATGAATATATCCAATGTGAAATTACTGAATGTGAACACAGAAATGTTGCACAACAAACTCCTCCACTACGACCGTATTGGCAACAACAAAGGGTCGGCCGGTGTGGCGTAGCGGTTCTAGGCGCTTCAGTCTAGAACCGCGCTACCGCTACGGTCCAGGTTCGAATCCTGCCTCTGGCATGGATGTGTGTGATGTCCTTAGGTTAGTTAGGTTTAAATAGTTCTACGTCCTAGGGCACTGACGACCTCAGATGTTAAGTAAGTCCCATAGTGCTCAGAGCCATTTGAACCATTTTTTTAAAGAACCACAAAAAGCGGGAAATAAATTGCTGAGAGAGCTGTAGTTAAATGTCCTATACAACTTCTAACACAAAAACAGCCTGCTTCAGACAGTTAACTACTGTTTATTTGTAGTGCGTTGTGTTTCACACTTGTGAGAAAAAAAAGCAATTCAGTTCAAGGAAGTGGAGAATAATTTGAAGGCGATACAGGGTAGTCAGAAATAGTTTGAAAAGCTTGTAAAGGTGTTGCAAGGTGGATTGCACTGATAAATAGTTCTCGAGAAAAAAAATCGATTCGTTGTGCAGTTTATAACTTAATTACCATTAAAGTTAGGCATCAGGCACTTGTACGTGCTTATTCAAATGCCCCTCCAGATTCAATCAGAATCAATTATTCTCACAGCGTAGATGAGAGCGCACGAGACTGCTCAGTCTTTGGTTCGGGTTCGATCCTTACTACCGTCCCATGCCCAATTTTAGTGCCGCTCATTTGTTCAGTTGTAGAAAATGAAACGAAGCATGCATTTGGCGACACCGTCTCTCTCAGGCCGCTTGAATTTACCTGCCCAACGGCCTGAGTGGCTAACTTGAGTGCTAATTAACTCGAACACAGCGCATCATATCGAATTCTTTTCCTTTACAATTGTTTCTCTGTACAACCCACACTACAATACTTTTTCTGACCATCTTGTATATGCACGTGAAGATTTTTTACCTCCATAATCCACTTGAAACGAGCTGCCGAAGAGTAAACACATGGCATTGAGGGCGACGACGGTGTTTATCATGCGAATGCATAGGTCCGACAATTGACCAGAAAATTTTTGTTGCAGCACATTCAAACACTAAATCGGAAGAAAAATGTTTATAGCCTTTACTTTCCCTTCTTTTCATCTACTAATCCTCCATATAATTGTTAGAAGAACCCCTAGAGTAAAAATAAACTTCGTATGTCGAATTACGGGATTTAACCTGCTACCTTCAGTTGCTGTGCTTCTGGCCTTCAGCTAATAGGCTATGAACATACCTCGAGACACTTTATCGAAGAAACGTCCTTGCAAATTCCGTGACACATACAGGTCAAGGAGCATCGTTGCACCGTCTGGGACATCAGTTGTCTGGCAAAAGAAACTATTTGTGCTGTTGGCTCTTTCATCGCATCTGCTTCTCACGTGACCTTGGTAATAACCCTACATTTTAGTCAATAAGGCTGGGTGCCACGAAGGTTGGTTCTCGATGCACACACAATACACAGGATAATAATTCCGGTAGAATAGACCCAGATAAGCTTTGTGGAAAACTGCAAAATTTCTGTGTCTTTCATGCACAGATCTGAAACCATTGTAGTAATAAAATTCTTAGATGATGCGTCATGCCCATATACAGCAATTATTTTTGCAGGATGCAGTTACCAGTTTCAAGTGTTACCATTCGTTCTGAATGAGAGTACAGGAATTTTTATGACTGCCCATGAACGAATGTTACAGCTTGATGCGCTCGTAAGTGTAAAAGTCTATGTACGTAGTCTCTTAATTAGAATGCGCACTTCACAGAACAACTTGAACTGGTAGAGAAGGCATTGCACGCATTGCTGGTGTTATCTGCAGTCTAAAGAAATTGAAAACTGGATGAAATGAGAGCATATTTTTTGGGTCACTTTACTGCGCTAATGTGAATCCTGCCTGACAACGATACGGTTGGTCTCCACGCAGCAATAAGAAGCAATTGAAGTCTCCTATGGTTGTACCGCTTTCATAGGTATTTTATTCCTAATTACATTTTAAATGATCAGTCACTGAATCTGCCGCTGAAGACACACACTCACTGGGTGCGGGATAGCGAGCATTAGCAACCTTTTAATGCCATCAACCGTCAGTTACATAAAGCGAAGATGCTTGGTCTATCTGACTGGGGAAAGAACTTTTCCGGAAACCAAATGTATTTACATAAATACAAATGATTGGCATGAGAGTATACTTTTTTGCAGTTGGCTAAGCACGTTGGGAAACAGACCATTAAAGCACTTGGTGTTTCAAATTCGTTTTATGACAGCTTGTGAGTGATTTTTTTTTGGCCGCTGAGCTACACTTATCAGCTACTGCGTGGGCCTTGAAAATGATTAATCACTAAATCAGCAACATGTATGACATGTGCCAAAATGTATGAACACGGCTCCTTTTACCGACCTCCCGACTTAGCAGCATTAGTGGCAGAACAGATGAGAGAAAATTTGGAACACATTTTACGTAAATTTTCTCAGCATGTTATAGTCTTAGGTGGAGATTTCAATTTAGCAGATATAGACTGAGACACTCAGATGTTTAGGACAGGTGGTAGGGACAGAGCATCGAGTGACATTATATTGAGTGCACTATCCGAAAATTACCTCGAGCAATTAAACAGAGAACCGAGTCGTGGAGATAACATCTTGGATCTGATAACAAACAGACCCGACCTTTTCGACTCTGTAAGTGCAGAACAGTGAATCAGTGATCATACGGCCGTTACAGCATCCCTGAATATGGAAGGTAATAGGAACATAAAAAAAGGGAGGGAGGTTTATCTGTTTGGCAAGAGTAATAGAAGGCAGATTTCAGACTACCTAACAGATCAAAACGAAAATTTCTGTTCCGACACTGACAATGTTGAGTGTTTATGGAAAAATTTTAAGCCAATTGTAAAATGCGTTTTAGACAGGTACGTGTCGAGTAAAACTGTGAGGGACGGGAAAACCCACCGTGGTTCAACAACAAAGTTAGGAAACTATTGCGATAGCAAAGAGAGTTTCACTCCAACCTTAAACACAACCAAAACCTCTCAGACAAACAGAACTTAAACGATGTCAAAGTTAGAATAAGGATTACTATACGTGAAACGTTCAGTGAATTCGAAAGTAAAATTGTATGTACCGACTTGACAGAAAGTCCTAGGAAGTTCTGGCCTTACGTTCAATCAGTAAGTAGCTCGAAACAGCAGATCCAGAGACTCCGGGGTGATGAAGGCATTGAAACAGAGGGTGACACGCGTAAAGTTGAAATACTAAACACCTTTTTCCAAAGCTGTTTCACAGAGGAAGACCGCACTGCAGTTCCTTCTCTAAATCCTCGAACAAAACGAAAAAATGGCTGACATCGAAATAAGAGTCCAAGGAATAGAAAAGCATATGGAATCACTCAACAGAGGAAAGTCCACTGGACCTGACAGGATACCAATTCGTTTCTACACAGAGTACGCAAAAGAACTTGCCCCCCCCCCCCCCCCCATTCTAACAACCGTGTACCGCAAGTCTCTAGAGGAAAGGAAGGGTCCAAATGATTGGAAAAGAGAACACGTAGGCCCAGTCTTCAAGAAGGGTCGTAGAGCAGATGCGCAAAACTATAGACCTATATCTCTACGTCGATATGTTGCAGAATTTTAGAACATGTTTTTTGCTAGAGTATCATGTCGTTTTTGGAAACCCAGATTCTACTCTGTAGGAATCAACATGGATTCCGGAAACAGCAATCGTATGAGACCCAACTCGCTTTATTTGTTCATGAGACCCAGAAAATATGAGATACAGGCTCCCAGGTAGATGCTATTTTCCTTGACTTCCGGAAGACTTTCGATACAGTTCCGCACTGTCGCCTGATAAGGAGCCTGATAAGAGCCTTCGGAATATCAGACGAGCTGTGTGGCTGGATTGAAGAGTTTTTAGCAAACAGAACTCAGCATGTTGTTATCAATGGAGAGACGTCTACAGACGTTAAAGTAACCTCTGGCGTGCCACAAGTGAGTGTTACGGGACCATTGCTTTTCACAATATATATGAATGACCTAGTAGATAGTGTCGGAAGTCCCATGCGGCTTTTCGCGGATGATGCTGTAGTATACAGAGAAGTTGCAGCATTAGAAAATTGTAGCGAAATGCAGGAAGATCTGCAGCGGATAGGCACTTGGTGCAAGGAGTGGAACTGACCTTTAACATAGACAAATGTAATGTATTGCGAATACATAGAAAGAAGAATCCTTTATAGTATGGTTATATGATAGCGGAACAAACACTGGTAGCACTTACTTCTGTAAAATATTTGGGAGTATGCGTGCGGAACGATTTTAAGTGGAATGATCATATAAATTAATTGTTGGTAAGGCGGATACCAGGTTGTGATTCATTGGGAGAGTCCTTCGAAAATGTAGTCCATCAACAAAGGAGGTGGCTTATAAAACACTCGTTCGACCAATACTTGAGTATTGCTCATCAGTGTGGGATCCGTACCAGAACGGGTTGGCGGAGGAGATAGAGAAGATCCGAAGAAGAGCGGAGCGTTTCGTGACAGGGTTATTTGGTAAGCGTGATAGCGTTACGGAGATGTTTAGCAAACTCATGTGGCAGACTCTGCAAGAGAGGCGCTCTGCATCGCGGTGTATCTTGCTGTCCAGGTTTCGAGAGGGTGCGTTTCTGGATGAGGTATCGAATATATTGCGTCCCCCTACTTATACCTCCCGAGGAGATCACGAATGTAAAATTAGAGAGATTCGAGCCTGCTCGGAGGCTTCCAGACAGTCGTTCTTCCCATACGCGACTGGAACAGCAAAGGGAGGTAATGACAGTGGTACGTAAAGTGCCCTCTGCCACACACCGTTGGGTGGCTTGCGGAGTATAAATGTAGATGAAGATGTAGGTGTAGCTCTAAAAGATGGGGTGTAACGTAAGTACGCCTCTGAAATTGCCTCTATTATCGGGAGGAGCGATTACACGACTAGTACCTTCAGTACTCACTTTTGTCTAAACGATGCTGTGTTGTTATATCACAGTTGTGATGTCTTAATGTATACGTGTACTGGCACAGCAGGAAGAAGCACTAATTTGGCACATACATTACGTTAGAATGCACACGTGTGTCATTACACTGATGAGCCAAAACATTATTAGCATCTATTTAAAAGCGTCTTGGTCCACTTCTAGAACGCAATTCAGCAGTGCTTTGCTTACCATGGATTCGACAAGTACTTGCCAGTACGTAATAGGTTTCCAGAGGTTTGTGGCACCAGATGTCTACGCACAACTCACACCCTTTCCGAAATGTACGGCCAGCTGGTTTGTGGGTGCAGAATTAGCACCTGATAACATCCGAGTTGGGTTTCATCGGATTCAGATAAGCCTAATTTGATGTCCAAGACATCAATGTGAGTTCGTTACCAGATTCGTGAAACCACTACAGCGAAATTATGCCTCAATGATATGGACAGATACCCTGCTGGAAGAAGCCATAGCTGTTGAGAAAGACATTAAGCATGAGGGGTTACAGGTGGTCTCTAATAATGTTGACAGAGTCCTTCGATTACTACCGCAGGTCCCATGAAAGCCCAGGTGAACGAACGTTCTCCTGGATGACGGTGTACCTGGACACGGCGATCGACCTGGTTTAGCAATAAACGGATTTTCTCTGACCAGGCGATACAATTCCGTCTTTCAACCTCGACGATCCCGTGACCAGAATAATCTTAACTGGCGATGCAGTTGGGTCAGATGCGAACACGTTGGGGTCTTCTGCTGCGGAACACAATGTTCAATACTGTGCGTGG
The DNA here is from genome assembly GCF_023897955.1 of Schistocerca gregaria. Taxonomy (NCBI): domain Eukaryota; kingdom Metazoa; phylum Arthropoda; class Insecta; order Orthoptera; family Acrididae; genus Schistocerca; species Schistocerca gregaria. The sequence continues at coordinate 101,791,081 of NC_064921.1, read as the reverse complement.
AACGGTGTGTTCCAAAACACTTGTGCCTGTGCCGGCACTGTACTTTGTCGTCAGATCTGTCACAGCTTGACGCCTGTCCTGCTTTAGAGAGCAAGAAACACACCGATTTCTGTGATAAAGTATAGACGGCCAACTCTGCCTCCTATTCGTAGTTTTAGCTTCCTTTAACCACTTTTCATAGATGCCCATGATAGTACCACGTTAACAGCCTAACAGCTTCTCCGTTTTCGAACGAGGTGGCGCAGTGGTTAGCACACTGGACTCGCAGTCGGGAGGACGACCGTTCAAACCCACGTCCGGCCATCCTGAATTAGGTTTTGCGTGATTTCCATCAGAGGCTTCAGAAAAATGGCGAGATGGTTTCTTTGAAACGGCAAGGGGAATTTCTTTCCCCATCCTTCCATAATCCGATGGATCCGATAACCTCCATGTTTTGTCTGCTCCCCCCAAATGAACCAATCAACCAACCAACCGACGCCATTTCGGAGAATCTCGCTTCTACGCACCGGGCCAAAACAATCTAGCTTTTCTCAGAGTCGGTTCAGACGGTGAATTCCGTATTTGCTCCACTTATCGTCCCTATAACAGAAGTGATTTCAGGTGTTCCCCAAGAAGGTAGTGTTATAGGCCCTCTGCTGTTCCTGATCTATATAAACGATTTGGGAGACAATCTGACCAGCCGTCTTAGGTTGTTTGCAGATGACGCTGTCGTTTATCGACTAACAATGTCATCAGAAGATCAAAACAAACTGCAAAACGATTTAGAAAAAAATGTGTGAATGGTCCGAAAAGTGGCAGTTGATCCTAAGTAACGAAAAGTATGAGGTCATCCACATGAGTGCTAAAAGGAACTCTTTAAACTTAGGTTACACGATAAATCAGTCTAATCTAAAAACCGTAAATTCAACTAAATACCTAGGTATTAGAATTACGAACAACTTCAACTGGAAAGAACACATAGAAAATGTTGCGGGGAAGGCTAACCAAAGACTGCGTTTTATTCACAGGACACTTAGAAAATGTAACAGACCTAAGGAGACTGCATACACTATGCTTTCCATCCCCTTCTAGAATACTTCTGGGCGGTGTGGGATCCTAAGCAGATAGGACTGACGGAGTACATAGAAAAAGTTCAAAGAAAGGCAGCACGTTTTGTATTAACGCGAAATACGGGACAGAGTGTCACAGAAATGATACGGGATTTGGGCTGGAAACCATTAAAAGAAAGGCGTTTTTCGTTAGGACGGTATCTTCTCACGAAATTTCAATCACCAAACTTCTCCTCCGAATGCGAAAATGTTTTGTTGATACCGATCTACATACGGCGGAACGATCACCACGATACAGTAAGGGAAATGAGAGCTCGTACGGTAAGATATAGGCGTTCATTCTTTCCGTGCGCTATACGAGATTGGAATAATAGAGAATTGTTAACATGGTTCGATGAACCCTCTGCCAGGCATGTAAATGTGATTTGTAGAGTATCCCTATAGATGTAGATGTAGAAATGATTCCCCATTCGTCCATGCTTCGTTCATATATTTCTCGTACCGTATCAAGCGCCCTCAGAGACACCCCACCAGGCAGCGTACAACCTCGCAGTGGGCAGTAGTTATAATGTTCATTATAGTAGATGTGCTAGAGAGATAGGTAAATACTACAATTCCTTTGGCATCCGCCAAAATTTATAAACGAAAATTAAATGTTGTGTACTATGCCAGAAGTGGAATGCAATGAACTTGTGATTTAAAAATATTCAGCATGAGACACTACCCACAGCCCCGCTTTACGTTGTGGTTCTAAACGTAAGCGCCGGCCGGTGTGGCCGTGCGGTTCTAGGAGCTTCAGTCTGGAACCACGTGATCGCTATGGTCGCACGTTCGAATCCTGTCTCGGGCATGGATGTGTGTGATGTCCTTAGGTTAGTTAGGTGTAAGTAGTTCTAAGTTCTAGGGGACTGATGACCGCAGATGTTAAGTCCCACAGTACTCAGAGCCATTTGAACCATTTGAACCTAAATGTAAGCACTCCTCTGTCCAGGTGATGAAGTGGCGTAAAGTAGGTACTTGAGTGCTATGATACCATTAATAAGCATGTAGAGCCTTACATTTCGAAATCTATTGTAAGCAGGTTGATTATTAATTAGATGCAAGGTAGTTAACTGCCTGGAGTTGGTGTGCCTAGTTTATAGAAGCTTAGTGGGAAAGTACTTTACAAGATAATGCTAACAAACGAATTCTCACTTTCTGGTATCATGCTGAAGCTAACCCTGTTGAATGAATGTTTCAGGAGTTACACAGGTTTACGCGAAAAAAAATGTCCTGTGTTTGAAGCAGAGCACATAATGTGAGTACATAAAGCACTGTGGGATGATTGTGCCAGAGAACTCGTACTTTCTCTGTGGTCGTGGAAGTCCGGGCCCCCCAGAATCCGAGTGCCCGGTTGCCGGCTGTTGACAGGTGGATTGGTTACCACCTGGGGTATTGCTTGTGTTACATTAGTCACGATTGCTTGTAAGCATTGGTGTCCAGTGGTCACCCAGTGGGTTTGTTAGAGTCAGGTACTGTCAGTTCATAAAGCATGCATTGCAGCCGCACTCACTGAGTGACCAGACGCTGACCATTCGCCACTGGCTACCACTGCAGACGCGACTTGGGTTTGACAGGTATACTCCGTTAGTCTCTAGTACTCGGGTGCCTCTTTCGCCACCTACGTTGATTTGAAGTCCATCTTCTCCACCGTAGATGCCGTTTAGGTCTCCACTGTAATCCAGGAAAGTGGTCCTATAACAGGCTACTGACATCCGGAACCAGATGGACCCTGGTCTTTAACGACGTTGATACTCCTCCCTCTCCTTACTCAACATTTGTGAGATGAGCACCTGGGATTGCGACTGGCGATGGCAGAGCTCAAGACATTATTTTCATTATTATTATTATTATTAATTTTATATTTATCATATTTATATTTCTGTACCTACATTTGTGCGATATGTAATGTCTAGTCTGTGGAGCACTGCACAAATTGGGATGATACATATCGCAGAAACATGAAAATGAGGACCCATTTCCAAAACTTTAGAGAATATTGCATTTCTCAGTTTTTTTTCTTTTTAAGTCTTCTGACGGTTTGATGCGGCCGGCCACTAGTTCCGCTCTGCACCAACATCTTCATCTCAGAGTAGCTCTTGCATCTACATCCTCAATTATTTGCTGGATGTATTCCAATCTCTGTCTTCCTCTAGAGTAGTTGCCCTCTACAGCTCCCTCTAGTACCATGGAAGTCATTCCCTATGTCTTAACAGATGTCCTGTCGCCCTGTCCCTTCATCTTGTCAGTGTTTGCAGCCTAGGTAGCAGAATTCCTTACCTTCGACTAATTCGTGATCATCAATCCAGATGGTAAGTTTCTCGCTATTCCCATTTCTCTGTTTATCAATGCTTTCTTTTTCTCCGATTTACTTTGAATCCATATTCTGTACTCATTAGAATGCTCTTTCCATTCTCATTCGCCGCGGTGAAGGCTACATTAATAGTAAATGATTCATTGGATATTATTCATGTGCACAGGCTAAATAAATCTGTTGTTAGTATTACGTTTGTAAGAAAGAAAAAAAGCAGTACCGACAGCGAGACACGCCACTGATAAAACTAACCTCTTCGTCACTCGGCTGCGTGCTCCATGAATGCTAATGACCGCAAAAAGTATATAATGACGCCGATAGTTGCTGAGTTCATTTTTTTTCAAAAACGGTTGATGGTTGCGTCTTTTTATTTACGTCCTACACCCTCTGCTAACCGTCGCAGTACGTGGGGGTGGGATACTTCACGCTTATCTTTTGGAAATATTGTACTCTAATCAGTTATTTTATGTATTTATATTCCAACAAAGTGTTTAGTGCTTTTAATGAATTCTTCTACTAGCAGTAAACGACATAGAAACTATATTCTGTATTTTTGGATTCAGGACATTATTTAGACATCAGTATTTCTTTAAAAAAACGTTCTGACCATAAGTCAACAGAGGTGAAAACTAAGTATGCATATTTTTAAATTTTCTTTTAGGATGGGCACAAAGCTTCCACACCCTCTGTTCTACACGTAATTGAAAGTGAGCTAATATTACTAAAAGTGTGCTGAAAGGTATTTTCATCTTCTGGACGCTATTAAAACTTTAGTACAACTTTAAAATGTAAGTTGTCAACGCATGTAGACAACATTTCACGAATGTCTGAAAAAAAAATTAGCGTGGACCTAAAGTATTCCCATCACCTTACCTGTCTGTTACCGTGAGTGCGTTTGTATTATTGGGCTCAAAATAAATCATATCGGTGGTAGAAAGTTCGTGCATCCCCCTTGTAAGTAGAACAATACTGCTCAGAATTGGAAACCACAGTAAAAATCAAAACATGTTTTTCATGTTACCTTCCATTCAGAAAGATGTTGCACTCAGAGACTGTTATATTGACTTGTAAATTATAGATTGCAGCCATCAGTCGTCCATTTTAAATTTTATTCTGCCGATCTAGATTTCGGCTAGAAGCTAGTCATTCTCAATGCACTATTATGCACTGAGCGAAAACAATAGTGCAATGCGAATGGCTATCTTCTAGCCGAAATCTACATCTGCAAAATAAAATTTAGAAAGGACGACTGATCGCTGGAATCTATAACTTACAAAAAAAAGAGTTTTATTTGAAAACAGTTAGCTCCACGTTCCCGACACTCGCCGCTCCGACAACTGTCGTAAAGTTGTACTAGATATCCTCAACCATCATTAAAAGAGAGAGCCGCCTGTGCATTCCGTCAGTGCTCTGTGCCGGTCTGCAGCCTGTTGTCTGAGCCAATAGCCAGCGGTTGATGTGAACAGAGATGAAACCCACAGGGAACCAACTGAGGACTGTGTGGTAAGTAGTCAAACACAGCTCATTTGAAACTCTGGAGTAGCATCTTCCCTGCTACTGCAGTGTGTGGCCGAGAACTGTCATGAAGAAGGAAGTGCATGACAGTTTCGTTATGTGGGTAGCATGAAACCAGGCGACTCTCTTTTGGCAGGTAGTCATATTTGGCGGGTGGCAGCATTTTGTAGGCATCTTTACGTGTTCACTGTGAAAGAGAGACGTGATGTGATCGACGGGCATACTAGAGACACTGCACAACACCTATTTGCATAGGTTAATCAGTTTTCACTGTGGTTTCCATTGCACGACCGATCGGACCTTCAGAAACCAATAGCCTATGTACCAGTCCTACTTGATCCCAATTTGTAAATAGTTTTTCTTAAGTTGCGGCAGTAGCCAACACCAGAATCACATAAAAAAATAAACTCGATACACCTTGTTTCACCAGATATTATGTACAGTTGTACCATGACTCTTACCCACTGTATGTAGACACTTCCCCACTTTCCCTTTCTTTACATTTCATAATTCGTTGTAACAGTCCATCATTACTTAAATCACCCACTGCCAACAAAGAGAATCAACAACCAGCAAAGAGTTGTTCTTTAGCTAGAATCTGGAGCGAAACTTACAAGTGGATAACAGCATAACTTTAACTCGGATTCCGTTTCTCAGTAGTTTTAAAAAGATAATCATTGCTTTGTTAGTTATTTAGTCTCTACGTTAATTTAACACGTGAAAGTACCGAGAAACAGTAACATATGTTCAGACTTGACTTCTAAGCTGCAAAACATTTGCCCTGAAGAATTCATAAATGTTGTACAACATATAAAATTCGGCGTCCATTAGATCTTGATGAAACCCAAAAATTGACTTAATTTCTGAAGAGGAAACATACGTTATAGCTAGGTACTATAATATTCCATTGTAGGCAGACTCACGATGTAGTATCCAACGCCTTGATAACAGTGTCCTGCGGTGAGGATGGCAGTGCTAGAGATGATGGAGCCGCCACAGCTGTGCATCCGGTAAATGAGCACCACGTGTTGCAGAGACACTTGATAGGGAATCTCACCTGTGAAGAAGATCCATACTTAAGGTATAACACCACTGCCTGAGTTCTTTTACTTTGTCGCTGTAACACTTGAAACAGGATGGCGACAATATACAGTCATTAATTTGTGTCCGAAGTGTTTGACCTCGGTACGTCTTCCTGAAACGTATTGAGACAGGGCACCCATCCGTTCATGGTGCATGTATCTGTCGGTGTGGGTGATTGTGATTATGCCACTGCATCACCATTTACCCTTCAGATGACATTCCATCATTAGATAAAACATCAAAAAGATCTTCAATACTCTGAAACGCGCGACAGAAGTGGAACTCATATATCCAGCTGGACATTCAACCTGCAACACCTGTGCCTTTACTGTTGCATGCTATGATGTCATATATTCAGCTGTTTGAAATTCTATCCTCGAGACCCAGTTTATGTGTCAATGTAACTGACGCATAAACTTAAGTAATTTTATGTGACGGCAACTACTTTTCGTTCTAATTACAGGAAGGACATGGAAATGACAACGTGAAACCAAGAGGATTATTGGAAATCATTTCGGAGAAATATAGAAATCCTCTACAAAGTTGAAATAAGCGACGCTATAATGGACATTGTATTGGAACAATTGCCTGCAGTATTTGAGTAGCTCCGTGTAAACGAATTTTAACTTTTGGATTTCTACAGAGTTTTTGCCGAGATTTTAAATTAAATGGAGAGGAGGCATGAACAGTGTATTTTTAATCTGTACTATAGCTACGAGTCTGCCCCTTATGTGAGGAGCAAAGCTCACCTAAAAATGGCCCTAAATATTACGAAGTATGATACTTCACATTGCAGTGGGTTTCTTGCATCTACATCTACGACATACTCCGTAAGCCACGTAATGCTATGTGGCGGAAGGAACTTTCTATACTACTGAGCCCTCCATTCCAGTTCCTCTCGCGCATAACGCGTGGGAAGAACGATGGTTGTTATGCCTCTGTACTGGCCCTAATTTCTTAAATTTTCTCCCATGGTGATTACGCGAGACAAATGTGGCAGGAAGTAATTTGCTGTCCGAATCTTCCTGGAAAGCGCTCTCTCGAAATTTCAACAGCAAATCTTCTCGTGATGCACAATGCCTCTACTGTAACGTCTGCCAGTGGAGTTTGTTACACATATCATATAACCGTTTTACGATAGCTTAATGCCAATATACAATGTGCTCAGTAGGAGTGTCAGGAGAGATTAAACACGGGATGGTCGTTACTACACTCCTGGAAATGGAAAAAAAGAACACATTGACACCGGTGTGTCAGACCCACCATACTTGCTCCGGACTCTGCGAGAGGGCTGTAAAAGCAATGATCACACGCACGGCACAGCGGACACCCCAGGAACCGCGGTGTTGGCCGTCGAATGGCGCTAGCTGCGCAGCATTTGTGCACCGCCGCCGTCAGTGTCAGCCAGTTTGCATTGGCATATGGAGCTCCATCGCAGTCTTTAACACTGGTAGCATGCCGCGACAGCGTGGACGTGAACCGTATGTGCAGCTGACGGACTTTGAGCGAGGGCGTATAGTGGGCATGCGGGAGGCCGGGTGGACGTACCGCCGAATTGCTCAACACGTGGGGCGTGAGGTCTCCACAGTACATCGATGTTGTCGCCAGTGGTCGGCGAAAGGTGCACGTGCCCGTCGACCTGGGACCGGACCGCAGCGACGCACGGATGCACGCCAAGACCGTAGGATCCTACGCAGTGCCGTAGGGGACCACACCGCCACTTCCCAGCAAATTAGGGACACTGTTGCTCCTGGGGTACCGGCGAGGACCATTCGCAACCGTCTCCATGAAACTAGGCTACGGTCCCGCACACCGTTAGGCCGTCTTCCGCTCACGCCCCAACATCGTGCAGCCCGCTTCCAGTGGTGTCGCGACAGGCGTGAATGGAGGGACGAATGGAGACGTGTCGTCTTCAGCGATGAGAGTCGCTTCTGCCTTGGTGCCAATGATGGCCGTATGCGTGTTTGGCGCCGTGCAGGTGAGCGCCACAATCAGGACTGCATACGACCGAGGCACACAGGGCCAACACCCGGCATCATGGTGTGGGGAGCGATCTCCTACACTGGCCGTACACCTCTGGTGATCGTCGAGGGGACACTGAATAGTGCACGGTACATCCAAACCGTCATCGAACCCATCGCTCTACCATTCCTAGACCGGCAAGGGAACTTGCTGTTCCAACAGGACAATGCACGTTCGCATGTATTCCGTGCCACCCAACGTGCTCTAGAAGGTGTAAGTCAACTACCCTGGCCAGCAAGATCTCCGGATCTGTCCCCCATTGAGCATGTTTGGGACTGGATGAAGCGTCGTCTCACGCGGTCTGCACGTCCAGCACGAACGCTGGTCCAACTGAGGCGCCAGGTGGAAATGGCATGGCAAGCCGTTCCACAGGACTACATCCAGCATCTCTACGATCGTCTCCATGGGAGAATAGCAGCCTGCATTGCTACGGAAGGTGGATATACACTGTACTAGTGCCGACATTGTGCATGCTCTGTTGTCTGTCTCTTTGTGCCTGTGGTTCTGTCAGTGTGATCATGTGATGTATCTGACCCCAGGAATGTGTCAATAAAGTTTCCCCTTCCTGGGACAAAGAATTCAAGGTGTTCTTATTTCAATTTCCAGGAGTGTATTAAAGAAGGAGACATGTTAGTCATTTTACTTTTATTTACGTAGTGAATTTTCCAAGTACATCCGTGGGAGACACATTATCGAGGACAAGCTACCGTTTCTCCTAGATCGAAATGACAATGTGCAGGCAACAGGAATTCTGGTATTCATTTTGGAGAAATATGGAAATCCTTTGGCTACGCCACATAAAGCTGATTTAATCGACTTCACGATGGACGTTCTAATCGAACTTCTTCATGTAATATCGGAATAGGTCCATTAAGACGACGTTTACCTTTGGGAGTTGGACACAGCGCAAGTTTTTTTCCGGGATTTGTAATAAAATAGAGATAACCATACTTCTTTTGTGTACCCTATTAATACGAGATCAAGCCCTGTGTGTGAAGCAAAGGTTAGAAAAATGATCGTTAATATTTTGAGGTAATTTGTCTCAACATTCCTTTGTAAGATATTGTCAGTTTGCAGGGAGATGATTATATCAACGTCTTAACACACAGAAACAGAACGAAATAATAATATCTGTAAAGAAATACTACAAAATTTTCCGAGTAAGATAGTTACATTCCATAGACGTTATATAGGCAGAAAAGATATTCTCCGATATTAACAGATTTGCAACTGTCAGCGTCTAGCGGGGGAACTGTCGCAATATATTCCTGCTGGCTGGTGTAACGCACAAAGACAGTATCAAGTTGCCCCCCCCCCCCCCCACACACACACACAGAGAGAGAGAGAGATTGAGAGAGGGGGGGGGGGGGGGGTCGGCAGGGGCCAATCAGTGAACTCCAATAGAGACCTAGCGCACTGAAACAGTTTGTGTAATTAATTTCCTGAAAGGCGTTGGTTTCACATCAGTCTTAATTACATTAAATAATTGTCCAGTGAAGCGAAACCAAATCAGTTTGCAACGCTTGTGACGTCTGTGATACGCAATCAGCGATCTCTGAGCATATGTGTCTACCATCTGTCCGTAAGCCCACTGACAGTCTGTAACGCCAAGCACAAACGTAGGGAGGCAATTCAGCTGCATCTTCGTGCTCCTATCCTCAGTTAAGGTCGTTGAACACCACGCAGTAGCTGTTCCACAATGTATTCGATATCTGTTCCAAACACCTGTTGTTATAGTAGAAATCGCACATAGCTGCTGTCGCCAATGAGGATAGTGGTCTGTTTAACAGACTGTACTCACTCTTGCACTCTTGAAGAGTGATGCTCTACCTGACAACGGAAATCTAACAGTTTGTTTCACCAACATACTTTCAGCTATCTTGTAAGATATGGAACATATGGCCGTTGACGGACACTTAAAAAGACTGCAGACTCGTCAAAGCATCGTTATTATATCTGCATCGGATGCCCCGCTACCCTTTCAACACGCACATTACGCAGCGCCTACGGCATCCATCCATAAACCAAATAATCGAGAGGCAATCCACAACTTCCAATATGAAAACAACGTCTTCGTCCAAACTACTTCGCAAAATCGCTCCTAAACACTCGAAGTCGATCTCATCGTGTTTAGCTGCCATTAAAAGGAGTGACAAAATACAGGGCACTAGGTACAAGGCAATTAAACAATAGATGTAACAGCACAGCAGACCTGCAAAATACCTAAAGTGGCAAAATGTTTGTTGATATGATATACACTTACAAGGAGAGATCATTGGTGGTGCGCTGGACTTTTTGAAACTACCTATACAGTGATACTGGTTAATATCGCAGACATCAGACACTGCAGCCATTCACCCTGGTGGGCTCTCGTTTGCGAGTAACTGATGAAAAACAAAATTCTGTTTTGTGTGATACTCAATAGCGTTAAGAAGGTGTCTTCTATGGTGTGGTTGCGTAGTGTAATGGAAAGACGAAGAACGTCTCAAGCAGGAGCTTGTGAAGTATGCAAAACCTTTTATTTTTTAATCTCAGGATCATTAGATTTATTCAATTAATTGGTTTAAATGTTATTTTTTATTTCTTTTTCGTTGTCTCGTCATTTTAGTCACCATAATTATGAAATTTTTCATTTATTTCATTTTTTCTTTCTATCATTCCTTTTGCAATTGGAATTTTTTTGAGTTTAGTTATATTTATCTCTTATAAAATTGTATTATTAGAAAATTTCGATCTGTCAGTAAAAAACAAAAGACGAAATAATCTATTTATATTTGTGCGATGAAGTGAGAAATTTATTTTTATTACGAGGTGTACATTTTTTCTTGTTAATCGTCATGCAAACATTTAAAACAAAACCTAAATACCTAATCCACTATGGACAAAATAACACAGATGAAAATTTAAATGAAAGGCGGTTTCTTTATTATAACGAAATTCAACCAAAATGAGAAATTGTATAATGACTGCAATAATGTGGACGAAAAAATAGGATGACGAAACAAAAGAGAGTAAATGAAAATTAATATACAAAATTAATTAAAACCACATGGACAAAGATTTCATGTGGAGAATAGATGGCAGGAAGAAAACTGTGTGAAAAAAATAAGCTTATATTATGATTAGAATTGTGTGACATAGGAGTGGATGTACAAAATTATATTTCAAATCTAGTATATGAATAAAAATTATGATCAAAGTCATTTTAATAAAGATTTAAAAACACAAGAAAGTCACTGCACCAGATCAGATTCGAACTCACAACTTTCTGAATGAAATCACTTAGCCTAACCATTATACCCCGCAAAGAGACTATACAATGCAACTGCAGTGCGTGATACCTGGGATCTTAATCTACATCGCCGTACAGATAATTTAAAAAAGGTCAATCGCACCGCTTCTCCTTGTTAGTGGAGGAATATACATCATTGGAAAGACAAAGCATATGGCAGTGAGGGGTCAAAAGCTGTGGTGGAATGCAATCATCCAGCTTACTAATTTTAATATCCATTAATCCAACGTCTAAGGTTGGCTTCTTTATTCAAGTAGCTTTATACTGTGAATGCCCTACACCTTTAGAACCGCTTTCGTTAATTCGTTCAGTAACATGTATTTTGGTTTAGCTTCCATGCTCTTTATTCATAAAAGTTATAGCACTTTTGTGATGGCGCAGTGTCCTTTCGGCACGCAAACAACTGCAGCAACAACAGCGATACAGTATCGTACAGTGGATAGGCCAAATAATGTGAAAACCTGTACTTGCTTGGGGATGGTTCCTTAACAAGGGCTTGGGCCCCCATTTGTCTGCAATACAGCTGCGAGTCTTCTTGGAACACTGACATATGATGATTATATACTTTCCAGTGGAATGTTATGCCACTGTTCGATCAGAACCTCTTCTAACTCCTGTAGCTGCGAGGGGTGTGGAAATCTGCTCCGGAGTTTGCGCTTCAATACCGCCCTCAAGGGTCCGCTAATGTTCAAATCCGAGGACTGTGCTGCCCAGGGAAGACGCTGTAGTCCAGCTGTGTGTTCTCCATACCACAATTGTACCGTCCTGGCAGTGTGAATAGGTGCATTATCGTCCTGGTGTATGGCATCATTATCGGGGAACATTTGAATGATGGGATGCACTCGATCATCTAAAATGTTCACATAGTCGTTGTTTGTAACACGACCGTTGAGAGTAATGATGGAACCAGCAAAATACCATTGAATGGCTGCAACCATCACACTTGCACCTCCATGCTTAACAGTTGGAATCAAGTAATCAGCATTGTAGGCTTCTTTTGGCGTTCTCCAGGCGTTAACCCGGCCCGAAGTTGGAAATAACGAAAACGTTGGCTCTCCGAACCAAATGATGTGTTAAGCCGTACAGGATCTATGCTCCGGACACCATCTTTTACTCTTCTTTGCGTTGCATGTCGTCACTAATGATTTCGATATAGCACCTCGTACATGAATAGTCCCTTTATGGAGACATTGGCGATAGGTACGGGGTCTCGAAGATGGCTATTGAGGCTCTGCAGTCACTTTAGCAGCCATAGTTTTGTGTTGTTTTGACACAATCCGTCTTACCGTGCGACGATCTCTGTCATATAGTTTTGATTTGGATCCAGTATGCCTTTCCATGTTTTGTGTAGACAGTTATGACTCGAAAAAAATTCAGTAACTTGGCTGTCTTGATTACTGATGCTCCAGCTAATCGGGAGCCCAGAATCTGCCCTCTTTTGAACACTGGTAGTTCATTGCACGTCGTCGTCGGTCTCTGTATCCTAAAACGAAGTGTGCAGTAGTCGTAAACAGCCTGCACTGATGTCTCGTCCGTACTAAACACGCAAAATCCAGCGCGACACGTTCCTTACCTGCGTTGCTGACCGTGACACACAATCATCCCATTACTACCATTGTTCACATTATTCTGCCTATCCCCTGCAGTTTCAGTTTATACAAGATGGTTCCGTTAATATTTCATTTAGGTTGTAAGTACTGTAAGGGTTTGCATTAATTTTTAAATACTACGTCTCGAACACTATTAAGAGATATATGGGCAACAAAGAATCTCCCATTAGACGCTGATGAGTGGTGTGGAGATCATTTTTAACAAAAGGCACTAGCTCACATCATGTTCACCACCTGATCTGGAACTTCATCTCGAGCTTCTTCTGGTGTGTTAGTGTATTGCGGAGTCGGGTACGCTGCCTCATAGTAAAGGTTACGAGCCCTTTACTTGATGAGTACCACGCTTCGTTAATCTAATAATAATAAAGGAAGACCCTTAGGGGACGAATACTCACCTCTGGCGGCGTCGTGTCCCCCGAAGATGCGCCCCCTGGAGACAGCGAAGCCCCGAGCGGGTCCAGTGTGGGGTAGACGACGCACTGGCAGCGTCGCACCTGCAGACAAAGCGTGCATCGCTTAGCGAACCCAGCAAACGTGGAAGCAAGAAGCCAAAAAACCCATGTGGTCAGGTGTGAGCCATAATGTTGACGGGCAGCGTTCTCGCAACTGAGCCGTTGAAATACGAGCCAGAATTCAACACAAAATTTACGTTCTACCGCTCGTTCCTCGCCCCTCCAACTATTCACCAGCAAGCTCTCTTACAGCGAACGAGATCAGTATCGTAGGGACACGGTTTAGAGTACTATGGAACGTAACAGTATAACACTAGCCTATAAATTACCGTCATGGGGTTATTCCAAGAAATACAGTTTACAAGATGGAGTTTAGGTAGTTATAGTCCGTCTTAACTTGACACAGAAGCTCAGGGCAGCTATTTCACCATTAAAGATTGACCTGTTAATTTCAGTACTATGTACTGCTCCACTGTGAGTACTCACCCAACACACAAGCGACGAGGGTGAAGGCGAGGATTGTCTGTCTGAGCATCCTCATTACTTATATGATCTACCCATCTAATCTTCAGCATTCTTCTGTAGGACTTCGAAAGCTTCTATTCTCTTCTTGTCCAAACTATTTATCGTCCATGTTTCACTTCCATACATGCTACACTCCATACGAATAATTCCAGAAATGACTTCCTGACACTTAAATATATACTCGATGGTAACAAATTTCTCTTCTTCAGAAACGCTTTCCTTGCCATTGCCAGTCTACATTTTATATCCTCTGTACTTCGACCATCATCAGTTATTTTGCTCCGTAAATAGCAAAACTCCTTTACTACTTTAAGTGTCTCATTTCCTAATGTAATTCCCTCAGCATCACCCGTCTTAATTCGACTACATTCCATTATCCTCGTTTTGCTTTTGTTGATGCTCATCTTCTATCCTTCTTTCAAGACGCTATCCATTCCATTCAACTGCCCTTCCAAGTCCTTTGCTGTCTCTGACAGAATTACAATGTCATCGGCGAACCTCAAAGTTTTTATTTCTTCTCCATGGATTTTAATACCTATTCCAAATTATTCTTTTGTTTCCTTTACTGCTTGCTCAATATACAGACTGAATAACATCGGGGAGAGGCTACAACCCTGTCTAACTCCCTTCCCAACAACTGCTTCCCTTTCATGTCCCTCGACTCTTATAACTGCCATCTGGTTTCTGTACAAATTGTAAATAGCCTTTCGCTCCCTGTATTTCACCCCTGCCACCTTTAGAATTTGAAAGAGAGTATTCCAGTCAACATTGTCAAAAGCTGTCTCTAAGTCTACAAATGCTGGAAACGTAGGTTTGCCTTTCCTTAATCTTTCTTCTAAGATAAGTCGTAGGGTCAGTATTGCCTCACGTGTTCCAGTATTTCTACGGAATCCAAACTGATCTTCCCCGACGTCGGCTTGTACTAGTTTTTCCATTCGTCTGTAAAGAATTCGTGTTAGTATTTTGCAGCTGTGGCTTATTAAACTGATTGTTCGGTAATTTTCACATCTTTCAACACCTACTTTCTTTGGGACTGGAATTATTATATTCTTCTTGAAGTCTGAGGGTATTTCGCCTGTTCCATACATCTTGCTCACCAGATGGTAGAGTTTTGTAAGGACTGGCTCTCCCAAGGGCGTCAGTAGTTCCAATGAAATGTTGTCTACTCCCATCTCCTTTTTGCAGTTTCTTCAGTTTTAATCTGCAGTTCATAACCAATAGATTGCGGTCAGAGTCCACATCTGCCCCTGCAAATGTCTTACAATTTAAAACCTGGTTCCTAAATCTCTGTCTTACCATTATATAATCTATCTCATACCTTTACCTGATACCTTTAACCTGAGGATTAGTAATTTAAAAATCCATGAAATGCGCGCTGCCTTCATCATGCATTTTCATTTAAATTACGCAAACACGTAAGTGAGTTGTTTTTATCTGCTCGGTGTACCTCGCTTTTTGTTTTGAAAAATCATGTTAACATATAATTTCTTAGAAATGATAAGCTCTTAGGAAAAAAAAAAAGAATCATTGGAGACCTTTTACATTTTTTACCAGTCTGAAATTGTGCCATATGGTTTTACTCAGTTTTTATAATACATCTGTAAAGATTTCTTTGAGCAGGCTGGTGGTGGTCAGCATGTGGCAGTCGAAATCACTCAGCTCATCGATTCCCAAGGCAGTCTACGCACGTTCCGGACTGAGAATGTGCAGGAGGAAACGAAGGGGCATAGTATTCATGTTCCAACTGATCCGAGTCACCAGGTAGAGACTTTACAATATCCTTGTGAGGGATACTTGTGAATGGAAGTGGTTTCGGTACAGATAAGGGTACTCATTTTTATAGTTTCACACTGAAGAGCCAAAGAAACTGGTACAGCTGTCGATTATCGTGTAGGGCACTCGCGAACCCGCACAAGTGCCGCAACACGACGTGGCAAGGACTCGAATAATGTCCGAACTAGTGATGGAAGGACCTGATACCATGAATCCTGCAGGGATGTCCATAAATCCGTAAGGTTACGTGGGAGTAGTGATCTCTCCTCAACAGCACGTTGCAAGGTATCTCAGATATGCTCAATAATGTGCATGTCTGGAGAGTTTGGTGGCAAGCGCAAGCGTTCAGACACAGAAAAGCTTTCCTGGAGCCACTCTGTAGCAATTCTGGACGTTTGAGGTCTCGTATTTTGCTGCTGGAATTACCCAAGTCAGTCTGAATGCACAATGGACATGAATGAATGCAGGTGATCAGACAGGATGCTTACGTATGTGTGACCTGTTACAGAGTCGCATCTAGACGTATCAGGGGTCCCGTATCACTCCAACTGCACCCCCCCCCCTGCCTTACAGACCCTCCACCAATTTGAACAGTGTCCTGCTGACAAGCACCGTTCATGGATTCAAGAGGTTGTCTCCAAACCCGCACAAGTCCATCCGCTCGATACAATTTCAAACGAGATTCGTCCGACCAGCCAACATGATTCCCGTCATTAACAGTCCAATGTCGCTGTTGACGGGTCCAGGTGAGGCGTAAAACTTCATGTCGTGCACTCATAAAGGGTACACGAGTGAGCCTTCGTATCCGAAAACCCATTTAGATGATGCGTTGCACGGTTCGCACGCTAACACTTGTTGATGGCTCAGCATCGAAATCTGCAGCTGTTTTCATAATGGTTGCACTTCTGTGACTTTGAACGATTTTATTCAGTTGTCGTTGGTCCCATTCTTGCAGGAGGTTCATCCGGCCGCAGTGATGCCGGAGATTTGATGTTTACCGGATACCTGA
Source organism: Schistocerca gregaria (assembly GCF_023897955.1). Lineage (NCBI taxonomy): Eukaryota > Metazoa > Arthropoda > Insecta > Orthoptera > Acrididae > Schistocerca > Schistocerca gregaria. Next base: position 101,774,398 of record NC_064921.1, on the reverse strand, counting down.
TATTCACGGTACACTCGTGAAATGGTCTTACGGGAGAATCCCCACCTCATCGCTACCTCGGAGACTCTGTGTACCATCGCTCGTGTGCCAACTCAGAATGGTGCAAATGGCTCTAAGCACTATGGGACTTAACATCTGAGGTCATCAGTCACCTACACTGAGAACTATTTAAATCTAACTAACCTAAGGACATCACACACATCCATGCCATAGGTAGGATTCCAACTTGCGACGGTAGCAGCACGACAGTTCCGAAGTGAAGAGCCTGGAGCCCCTCGGCCACAGCAGTCGGATCCGCAGCTCGTGGTGGTGCGGTAGTGTTCTCGCTTCCCGCGCCCGGGTTCCCGGTTTCGATTCCCGGTGGGGTCTGGGATTTTCTCTGCCTCGTGATGACTTGGTGTTGTGTGATGTCATTAGGTTAGTTAGCTGTAAGTAGTTCTAAGTTATAGGGGACTGTTGACCACACATGTTAAGTCCCATAGTGCTCAGAGCCATTTGAACCACAGCAGCCGGCGTACATCAAGTGCAAACTACGTTCAAACTCATTTCAGTCATGATAACCTGCCATTGTAGCAGCAGTAACCATCTAACAACTGTAACCGATATAACAACTGCGCCAGACGCTTGTGGTGTATACGCGCTGCAGATAGCAGCACCGAATTCTGCCTATTTACATATCTCTGTATTTTGAACATGCATGCCAGGACCGGTTTCTTTGGCACTTCAATGTACTTATTTCCAAATCACATCAGTACTGATTTTTAATTCAATTCAGATTTTAAAATAGTCTGATTCTTCATGAAATGAATTTTGTCGAATTTCTATACGCTTTGTCGGCCTTCCATCTACGTTACACAACTCAGATTTTGGAGTGTTGTCGGAAGTAAGCAATGAATTTAGCTACAAGCGTGTGGGAATTCAGAATATTATCATGCGTAAAAATACAGTTGTGCCTCACTTGTTTTAATTTCAAAACGTAAGGAGCCTTTACTGTCGACTGTTTATTAATATTTACTGGAAGAAAAAAGGTTTGTAACTTTCTTTCTTGCATTGATGATTTTGTGAACAGCAGGAAATAAGGAGGCTTGGATGGATGGATGAGGTGTCTGATTTTGTTGCTTGGGGGCGAAACCAATGGATGGAACTAGGCACTCCGTATACAGTGGCAAGCCGCAGTTCAATAGGATATGACAGGTGGGCCTCCACGACCTAACCTTTTGCAGAAAGCACAGTGTGACATTCCGGAACTTATCCAGTCCAACGATTTTCTCTTCTGGCAGCTATCGAAACCCTAAAATCTCGAGACACTGCAAACGGTGTGCATCTAGATGTTGTTTCCATCCAAGTAAAGCATGTAACTGACACCATGACATGGCAGAAGTAAGGCTGGGAGGACAGGGCGTGAGTCTTGATTGGGTTGCTCAGATGGTAGAGCAGTTGCCCTCAAAAGGCAAAGGTCCCGATTTCGAGTCTCGGTCTGGCACACAGTTTTAATCTGCCAGGTAGTTTCATATCAGGGCACACTCCGCTGCAGAGTGAAAATCCCATTCTGGAAACATCCCCCAGGCTGTGGCTAAGCTACCTCTTCCCAATATCGTTTCTTCGAGGTGTGCTAGCTCTGCAAGGTTCTCAGGAGAGCTTCTGTGAAGTTTGGAAGGTAGGAGACGAGATACTGGCAGAAGTAAAGCTGTGATTAGATTAGATTAATACTTGTTCCATAGATCATGAATACGTCATTTCGTAATGATTTGGAACGTGTCAGGTTAATGAAAGATGTCTGTATAAGATATTACATTACACAAAATATTGCATGACACTAATGCTTAAGTTAGTTTTTTTCCCTCCCTTAATTTATATCTAAAAATTCAGCCAATGAGTAGAAGGAGTTGTCATCTAGAAATTCTTTTAATTTATTTTTAAATGTTGGTTGACGATCTGTCAGGCTTTTGATGCTGTTTGGTAGGTGACCAAAGACTTTTGTGGCAGCATAATTTACCCCCTTCTGTGCCAAAGTCAGATTTAACCCTGCATAGTGAAGATCATCCTTTCTCCTGGTGTTATAGCTATGCACACTGCTATTAGTTTTGAACTGGGCTGGATTATTAACAACAAATTTCATAAGTGAATATATATACTGTGAGGTTACTGTGAGGATCCCTAGATCCTTAAATAGATGTCTGCAAGATGACCGTGGGTGAGGACGGGACCTGAGTCGTACTTGGGTAGCTCAGATGGCAGAGTACTTGAACGCAGTAGGAAAAGGTCCCGAGTTCGAGTCTCGCTCCGGCACACAGTTTTAATCTGCCACGAAGTTTCATCACATGACGTGTAATCCTCCTCACTCAGTGACGGATTATTTCTCTTGGAGTACCTGTGAAGTTCCACTGGCAAAGTCCGTCCCTTGTGAATTATGCGTTCGTAAATGAACAACATGTCAACATTAATCAACAGTTTCATACTATCATGTACTCTTTCTAACACTGTCGAGGTGTCGCAATGGTCAGCACACTGGACTCGCATTCGGGAGGACGACGGTTCAATCCCGTCTCTTGCCATCCTGATTTAGGTTTTCCGTGATTTCCCTAAATCGTTTCAGGCAAATGCCGGGATGGTTCCTTTGAAAGGGCACGGCCGATTTCCTTCCCAATCCTTCCCTAACCCGAGCTTGCGCTCCGTCTCTAATGACTTCGTTGTCGACGGGACGTTAAACATTAATCACCACCACCACCATCTAACACTGTGTCCCAAGAGAGCCCTGGAGTGGTGTAATAGTAGGCAGGGCCCAGCATCTACTTGTCGATGCATACACATTCCAGTTTCTCATAAACGTCTACGAGCAAGAGTACTTCAGTTTCCATGTATAATCTACAATACTGGTTCCTGACTCTTTGTTTCAGCTAGTGCCTGAGGAGATGCGTGCTTGAAACATAGCGAATCCAGAAAGCAGAGCGTTATTATTGGCATAATTCGTTTGGAAAACTAGATACAATTCTCAACAGTGTCATGTATGAGATTGATCTCTCCATTTCCAAACCAAAATCACCCAAGTGAGCATCACACCTACTGAAATTATCTAAGAAAGGTATATGTGTCATGTCAGTTGGTGTTTTAGTTGGTTGTATTGTGAGTCACGCTGTGGAACTTCCGTTAGGTAGCAATGGTCTCTACGTGGAATTTCCGCTTTCCTCCTCAACAGCTATCCAGAAATACGACAGTCAACTACCATGTCAAATGAGGCATCATTCTCCTGTGATACGTTCCTGCAAAAGTTTTTGCTTTAAAATGCATCAACACTACACATTTTCTTTTCGGGCGTACATATGATAAAATCGTCGTACCATCCCCACATGTTGATGGCGAACACGACTCTTGTAAGTTTGTCACACACCACTAAGCAAGTTTGTGAGAGTCATTTCCGTTCCCAACATGTATGGATGATACGAGGATTTTACCAAATTTCCGCATGTTAACAGGGGTGTGAATTTTACCAACTGGATTTTTATCAAGATATGTATTCGTGGGGAGTGCCTTCTATGCTTTGACTTCATACGATGTTACATGGCAATCTTATAGCAAGTACCATAATACAAGATTCTGCTGGCAATTAACTAAGCTGACTAAGCTGCTGCTGCAGCTGCTGCTGTGATTGACGTGGTAGCGGCAGTACAGAATAGTCTACTAAATAAGGAAGACCACTTGTGGATTGCTATGGTGACATGGACAAGCTTTCAGCCGGTAGCACATCAAGGGTCCATTTCACTACAGGAAAAAATAAATAAAAAGCTTAAGTGAAAAAGAATATACACTCCTGGAAATTGAAATAAGAACACCGTGAATTCATTGTCCCAGCAAGGGGAAACTTTATTGACACATTCCTGGGGTCAGATACATCACATGATCTCACCGATAGAACAACAGGCACATAGACACAGGCAACAGAGCATGCACAATGTCCGCACTAGTACAGTGTATATCCACCTTTCGCAGCAATGCAGGCTGCTATTCTCCCATGGAGACGATCGTAGAGATGCTGGATGTAGTCCTGTGGAACGGCTTGGCATGCCATTTCCACCTGGCGCCTCAGTTGGACCAGCGTTCGTGCTGGACGTGCAGACCGCGTGAGACGACGCTTCATCCAGTCCCAAACATGCTCAATGGGGGACAGATCCGGAGATCTTGCTGGCCAGGGTAGTTGACTTACACCTTCTAGAGCACGTTGGGTGGCATGCGGACGTGCACTGTCCTGTTGGAACAGCAAGTTCCCTTCCGGTCTAGGAATGGTAGAACGATGGGTTCGATGACGGTTTGGATGTACCGTGCACTATTCAGTGTCCCCTCGACGATCACCAGAGGTGTACGGCCAGTGTAGGAGATCGCTCCCCACACACCATGATGTCGGGTGTTGGCCCTGTGTGCCTCGGTCGTATGCAGTCCTGATTGTGGCGCTCACCTGCACGGCGCCAAACACGCATACGACCATCATTGGCACCAAGGCAGAAGCGACTCTCATCGCTGAAGACGACACGTCTCCATTCGTCCCTCCATTCACGCCTGTCGCGACACCACTGGAGGCGGGCTGCACGATGTTGGGGCGTGAGCGGAAGACGGCCTAACGGTGTGTGGGACCGTAGCCCAGCTTCATGGAGACGGTTGCGAATGGTCCTCGCCGGTACCCCAGGAGCAACAGTGTCCCTAAATTCCTGGGAAATGGCGGTGCGGTCCCCTACGGCACTGCGTAGGATCCTACGGTCTTGGCGTGCATCCGTGCGTCGCTGTGGTCCGGTGCCAGGTCGACGGGCAGAGCACCTTCCGCCGACCACTGGCGACAACATCGATGTACTGTGGAGACCTCACGCGCCACGTGTTGAGCAATTCGGCGGTACGTCCACCCGGCCTCCCGCATGCCCACTATACGCCCTCGCTCAAAGTCCGTCAACTGCATATACGGTTCACGTCCACGCTGTCGCGGCATGCTACCAGTGTTAAAGACTGCGATGGAGCTCCGTATGCCACGGCAAACTGGCTGACACTGACGGCGGCGGTGCACAAATGCTGCGCAGCTAGCGCCATTCGACGGCCAACACCGCGGTTCCTGGTGTGTCCGCTGTGCCGTGCTTGTGATCATTGCTTGTACAGCCCTCTCGCACTGTCCGGAGCAAGTATGGTGGGTCTGACACACCGGTGTCAACGTGTTCTTTTTTCCATTTCCAGGATTGTATTTATAAATGAATAATAACAAAAATATTAGTAATAAGTTATTATGTTTTTGGCTTAGTCGCTTTTTTGTGATACAATCCCAACCGGTTTTTGCCTTGCAATACCATCTTTAGCCGCTATGGGCGGCGTTTAAGGAACTAGTGTTCATGCATTGTGAAAATGATACCTGATAAGTCAATCATCATCTCCGCCAACGGAAATAAGTTTCCTTCAAAAACAATATTAATAAAAGATGACGGAAAAATATTTACTTTCAAACGTGACAGTCTTCTTTTTCCACGTGGTTTCAGCAGTTTGTGAACTTGTGGTTAGCACTCCTGCCTCTTGATCTTGGGCCACTGGGTCCAATTCCTGGCCAGGTCGGGTATTTTCTCCATTCAGAACAGGGTGCTTGTATTGCCATCTTCATTTCATCATCATCTGTGCGCACGTCACCAAAGTGGCGTCAACGAAAGAGATTTGCATCAGGGAGTCAAATTCCCAAGAATTAGGATCCCAGCCATAAATTGCCTGATGCACATTTCACTGCATTTCATTCCCGTGAGGGGGCTGCTGACTGCAGCTGATGCTTGCACTTCTTGGTGATCCTTTCTCTATGGCATACATATCTCAAATGAGGAGTCCTTTGGAATCGGATTCTGACGATAAAAAAGGGGGTAGTGGACAGTGGATTTGATTCCTATTGGTTCAGAAGTCACCAACCTTTTTTTTAAAAAAATGGTACAGGTCCTGAGTGAGAGTAGATGGGTTACTTTGAATTTACCACATGCTATTGGCTCAGGTTTGTCGGTGGGGTTCCAAATAGGCTTATTTTGGCAGTGACATTGAGGTAAGAAACCTTTCACAGCCGAATTCAGCTCATAGCGGCAGTTTCTTTAAAGGGTGTGCGTTAACGTTGAATCTACCTCACACAGATGACCCGAAGTGTTTCAGTGACCTTAGATAATATGCCTCGTCCTGGTAGTGCCCCCACCCCCCCCCCCCCCCCCCCTTCCACACACACACTGTCGCTGGCTACAAGAACGTTCTACTGCTTATGGAGCCTGCTGTAACCCACTGTATACATTGTTTTAGTGAGCATACTTTACTCGAAAAGTCAACCAATATGTAGGTTCCTCCTAAGTATATCTCACGAAAAGACGACGAAGATAATATTACAGAGGTTACGTGTCACGTGGAAGTTTCCCAACAATCGTCCCCCACACACGCCATTCGCAACAGCTGCAGGAAATGCGAGAGGTGACAGCAGTACACAAGGATTCTTTCAGCACTCATTCTTCATGACTACCGCCACGCATACCGGAAACATCGGTCATGTGAAATCCATTTCACACTCTTCTCAGATGACATAATGAAATTTGTGACTGCATTGACGATTTCTCGCACGGAGGATGAACGACTGATTAGAAGTGATATCAGGCGTGCCGCTCGCCGTGGTTGTTGTACTAGGGTGATTCAAAAAGTAACAGGAAATATTTTTTTGCGGCACATATACTTCACTTAGAGATACAATCAAGATATAATTTTTCAACATAAACATCCTCGATATACCATCCATACAGCTCCACCAACTTTTATATTCTATTCGAATAAAAGGTTTACGGTTGTACCGACAACCAAGGAGGACCATTTATTTAACCTCATCTTCACTTTCAAATCGTCATCCTCTGAGAGCGTCCTTCAAGGTTCCAGACACGTGGTAATCCAAAGGAGTGAGATCAGGGCTGTGTGGGGGATTCAGTACTGTCTGAATCCTCAGTCTCTGACTGACAGCAAGAGTTGCAGCGTTGGTGTGGAGACGAGCGTTGTCTAGACAGATGCTGGCTGTAGTTCATTCTCCAACATGGATCCGTACCGAGCACTGTTCACCGTTTAACACCTTAACTCCACTGTTGATAGTGCTCCTAAATCGCCCACTCATATCCCAGGAGAGGGTGAAAAGAACTTTTCCAGCAGAGGGCTGAAACTTGAGTTTCTTCTTGGCTGGAGAGTAAAATCTGGTTGCATCCCTATGAACCAGAAAGCAAAAGACTATCATCAGAATCGGACACACATCTTCTCCAGCCAATGGGCTCTGAGCACTATGCGATTTAACTTCTGAGGTCATGACGCCTAGAACTTAGAACCACTTAAACCTACCTAACCTAAGGACACCACACTCATCCATGCCCGAGGCAGGATTCGATCCTGGGCAAAATTCTCCGTCGGGCAGGTATTAAGCCGATTTTTCGTAGCAACAACAAAATAAAAGACATTCTGGGCTCGACAAAAGATACAATTGACAAGTTTCATGCCGCCGGAGTTTATGAAATCGAGTGTGAATGTGGACTGGTGTATGTAGGTGAGACTGGGCGTCCAATAAGCACGAGGCTAACAGAACATGAGAGATATATCCGCCTCAAACAATATAGCAAATCAGCGGTGTCAGAACATCATGAGCAGTGCAGGATGAACATCGAATTTCGAGAGGCCCGAGTACTGGCGAAACAGCCGTTTAGTTTGAGGAGGAAGATTAGAGAGGCTATAGAAATAGCCAAGCGACCCGATAATATGAACAGGGAAGGCGGGTACAGACTTCCAGCGTCTTGGCTGCCTGCTGTGACAGCTTTGCGGAAGGACAGCTCGCGCAAAGCAACAGGCGTGCGGTAGGCCACAGCGGAGGATGGTACACAGAGCGCTGACGCGGCCTAGTCGATACTAGGCAGTTAGTAAACAACGCTACGATGAAGTCGCCGCTAAGTCTCCTATTCGCCGATTTCCACCAATGGCAGGCAGTAAAGGAAACTCCAATGGAAAACGCCTATTTCCGCCAATAACAAGACGCAATGCAAACGCCAATAAAATGAACTCCTAGTACCCTTCCTCCTCATCCTCACATCCTATCACAACACTCTTCAATAGTATATATGTACCCACACTTGCGCGCATTCAGCAGTTAGCAACACACCCTGAGGAAGGCATCTCGCAACAGACGCCGAAACGTTGGAATTTTATAAATGACAATGCGGTCTCTAACCCAGAAGAATTTTATTGACAAAAACTTTGAGGTTCGCCGATGACATTGTAATTCTGTCAGAGACAGCAAAGGACTCGGAAGATCAGTTGAACGTAATGGACAGTGAATTGAAAGGAGGATATAAGATCGACATCAACAAAAGCAAAACGAGGATTTTGGAATGTAGTCAACTTAAGTCGGGTGATGCTGAGGGAATTAGATTACGAAATAAGACACATAAAGTAGTAAAGGAGTTTTGCTATTTGGGGAGCAAAATAACAGATGATGGTCGAAGTAGAGAGGATATAAAATGTAGACTGGCAATGGCAAGGAAAGCGTTTCTGAAGAAGAAAAATTTGTTAACATCGAGTATAGATTTAAGTGTCAGGAAGATGTTTCTGCAAGTATTCGTATGGAGTGTAGCCATTTATGGAAGTGAAACATTGACAATAAATAGTTTAGAAAAAGAAGAGAGTAGATGCTTTCGAAATGTGGTGCTACAGAAGAATGTTGAAGATTAGGTGGGTAGATCATGTAACTAATGAGGAGGTATTGAATAGGATTGGGGAGAAGAGAAGTTTGTGGCACAACTTGACTAAAAGAAGGGATCGGTTGGTAGAACATCTTCTGAGGCATCAAGAGAACACAAATTTTGCAGTGGAGGGCAGCGTGGAGGGTAAAAATCGTACAGGGAGACCAAGAGATGAATACACTAAACAGATTCAGAAGGATGTAGGTTGCAGTAGGCACTGGGAGATGAAGGAGCTTGCACCGGATAGAGTAGCATGGAGAGCAGCATCAAACGTGTCTCAAGACAGAAGACCACAACAATAACAACCCACTTGTACACTATTCCCTCCCTAATGCAGCTAGCTCCATAACTCTCCAACACCATTGCATGGATTTGTCGAGGTTCTACACTCTCCTACTACAAAAATCGTATTACTGCACTCTGTTCTTTTACAGTGCACAGAGCTTGGGACGCCACCATTTTGTTTCAACTCATTCCAATTAAGCTTGTCGCTCCATCTGTTGGCATATGCCGGAACTTTCTCAAAGCATGCATGTTCACTTCACGTGAGTTTCAAATGACTGACTTGGTAATTGCATCTAAGCCGATAGATTTCTGTTACTGTTTGCATTGTCTCGTATATTAAAAACTTCCCAGACAGTACAGTAGAAACGTAATCTCAGACCTTATTTACATGTGTAGGTTTCCAGAAAGAATTACTGTCTGAAAAGAAAAGCAGAAATATTGTCACACTTTAGTAATATTTCAGATCAGAACATTTATTGGCACCTTGCTTTGAACTTTAAGAACTCTAAAACTGTGAACTCCTCAAAACGAAAAAATGTGGCATCCAATTGTTAAAATATAATACGTTATATTTTGAATCCGTCAACTCACACAAATACTGTGAAATTATCAAACATGACGGCAGTCGTAGGCGGTTGGAAACAGCAGCCAGGTTGGGTGATCGTGAGAGGAGACAATGGTCTTTTGTAAAACGGCGGAAAGCAGGCAACCCGTAAACGCCAGTAAGGGCCAGAGGTGTCCCACATGGGTAAGAACGCCGACCGTCAACGGATCGTCATTTGTTGCCGCCCAAAATGCTGCTTACTGTCGAGATACCAAATTGTCAAATAACAGCTGGGTGTTTGAATTGAGTATCTCTTGTTGCTATATTGAATATGTGATATAATCAATAAATAAAGGCAAAAACTGTCTACGTCCCTTCAAGTCATCTTAGGAGGTTCATTACTTTATCTTGACAGCTAGAGTAATGTGGAGGTTGGTACTGGCTCTGGAATGGTTGACGTACATATAAGTTATGCGAGCTCACCTAGAGACAAGGGAGGCCAGTGACACACATTAGTTCCTGGGTACTAATAAGTGTTGGACGTACAGAGATTTTTTCATCAAAAGGTTTGGGTCTAATGATGTCCAACATTGTTGAGATGGTGCATATCTGTTACCTTGTTTGACTATCGTTGTGCCTCCATCTCAAGGAATAGTTCATGGCACAGCTATCATAAAGTAAATGATTTGCGTAGGATTTGGCTTCTGCTTCGTGAATGTTTAGTACAGGATTTATCTTGGCCTTCAGAAAGCAAGTGTAGACAGGGCATGAACGTAGTAATAAAATTCGGTGTTACGTTGACTTGGCTGTATTTGCTTCTGGACTTGGACCCGTTAGGGACCGTGTTTAAATAGTCTCTACTTATATCGGGCGCCTCCTATATGCAAGGTGTTGAGTGTATCTGTAGTGTTATGGTGCATGACACTATGGGTTGGGAACAGTTGCGCTAAGGCGTTCCAAAGCAGAATTCGATGCGATGGATTCAAAATGTCACGGAATCCCTTCTCAGTAGCACTTTCGGTAACAGCGTTATGCACCCTGTAACGGCTATTTGTAACTTATTGGTTCGTAAGGCTTAGTCATAGGTAAGGTAGAGGGACATTTCTATTTATTGGTAGCATACCGAGAAAATTCAGTCTGTCTGCAAAGGATATTGACTGCAAAGCACCAATATGACACATCCTAGAATACTGATGTGGTACCTGTAACATGTAAGACCAGATGTGGTTGTAGTAGAACAACAGGTTTGGTCTCACGTTTCTATCACCCATGAGAACATGTCACGGAGATGCTACAAAACTTTAATTGGCAGACGTATGAAAAAGGAGCCAACTATCCTGCATAACTTTACTTACCAAATTTCAAGCAGCAGGTTGTAGTGAGGAATCCGTGAATGCACTACATCCCCACAAAGTTTAGACTAACTATAGTGCATACAGGTCATTTCAGCTACATACGCACACTGATCGAGGAAATGACCTAATTAGTTGTACAATGGGAAGTACCCTCTGTCATATACTTCACCGTAGTTTTCAGAGTACAGATACCCACTGGTCCCCAAAATTAAAGTAACAAATGGAAATTTTGCAAGGTTGCGTATATTTTGACACAAAACATTAGAAACAGTTGGTAGTAAAGTAGAAACAATGTAAACAATGTAGAATTTAATCACCTGCAACATGCATAAAGATAGGCAAAAATGTTCTTCCTTTTTTCCAACTTAACCGATTTGCACACACATTCTGATAACTGATCAATGTGCTCAGTGTGTGGTGTGACCACCTCTGGCACCAATAGACGCCTGACAATGACTGGATATGCTGTGTATGATGTCATTAATGTCATGTTGAAGGAATAACGCCCTGCACAGCTGCTCACAACTCTTGGATAGTGGTTGGTGAGTGCTGACGTGATGCAACCCGTCTCTCTAGTGCATCCCAGACATGCTCTATGGGTTTCAAATTGGGATTACGAGCAGACCACGCCATGAATGCAGCATCTTCCATTTCCAAAAAAGCATCAACCCCCGTGTACTATAAGCCGAACATTATAGTTCATCAGTACGAAGTCTGGGCCCACAGCACCTCGCAGCAACTGGTAGCTAACAGCATTGAATCTTGCTAATTCAAGCGTACAATTCCATGACGTAGTTTTCGAGTGTTCAACCGTCACCCCCCCCCCCCCCCCCCCCCCCCAGTTAGGTCTCTTCCTCGACATCGGCCACATTCCACGATTTTTTTGTCCCAAAATCGTTTTGCAAGCGCCCCCAGATGCGAATCCGTCGAGAATCTCCAGACTATCCAGATCAAATTGAGACTCACCTTCTGTAAACAATAGCCAGAGGCCAACAGACAGTAAGTCTCCAACAATACAGGTCACTCTGCTGAAGGTTTCTGTACACCGTTAGCCTCGATCCAACTCTTCCAGGTGATGCTGCGAGGTCAGATGCCAGTTACAGTGCAGTAGTTTGGCGGTACTGTAATGGCCTTACAGCCAAATAACGGTCTACTCATTCTAACGTCACATGTTGTCGGCGGTGTCCTGGTCTCCGGGATACAGTTTGGGTCTCTATAAAGTGTCACCTCATCAGAGAAACAACAGAACGATTCGCATTAAGCCATCGAACCACATCACTATGCGACTCTCCTGCTTCCATTCTTCCTATGGCCCTCCACAGCAGAAAGCCTGTAGGCGTCTTTTCTGTGCCATACTGCACCGTCTGTGACGGTGCACACGGCAGTTATGGATGTGAGACTAACCTGAACACACTATACCACTTGATAGGTGCCCCGACGTCATTGCCAGCGTGGCTGTCCGTTGATCGGAATGCCATCTTCCGTGCAAAACACGATCTTAACGATATATCGTAAATTAGACACAGGCCGGGCAAATAGCAGTTTTTTGCTGTAAATTTGAACTCCAGTGTAGATACACTCCTGGAAATGGAAAAAAGAACACATTGACACCGGTGTGTCAGACCCACCATACTTGCTCCGGACACTGCGAGAGGGCTGAACAAGCAATGATCACACGCACGGCACAGCGGACACACCAGGAACCGCGGTGTTGGCCGTCGAATGGCGCTAGCTGCGCAGCATTTGTGCACCGCCACCGTCAGTGTCAGCCAGTTTGCCGTGGCATACGGAGCTCCATCGCAGTCTTTAACACTGGTAGCATGCCGCGACAGCGTGGACGTGAACCGTATGTGCAGTTGACGGACTTTGAGCGAGGGCGGATAGTGAGCATGCGGGAGGCCGGGTGGACGTACCGCCGAATTGCTCAACACGTGGAGCGTGAGGTCTCCACAGTACATCGATGTTGTCGCCAGTGGTCGGCGGAAGGTGCACGTGCCCGTCGACCTGGGACCGGACCACAGCGACGCACGGATGCACGCCAAGACCGTAGGATCCTACGCAGTGCCGTAGGGGACCGCATTGCCACTTCCCAGCAAATTAGGGACACTGTTGCTCCTGGGGTATCGGCGAGGACCATTCGCAACCGTCTCCATGAAGCTGGGCTACGGTCCCGCACACCGTTAGGCCGTCTTCCGCTCACGCCCCAACAGCGTGCAGCCCGCCTCCAGTGGTGTCGCGACAGGCGTGAATGGAGGGACGAATGGAGACGTGTCGTCTTCAGCGATGAGAGTCGCTTCTGCCTTGGTGCCAATGATGGTCGTAATCGTGTTTGGCGCCGTGCAGGTGAGTGCCACAATCAGGACTGCATACGACCGAGGCACACAGGGCCAACACCCGGCATCATGGTGTGGGGAGCGATCTCCTACACTGGCCGTACACCTCTGGTGATCGTCGAGGGGACACTGAATAGTGCACGGTACATCCAAACCGTCATCGAACCCATCGTTCTACCATTCCTAGACCGGCAAGGGAACTTGCTGTTCCAACAGGACAATGCACGTCCGCATGTATCCCGTGCCACCCAACGTGCTCTAAAAGGTGTAAGTCAACTTTCCTGGCCAGCAAGATCTCCGGATCTGTCCCCCATTGAGCATGTTTGGGACTGGATGAAGCGTCGTCTCACGCGGTCTGCACGTCCAGCACGAACGCTGGTCCAACTGAGGCGCCAGGTGGAAATGGCATGGCAAGCCGTTCCACAGGACTACGTCCAGCATCTCTACGATCGTCTCCATGGGAGAATAGCAGCCTGCATGGCCGCGAAAGGTGGATATAGACTGTACTAGTGTCGACATTGTGCATGCTCTGTTGCCTGTGTCTATGTGCCTGTGGTTCTGTCAGTGTGATCATGTGATGTATCTGACCCCAGGAATGTGTCAATAAAGTTTCCCCTTCCTGGGACAATGAATTCACCGTGTTCTTATTTCAATTTCCAGGAGTGTAGCAGTAGATACTACAGCATCGTCGTCCTTGCACACAAGTAAGTTACCGTGGAAGCCAGCAAGTTAACAAAATACGGTGAGAATTTGGAAATCATTACAATTATGTACCAGACATGGACTCAGTAACGCGAGAAATATTGTTGCTACAGACTCACGTTAGCGTGCCAAATACACCGACACAGAACTAAAGCCCATTGTTTAACCGTAGCTTTTGCTTCAAGATTTTCCAGATGTTCTCGAACGCTAACATACATGAAGCGCTTACAATAGAAACATTACGATGGAGTGGGAGACTTCACGACGAGATAAAGAAGGAAAAATATTAGCGTAGCGTAGCGTTATTGTTTTGCAATTTGGTATTCGAGTTGATACGGTTTTATTTATGGACGCTCATTTCTTATTTATAGTTCACTGATGCTGTTTGACTTTATGTATTGTTATTTTGTCATTTGGGGATAGTGGTGGAGTTGTGAACGCTATAAAACGGTGTGCCAAATGGAGAAATCGGAACAATTCTGATGTATTCTTCTGCCTGAGTTCTGCAATACAGGGACGACAGCAGCGGAGACAGCCAGAAAATTTTGTACTGTATATGCGGATAATCGGCAAGAAAATGGTCTTTCCCTTTTAAGCAGTATTTTTTTGACATTAGTGGCTCTCCACGTTCAGGAATACCTTCAGTGTGTAATGAGAATCGTCTACACGCATTATCCACAATGTTTCATGACATTTTGCTCGAGAACTATCAAATGTGATGAACTGTGATTATTCCACCATCGTGCGAATTTGCACGCAGTGGGGAAGATTAGGCGTTTTTGGGTACCACTTGCTCTAAGCCAAAATCATAAAAAAAACTGTATCTCTCCCTGCTCGTCATCAATTGGCTCTTGAAGAACACCGATCATTCCTATCCTGCATCGTTAATGGTGGCGAGAAATATGTTTTTGCTAATCTAAGGAAATCAAAGGAATGTTCGAGGCGAAACTAAGCAGCAACTTCTCGTACGAAGACCTGCCTACATCCACAATACTCGTAGATAATGTTATGCATATGGTGGAAGAGCGACCTGTAACCATCGCTGCTGATGTTTATTGTCAACAAGTGAGACATCTTGCAGACGCAATCCAAGAACAACGACCAGGAATTGAAAATGAAGATAAACAATCTCGACCGCAAGAAACTTACCATTGTGATATGAGGTCTGAAGATGGTCAGTAACTGACCGAAACCGGGAACCAAAAAATAAAGATCCCCTGAGATCGAGACTGTTTATGTTCATTTTAGAGTACTATGAAAAACTGCTGTCCTCCACGACAAATGTACTAAAAAATTAACGACCGGGAAGACTGCGTCAAGTAATGATGTTCCATGATAAAGACGGCCTGCATTCTGCTAGATCGCCAAAAAACGCTGTGCAGGAATTGGGTTGACAAGTCATTCTTCAGAATATATTACTGATGTCTAAAGTCTATATCACGTGTATCTGTTGTGTTTCTGAAACTTACTGAAAAACACTACGAACTTATACACCAACCAATTATCTACACCTACATCTGTACTCTGCAAACCGCCGTGCGGTGCGTGGCAGAGGGTGTGTTCTATTGTACAAGTTATCACGTTTTCTTCCTGTCCCATTCACATACGAAGCGCGGGAAGAATAATTGTTTGAATGCGTCCGTGTGTGTATTAATTATTCTGATTTTATCTTCACGATCTCTACGTGAGCGATTCTAGGGGGTTGTAGTATAAGCCTAGAGTAACTATTTAAAGCCTGTTCTTGAAAAATGTTTAACACATTTTATTGGGATAGTTTACATCAATCTTCAAGACTCTTCCAGTTCAGTTTCTTCAGTATCTCTGTGACACTCCCTCACGGATTAAACAAACCTGCGACCACTTGTGTTGCCCTTCTCTGTATACTTTCAGCATCCCCTCTTAGGCCTATCTGGCACGGGTTCCACAAGCTTGAGCAACTTTCCAGAACCAGTAGCAAGAGTGATTTGTAACTAATCTCCTTTTTGGATTGATTGCACTTCTACCAATAACCCTAAGTCTGTCACATGCTTTACCCATGACTGAAACTACGTGATATTTCCATTAATGTGTTCACCGATGATTACTGTACGGTTGGGGGACTTACGTACAAGTGAACTGAGTTTTTCTCTAACGTTTTTCGCTGCATCACGAGATAGGTCTGGTGGGTGACAGAAGGGATGCAATTTGCATTTTATGACCACCCTTAAACTGAGTCATGCCAAACAGTGGCATATGCAGCTTGACTTTCTACCCTAGTGGCTCTGAGTTTCTTGTGTACTGTAACAAATACACAACTTCCATTTACGATTTGCCTATACCTTCGATATACACTTAAATTATCCCCCAAAATCTGACTGCTATAAATTTCAGGTTCAACGAGCTTTCTGTACCTACTATTATGTGAGCTTCACTGCATTTCACTAGTGCTTATCTGTGACGTACTTATGCGTGAATGGTGTATTGACAGGTGTCGCAGATTACATATGAAGAAATCATCGCAAAGAAAAGCACGTTTCTCATTTCTGTTGCGATAATTCAGCGCCTCACGTTACTCCACTAAAGAAAAGAAAACAGTTAATCTAAGCACATCACTTGATATTATCTTTTTTTTATATGTCAACATAACAAGTCATTGAAGTGCTGTATTAACATAATTCCTCGATGTTGTCACCACCTTCCTTCATTCAATCTGTGAAGTTTATCGTGGTTCGATTTGACGTCAGCCGATTTTGCAACTGGATGTAAAGTTATTTCAATGAAGAAATAAGTTTGCACCTGCTTGCTCAGATCAAGTTTTCGTAATTGCTGTATCAAAAAGGATGGCGCAAACTTACACAGCTGAAAGTACACGATAATAGAAGCACAAAGGTCAAGTAAACATGGGCTCTAAAACGCATCCCTTAAGAGCTATGAGATGTTCTTGATTTTCAATATTGTGAAACAAATGTCTTCTATTGGAAGCTCTTTGCTTTCCATATTGTGCGAAGTAGTAGTATGGACAAAAACAAGAAAAAAATATGTTCAGTAAACATGTGTTCTAAAATGCATACCTTAAAAGTTATAGGCACTTGTTCATTAGAAGAGTTGTGTTCCAAAGTACTGAAGATGAATAGGTGCTCATCACTGTTAAGATATGCCGTTTACGGGTCATGACCGAACGGACTGCGTCAAAATTATGCAATACAAGTGAGGATTCTTTCAGGCAATATATGAATAAAATTTCTCACAATAAGAACGCATGTAATAGGTGAAAAGAACACTATTTTATCCATTCACTTTGATGATTGTTACAAATTCTTCAGTAGTGTAGAAAGGATGCTGTTTCAAGTCCTGAGTTATTTTCCGTTTGCATAGCGAAGAATGACACTTCTCCGCAAGGCTGTGCATAATACTTTTTATTTTTCACACTGCCGGTTTCGGGCAGTTCCCGTCCGCAAGTGTGTCTGAAGGTGTTAGAACACATCATAACATAAACAGTGAAACACAAATCAGTAACTATATTGAATGTACATTACGCAAAGATTACTTTTATCTCTAGTAAGTTAAATGACTAAATTGCCGTCATTAATTAGAAAAACACGTGTTATGCACATTGTGCAAAGCACTGTCGTCAATTATCTTCTTTTTCTCTGTATTGTTATTTCATCCACATACTGCGGAAGGGGGAGAAATCTATCAGATATACATTCAATTTGTTCTTCAGCCAATAGACGATAAGAAAGAAAATGAATAGAAAAACAAGAAACAGATAGTGGAGATATATACATCGAATTTAGAACTTTCATAAAGATGAACATTAAAATTGAAATTTTGAGATATACTGTAGCTAAAGTTTTGCACTGGTAGTTAAAATCAGTGATAATAAAAGGTAAAAATAAATACAATAAACGTGCACTTGAAACATTTAACAATTGTTGCAGAAACACTGATATTTAAAAGAAGCACTTCCCTCTCACTATACATTAGAAGGATCTGCCATAGGATAGGAAGTCATTTGTTGAAGGAAAAGGTTGTCCAGTGAAGAGGGTAGGATTATGGTGGTATAAGGACGGAGAACTAGTGCACAGCAGCGAGTGTGTAGGAATGGCTATTGGGATATGAGGGTGAGGGGTGAAACAGAGACGGTAATTGCTGACGCTAATAGTTGGAAAAAGTGGGTGGGAAAGAACGGCGAAAGTGGAAAAAGAGGGAAGGAAATGTGGGGAGGGAAAGGAGGGGAAGCTCTAATAAGGTGGTTTGGGTGGGTTCGACTTACATCTCGTACCATGAGAAAATGACAGTGTGGAGTTCTTGATCATGGAGAGGGAGATGGATGAAGTTTCATTGGGGTGTGTAAGTGGAGGGTTGATGTCCTGTGTTGGTGAAAGCGATGCAGCATATAGGGACTGGAAAGTAGAGGGGGTACGTTAGGATTATTGGAGACGAGTCGGAAGAAGGCGTAGATTATTACGAGGTGTTCAGTGTGCGTGAGGAGAAGCAAAATGTGACGTGTTGGTAAAGGATCCTTGCAGTGGAAGGCAAGGTGATGCAGAAAGTGAAACGGCGTGCATGCTGTTAGATTATCTGCATGAACTTACAGAACTTGGGAGTGGTAGGTATACATGTAACGTTTGCATAACAAGGGACAAGATAGAGTAGGGATCTCTAAGTGTGGAGGACAGTGGACAGTTGTAGTCTCCATGTTCGGCTGGCTTGTAGTTCGTCAAACGTCTTTATCTATTATAGCATAAACATGGCTGAGATGAAAGTGCTTATGGAAGAAAGTATTACCAAGTTACTTAAATGTTAAATCTAGCCAGAAGCACTAACAAAACGAACCTTGCAATATTTCCTATGAAACGTTCTGTATACACTCACAGAACAAAATGTCATATGTGCAGTTTGTGAATGAAAATCCGAACTGTTAGCCAGATAATAAAAGTAGAAGGATTTTACAATTATCGATAAGTATTCAAAAACATTTCTGTCTCTTAGTAACAGTTATGTGAAAAACATACTATATAAATAAATCGGTGATGCAGATTAACAAAGCACAGAACCTTTAGTACACATCTAGGCTTATTTCATAGACTGAACAAAAACTATTTTCATCGTGCATCTTCAGTATATTATTGTTAAAAGTTCTAATATAATGTCGAAATTTAAATATAGTCTCTTAGTTTCTAAAGTAGAGAGAGGTGTGAAAATATGTCCACAAGGAACATACGGTTGAAATCTTTCTTCCCCTTGGAAATAGCAACTGCATGGTCTGCTCTCAGGGGTCTGCTCTCAGTGCCAAAATTCCACAGGGAACGTTTGCAGAGGACACCGTCTACGTCTTGACTATTGCCGGCAGGCCGTGCCACCAGTCATTGGCTTCACCGTCATTGGCTTCACCGTCATTGGCTTCGCTATTACCGCCATCACTGGCTTATCACTGTCATCGTCTTCAAGACCCTTTACCACTGGATGCCGCCAGTGATCACCAAACCGCGTCTTTGATGTTAGACCTCGCCTCCATCCGCTAATCACCACCATAGCTACACTGATCCCAAGATGTGTCAACCTACAACTACGACATCCAGTATCACGTACATGTACCTGTGCTCCACTCCCACCTCCTCTTATTCCATTACCCCATACCCACTGTCCGCTCCTGCTCTTTCCTCCCTTCCCTCCTTCCAAACCACTGAGAAGTAGTACCTTTTCGACTCTCTCACATTGCATCTTCAGATTTAGTTAAGTCCTCTTATTTAGATGTCATCATTAAAACATACACCTTAACTCCTTTACTATCACAACTGTCGCTACCATCGCCATCCCCGCTACCAGTTGAGAATTGCATAAGTCAACTGAGCTATCAGCCCTTATTGCTACTCCATTGCTATCTATCATCACTACATATGGATCGAGAAGCAGAATCAATATCCACACTTACTCCAGCAACAACCAGACCAGCACCAACAACACATACCATATACCACATAAGCCACGACTGTGGCCAAATCAGCAACCTCCACTTGCATCAGCAAACAGCACCTATATCAGTTTCAAAACCAACAGGCCCAGCTAAGAAAAGCTATGGAAGTAGTATAAAATCCCATCCCACTCCACAGTGAATATCTTCTGATACGCCATCCTCAAACGATCCCTTTAGCCCACCTAGTACAGATAGTTCACTCCCATCTTTCTCCACACGTTTCCCCAAACACGTTCCTTCTGCCTATCACATCCCAATGTCAGATGTCAATCCTATAACACCTTCCTTCGAAATAAAAAGTATCATTCAAACATCAATATATCACAACTCATACTCAGCAAAGACTCTGTAATCATCAAATCCTTTGATTCCAGTTCCAAACCCACCGGCTGCAATGAGTACCTTCCATCACCTTTCGTCCACGTGGCCCCCTGCTCCCATTGAGCCATACCTCAGACACCCCCCATGCATCTGCTGCTCGCCGAATCTTACTGCTGTGATCAGGTTATAGACCCTGAGATTGCCCGCATCTCGTGGTCGTGTGGTAGCTTTCTCGCTTCCCACGCCCGGGTTCCCGGGTTCGATTCCTGGTGGGGTCAGGGATTTTCTCCATTCGTGATGGCTGGCTGTTGTGTGATGCCCTTAGGTTAGTTAGGTTTAAGTAGTTTTAAGTTCTAGGGGACCGATGACCATAGATGTTACGTCACATACTGCTCAGAGCCATTTGAACCATTTGAACCAAGACCCTGAGATCACAATAGGGAAAGTTGAGCAAGAGCTAAATTCCAATTCTGACTCCTAAACCCGAAAAGCCCTTAGAATTTATCACTATTCTGGTCCTACTTTCCTCATTCGATCTTTTCCGAAGATCCCTCAACCACAGATCACCTCCTTCAGAGTAGCCTGTTCCATATTTCATTTAAATGCGTTTACCATATATTCCCAAAACCACTCCCAGTTCCTCTTTTCCTGAGTGGATACCCTCGTTTAATGCATTCCATCCCATCCTTGAGAAGCCCCTCCAAACCAACAACTGCCTAGATTTCTTCTGTCAACACCCCTTTCACAACAACATGAGCTTTGCCCTTTCCCACAATTTCACTGACAGTTCTCTATGCTCACCTACTGCTGTGCTACCACAGTCCCTTCCATCTACCCTTACCTGGAGCTGGTAATCAAGCACACCCCACATCAGTTTTATCTCCTGCAGCTGCTCGCCTCGAGCAAGTTACCATGAACCATAAAATCCACCA